>NC_088358.1:33388750-33760000 GCF_036884655.1 Musa acuminata AAA Group
AAATTAATGTAATACACTCATCAGACCCATATAAGCTAATCATACACATTAGCTAGTTATATATATATATATATATATAACTATATATATATATATATATATATATAACAACACGAGAATCGATCATCAGGATTAGAATATATAAGAAATGCATAGTTACGGTCATCATACTACCCTATCAAATTACAAAAGCTTACATCCAAGAAGAAAGGGAAGACACTTATTGGTTACAGGCACACATGCAAAACACATCCCCAAGTCTTTATGAGCTCCCGCAGACCGGCTTGGGGACAAAGCCACCACAAAATGAGCCCACCACCACCACCACCTGCAAGACACACCAAGTAGCGAGCGCAACTCAGACCCAGGCGCCGCTTAGCAGAGGTTTGGAGGCGGCCGTCTCGCCGAACACCTGCAGTAGGTCCGAGCACTTGGCATCCGCCTCGCACTCCGTCCTCAGCTCCAATCCCAGCTCCTCGTCGATGTCGTCCGACGCAGCGATCAGCAGCAGCTCGCAGCCCTCGTAGTTGAGGAAGTCCGGTGGGTCCGCGGGGCCGAACCGCCGCTTCCCGAACTGGCCCTGCAGGTGGGCGGGGAAGCATGCCCTGCGCTTGCTCTGCAGTCCTGCGAAGCCGCCACCACCGGCTTGTTCGGGGTTCTTGATTTGGATGAGGAAGGAGGCCTCGCGCTCTATGTTCAGCGACTCCTGCGGCTCGTTCTCGGCATCGCCCGGCGGAAACTCGAGCTTGTAGACGAGGTGGGTGTGCGTCCGGCGGCCTGATTGGTGCCGCAGTATGCGGTAGACGCCCTCTGCCAGCGCTCTCGCCGAAGGCCTGCGACGGTGGCCACGAGTTGCTGTCTCGTACTCCTCTGCGTCACATGAAGAGAGAGAATGCTAATCACCAGTTCTACATCAGGCAATTTCTACGTTCATTTCTCTGCAATTCTACAAGCAACAAGTCCGTATGATTCATCGGTGTTCAAGTTACACGTCGATCTCGTACCTCCTCGGAGCGCTTTCTTGATGTCGTCCACCTTCGTCGTCACCAGTTCCACGAAACCCCAGAAAGGACGGCTTCTCTGACTTGGATCAGGTAAGCTCTTCTTCCCCATGACGATGAAGCGAATCAGCGGCTGCTCTTCGATGTTCACCTCCTTCACTTGTCACATGAAACATTAGTTCAAAGTAACCTCAATGTCCACTACCACAGATGTGGTAGAACAGCTGCAGTACGTACCTCCCGGCCATAGCCGCCTTCCTTCCCATCCTGACCATCGCCACCCTCGTCGTTCTCGCCGTCCTCAGAACCCCCCTTGCTTTCTTTCTTCTTCTGCTCATCATCCTTGGAGTTCATCTTGCTTTCCTTGCCCGAGTCCGGCGACTGCTTTCCCTCCACGGAGCGCTCGCCTGACTCCGGCCGCAGCACGACGTACATCCGCTGCACATCGCTGGCACTGTGAGCTTCTTCCTTGTCGACCCTCGGCCGGTAGAAGAAGAAAACCTCGCCTCTCTCCTGTTTCCATCAGAGTGTTACAGTACATGTATGTAAACACGAGGAGGACAGGTGTAGGATGAGTGAGTTGGCTGACCTGAATCTCCACCTTCGGCTCAGGCCTCGTCTTCACCTCCTCACCTTGGCCCATGCTTTCCTGTTCATCTTTCTTGCGCATCCGCGAGGAGGGGTGAGGGAGATGAGTCTACCATTTTATCCTGCGCTGTGGGAGAGTCGCAGGATGCGGTCCCAGAGAGTGACAAGTGCAGGCTTGGCACCGAGAGAGCAAAACGTGGTAAGGTGGAGGGGAAGCCATGTGTGCATGTCGTGGTACTTCTCGGCAACCACGGTTGGCACGAATACAAACTGCCACGTGATGTGCAGCTTTGTTGGGCTGGGATTTACATATGAGGCGACCCATATAGCAGCCCAATATAACTTGCTTTCTAATAATCGCAGTTTATAATAATAATGATAATATTCTTAATAATAACAATACGAGCGAATTCTTAAAAAAAATTTAAGTTTAAATTTTTTTTTACAAAATACTCCAACTTTAAAAAGTTCTCATACATCACTTTTTTTTCTTTTCAAAATGGCTATTGTATTCTTGTCGACCCTTCATTTATCGATTGACTCCTCCATCTCATTAACCGTGTTCATTTTGTCGTATGCACCTTCATGCCCGAGCTAGCCTCATCGATCACCCCCCACTCTTCCTCTAGTTGTTTGTACCTTCTCGTGTGGGTTGGCTCTGTTGGTCGTCCTCTCTCCTTCTTTAGTGGCTTACGCCTCTATATACGGGTTGGTCTTGTCGATCAACCTCTTTTCCTCTTTTGGAAATTTTGTGTCTTCACGTTCGAGTTAGTTTTGTCGATTGCCTCCCTTCACACATATACACGTAAGCCTTATTGGTTGCCCGCTTCTCCTTCTCTGGTTGCTTGTGCCTTTACAAAAAGGCTAAGTTCGACAACTGAGGTAACGTCATTGGGTCCAATAAGAATGCTAGAGGAGGGGACAATTATTCTGACAAAAGTAAAAATAAAAGTCATTTCATGTGGTTAGGGGTATTTGAAAATTTTTTAAAGTTGAAGCATTCTTGAAAAAAAGAAAATTCAAACTTAGATTTTTTTTATAATTCACCATAATATATAACAACAGCAACCATTACTATATTAAATATATAAATAAAAGGACGGTATCACAATTGATCTTCCACAGTAAACCCATCTTAACTAGAATTAATATAATTAATCCAGCTAAAAATTTCAATCATAGTTATAACGATCTGATTGGATCGACTCCACCGGTCGATTTGTAAAAACAATGATAATTACAAATCGGACTGCTTGAAATTTAAGAAAACTGAAATATCTTAAATTATTTATTTATTACCAAAGAAATTTGGAATTTTTTTTAAGGATATTAAAGTTTTTTAGTATAAGGATGAAAGAGAATAATATCCTCCTATTATATTAGTTGCTGTCTCATCCTTATCATCCATCCTATTTCACTATGCTATACAAATCATTCTTATAATTTGATCCATATGTTTCATATTTTTAACACAATGTATAATTATATTTAATTTTACGGTTTGACCATTTGACTCACTGATCCAAAAATCATTTTATTGTTCTATCGTTTCCATTCATACGAAAATAATCATTCACCCATTAGTGTAATTGATTTTACTTAATTATATTTTTAAACCTCTATTTCGCCCAAGAAATTCTACAACTAGGAATAATTCGGTTCGGATGTAGGATAGGTGGCATTCCAATGGTCGAATAGGATAGTGATGATATCTATGGGAGAACTAAGATCGATGGTCAGATTTCTCGACACGGTGATGGATATTTAAGTAATAAGTCAAATCGCCAGCCCGCCAGACCACCGGGAGAATGGGGAAGTGGGAGCGAGCTTGTCACCATTACTTGTTTCCTGTTGAGACGGCTTCATCATCCTTCTCATCTTTCAAACCGCGTCGTCGTCGGCGTCGTCGTCGTCGTCGTCGTCGTCGTCATCGTCATCCCTGCGGCGTCTTCTGGGGTGGGGAGGGGGAGGCTGACGTCGTCGGCTCTGAGGACGTCGCGGAGGACGTTGACCGCCTCGCTCATGGAAGGCCTCGCCTTGGGGTTCTCGCTGAGGCAGTCGGAGGCCAAGCGGGCCACCCTCTCCGCCTTCTCCTCGGAGTACTGCCCGTCCATTCTGGGGTCGATGATGCGGAGGAGCTTTTTGGGGCGGACGAGCAGCGGGCGAGCCCACTCCACGAGGTTGTGCTCGCGGCCCGGCCTGCTCTGGTCGAACGCCCTGCGCCCCAGCAGGAGCTCCAGCAGCACCACCCCGAACCCATACACATCGCTTCTCGCCGTCAGATGACCTGCGGAAGCCACACTACACGAAATCAACACAAGTCACTGAGAGTTGACATTAGCATACAAAACATACACACACACACACACCCTCTCTCTCTCTCTCTCTCTCTCTCTCCTCCCTCTCCACCACCCCCCAAGCTAAAGACATGTTTCACTAAATCAGTAGATTATATATATAATTCAATGTCATTGGATCTAAGCATCTAAAAATACTAAACCAGTAGATTATATATATATATAATTAAATTTATAAACATGCTTTAGATAAGATTTAAACTCAGGAACTTTCATTTCGTAACCATCTTAAATTTATTGTATCTAAAAACTTAAGCCGTAGATGTTCATTGAGCATGCAATGACGACTGTCCAAAATGGTTTATATGAGATCAAGGACACCACAGTACTCACCACAAGATAAGAAATAGTAGAAGAAAGGGAAAAGTAGATGATAAAAATTTTGATTGGCTGCCACTACTCCTGAAAGTTTAGGCTATTTAAATATTAACTAAATAACAAAAAATAAAAAGGGAAGGAGGAAAGGATCAATATGGTACAAATACTACTTAAAACACTGGATGGACTAAAAAAGACAAGTGTAGGATTTAAACAATCTGATATCAGGAGAAAGATTTTGATTGGTTCAGTAATCTTTAAGCTGTCAGGAGAGATTCTAATCTATACAAAACCAAGGCATGAAACAAATGATGTTTCCATTAGCAGCTTCGATAGATTTCCCTACATGAAACAAGGATATCCTTATTCAGAACCTGTAAAGAGCATGCATCTGTCGAAACATCTATAGTTTACCAGTCAATATATACTCGGGAGCTGCATAGCCATAAGTACCCATGACCCTTGTGGAAACATGTGTTTGCTCTCCCATAGGCCCCTCCTTTGCTAGCCCAAAGTCTGACAGCTTCCCATTACACCCCTGCATTATGAAAATATTTTCAGATAATCTTAAAATCCACAATCATTGTTCAAGCTAATTGTCAGTTATATTTAATTAAACAGAATACTAATTTCTCACTGGTTAGATGACTCTGTATTAAATGGAAGAGGCTATAATATTTTTTTACACATTTCCAACAGAAGTTGTGTCAAAATAAGAAGAGAACATTCAAGAGTACATTTTATCTATTTTCTATTTATTTATCTATTACTAGTCAATTTAGAATGATTTTGACCAAGCAATAATAAGAATTAGTGTAAGTTTGGCCTGGTTACATTGTCTTTGGAAATGAATATAAGTATTATTTGAGTATCTTTTTAAAGAGACATCCTAGTGTTAGTGACATGAGTACATATATTTACATTTAAAGTGACATGAGAATCATTTGGATGTCTCAAAGTGTGATGTATCACATATTCTAACGAATTACAAGAGATGAAACAATTAATATTTACTGATGTGAGGCAAGATAGAGGGAGACATAAGAAGAGTTCACAAAGCTCAATGATTCATATAGCCATTCTAAATAGTTAAAATATTAGGATTTGTTATTGTGTTGGTTGATGTTGGATTCATAACAAGACTTCCAACATGAAGTCTTCTTTTTGTGACTCTTGTCAACAACAAAATCTGTAAACAGAGCGACATGTTCAAGAGGTGATGAAAGAAGACAAACCACATCAAGCAAGATGTTTGATGTCTTGAAATCACGATAGATGAGGGGTCTTTCAGCTCCATGAAGAAAGGCAAGCCCATTGGCAACATCCAGAGCTATCTTCATCCGAGTCAACCATGGCAAGGTACTGCAACCCTCTGAATGTAAAGATAATGCAACAATTAATCGTAACAATAAGATAATGCAACAATTGCACTAGTCAACCATGGCAAGGTTTAAGATAATGCAACAATTAATCATAACAATAACATCAGAAGTTATCTTTCGCTAATCATTTTAGTTTTTCTTTAAAATCTTAACCAACTTTGGGACACCAAATCATGCTGCATCTATGAATAAAACATCTGATTCATTGAAGCAAAAATTATTATCTGACAAATGCACTAGAAGATGTACTTAAAAGAAGTTACTGGAAAACAGATGCATTCAATTACTGTATTATAATGTGTTGGGAATAATGACCATTAACTAACTTGTGAAGTTATGATAATGATCACAATATATTTTCCTTGGTATGCTTCATTTAGAATAACATACTTTTCGAGCAAAAACCAATTGATCTCAATTTTAATTATGTCACTATGTAGTACATCCTTCAGCTAATTCATACAGTCCTTGTTTTTCCTATCAATGTTTCGCAGCCAAATAATTTGCTGATACCAAAAGCATGTCATCTTCTGATTTATCAAAAAATAAACAGTAATTACTATCAGATAAAGAAATCAACTTAACAGCGGAAATGATGTCTTAGAGCATGTATGTTCATCATCATACTTATGAAGAGGTGATTTTCTAAGCTCCCATTGGCCATGTACTCATAAACCAATAACCGATGTTCATCCTCGCAGCAGTAGCCAATAAGCTTGACTAGGTTTGGATGACTAAAGAGGCCAAGATAGTTGACTTCTGCCTGACAAAGAAGGAAGAAGCCAATGAACTGTGAAGCTTCTGAATAGATGATAAAAACCATAAAAAAATCCAAAACAATTAAATTTCTGACTTGCATTGATTTAAAGCATTTTACAACATGGTTTACTGTGTGCATACATATATAAATGTATATGTGTGTGTGTGAATGAGAGAGTGAGAGAGAGAGAGAGAGAGAGTAATTGAAAGATTCAAGTCTATATTATAATTAATTTCTCTTTAGTTCAGAACTAGAGTATAGAGAAAACAATTACCAGCTATTTATGAGAAGTAAAAGAAATAATACTTTGAGGATCCCTGTCGGCAATTGAGTAGTAGCATAACATGCTCAATTTTCTCTATGGTAACTGGGATGTAGAGACTATGCTCAAACTTTTTGAATGCTCAAGTATAGAGATAATTTGAGGATTAATTATCAATGATCACTTTTGGGAAAACAGACATGATATGAAAGTAAAAGGAACCAATGTTCATGGGAAGTAACAGGAATGATATTTACCAGCCATTCCTTGTCTCCTTGGAGTCCTTCTGGATTAAGCTTTTTAACAGCAACTTGAGTGTACTTGAAACCTGGTCGGATATTAGCATCTATGACACCTTTATAGACAAGGCCAAACCCGCCCTCACCAAGTATTAGATCTGCACGGAAATTATTGGTAGCCAGCCTCAATTCATCATATGTAAATATTTGAACATTGCCATAGCCAGGCATCTGTCGGAAATCTTCCACATCTTTGATTGTCACTGGCAAAGTCACGACATTGCTGGTCACTTTTGCAACTTGATGTTCTTGGGTAGGAGATGATGCTAAAGAAGCATTACCAATTGGAACTGAGGAAGATTCAATGATCATTATTAGCATGCACAGTTACAAGTACTTGCACTAGAACATTCATCTTCTGACAAAAAAACCAGAGAGCATTTTTAACAGCCAAAATTTCATGGTGATCACAATATAACTCAGTAATCTACAAAGGTATAACCATACAGTAAAACATCCTGTTTACACATTTACTTAGAAAAGTTACTTTTTTGTCCAGAGATACTGTTCTTGCTCATCAAATGTTGAACAATAATCTGTACTGTACAATTATTCAGAAAGTAACTAAAGATTAAAGTGATGTTTTTTAACTTCTCTTTTTGCAAAGCATAAATCTACAATTAATGCTTGGAGTAGGGTAACCCTCACACACTGTATAATCGTCAAAACTCTAGGTGAATTTTACGGCAATTGCTCTATGGTGCATATATGTTTGTACTGCAAAGTACAAACAATAGGACAGATGTTTCCAGCCACCAATTAGTTTTTTGTGTTCCTAAAGGTCCCTTTCTTGTCTAAGCTTGCCTTGGCTTGGGCATGGAACAATGGTTGTAGAATACAAAATCTTTCATAAAGTTCATGTCAAATTAATTTCTTTACAATTAACAACCCCAGAATTTAACTGAAGTTTACATAACTTTCCAGATTGTATGATTAATAATTCACCAAATTACATACAATCTGAAACATGGAAGTTGAGACAGCTGCACTAAGTTTTATGTACCAACACTTGGGAACTCTTTCGTCATATGAACCTTCTCCCGCTAATGCATGAAGAACAGCAATTAGTGCAATAGGAGCTCTGTCCCTGTAGGTCTTGAGTGTCCAACACGAAGGCTATGAGAAAAGAAGATTTTACCAGTGGTATGTCTGCTCAACCAAACAGCCTTACAAAATCCAACATTTAAATACACCAAAACTAGATGTGTATGACTCAAAGTAGCTCATAATAGATTGAAGCTAATCTTTCCTATTGCATGGCCAACTACTAGTTACACGAAATCAAAGTATAATGCAGAAAACTATTCAAAAGTTAAAAACCATGATTTTATGCACCGAAATGATGGTCTGAACTGAAAAGTTCCTTAACATATTTGCAAAAATCAATATAGCTTGCCACACCATAGAAAATAATTTGAGAGGAGAGCTTAAGGGCACGAACACAGAAACCAGGCTCTTTTGGGTGTGTTTCTACCCACCGATAGCATTAGAGAGACAAGTTGCCTGCAATGATTCCTGTAGCTTCCTTGCATTTAGATCATTGTCCCAATTAACTAACTACTTTTAAACGTCAGATGCTACTAGTAACGTTTCAACACTATTTCAGTTTCCATCAATACATAATTTTTCTTTCAGCCCTTGAGATGCTGCACAATGTTGATCTCTCTGCAGAAAGTTATTTTTTGAGAGACAGGGGTCTAACTGTTCCAAGCTTGATTGACTCTACACATGGTTAATTTTGACCGAAAATTAATTTCAAGCCTAAAAATGATTGACCTTGGCTTGTTATATTATTGATCAAAGATAAATCGAGCCTAATCCCAACACAAGTTGAACTCAAGCCCCTATGTAGAGGCTTCCAAAGTGAAAGTGAAGCTTCTCTTATACTTTGCATGAGCCTCATTTTAGCTTGAATTAAAAATTTTCAGTTAATATCCATCATCAAAGCCTAAACGCATCAGCTATTCATAGATAAAAATTTAATATTTGTTTCTTAGATATATAAAAGGCACTTATCACTTAACTACCAGAAATAGAAACCAAAAACAATGTTATATCTACCCCAAGGTTATAATTACTAATTTCAAGTATACGAAACATTTCATGCTATAATAATATCTTCTTACCAATGTGGTCCTCAATAATTAAGACTACGAAGCAAACAAAGGGCATGAAAGAACTCTCTGACTGCAAGACATCTCCACTACATTGACATAAATCACAAGCACAGTCCCAGTTATGTTGACATATAGAATCAATAGGGACCGATACTAACTGAACCCAATTAAATTTAAGTTTGGCTTGGAATAAAATTCGAATCTGTTTAATTGTTTATGCTCAGAATATCGTGGATGTTCAATCACCAGCTCTTACGAGAGCTTGCCACTGTCTTAGCATACCAATATATAGCATATGAACGTACCATATCACGCATCAACCTAGACAATTTGCACACATAACCTAATCCGTAATGCCAATTCCAGATGATAGAATAGAAAGAAAGAGAGTGCTTTTGTCGCCTCGTTCCGTGTGGGTAAATGAGAGAACGAGGACTAGATCACCTGATTCTGGCGAATTACGGCTAGAGCGGTCTTCGAAGCAAAGGCAGTTACCCATGACGCCCTCCGGCTCCCTCCTTTCCCCTGGGGGTGGAGAGAGAAAGAGAGCCTCAACGCCCTCCGTCCATCCACCCGCCCCTGATCCGACGGCCTGCCTTCGACGGGCCTCAGAACTCCCAGGCGGCGGAGAGGAGGAGGAGGTCGATGAGGCAGTTACAGTGCAGACCGGAGGGGCTCGGGGGCCTCCGAATCGCCGAGGGCTAAAAAGGGGGCGCCTCCGAGGAGCGAGGAAGGGAAAGGAGAGGAGCGGAGCGGAAGCGGGAGATGATGTGTTTGGTTTTTGTTCGTATTATTTATTTTTAGGAGGGTTTTGTATTGATTGTTTAAGGAAGAGGGGACGAGGAAGAGTAGGCGCCGGAAACGGTAAAAAACCGGTAATAAATAGAGGGGGGAGCAGATCAAGCACATCGAGCGACGCTGGTTGGAGCACTAATCTTATAGCACAAGAGAGGGTCGGAGGCAGGGACGGACGGACGGCGGTGATGAGATTGACGAGAGAAAAAGTGGTTTGCAGCGCCGGTTGCATCTTCTCCATTATTTATTGGTGTTGTATTTATTTTGTTTAATTTTTCTCCTTGTATTTTGGTTGCTTCTTTAATATTTATTATTTCATGGTATAATTAATCTAGAATATATTTCATTATATAAAAAAAATAAATAGTTAATATATATATATATATATATATATATATATATATCAATTGAATGAAGTAAATTAATTATGATCAAATTTTAGAGTTAAGGATATATATATATATATATATATATATATATATATATATATATCAATTGAATGAAGTAAAGAAAAAGGAAATTAAAGGTTTTTATTACCTATCAAATTACAAAATTTTAATGTAAAATAATACTTTTTTGGTTTGCCTAAATTATGCAACTATTAACGATTGTCTTGGTTTCTGGATCAAGCGGGTCTAACTTTTCTGGCCTAATATATGGGCTGCTATTATGTTGGAGAATCGCTTATGCTTGACTTGCAAAATTAGTCTCGATCTTATATTAGGTTCAAGTCAATTTACGAAAACAAGTCAGATTTCTTTGCATGTCTAAATAAGTTTAATCACGTAGGCCTCAACTTGAGCAACTTGCTTTACCACCTCGTCTCCATCATTTCATAGTCACCAAATCTAATTGACCAAATGATTACTGATGATCCAAGTCAGTAAATGTAAGAAAGAAACAGCAACACGCAAATCTTTAGATCATTTTCACAAGGCTAAGTAACAATACACACCTTGTCAATCTTGCTACATGAATTGTTGGTGCATCACAGTGCATTTCAGTTACTCTTTTTCTCAAACTAGTGGACTACGGCACAAATAGTGACTAAATGACCTTTTAATGTGATGTGATACAATACTGCTGTTCCTTTTTTACATCTGAGCAAAAAAGAAAATATGTATCAACGACAGCATGAAGAAATTACATGAAGGTTAGACAACTGTAACATTGGAGAAATTAGCACTCATGCAAGGCTGGACTTGGAGCAGGCCAAAGAAGGACGATCGATCAACGTCAACCATCTCTTCTGGTTTTTCGTCTATTTGGTCTGAATTGGGTAGACTCAACTTGGCATGATTCTGTTCTACGCTTCATCAGCTTCTTCAAAATGCATGCAATGGCCACCTGGGTGCCGATGGTAGAGCGGCCTCGTGAAAGGCATACAACGCCACCAAGGAGCAAAAGCCCATTTGCTATCCACTTTTTTGAAGATCTCGACGGTGTCTTCTGCGATAAACCCACTCTACTCTGTCCGCCAAAGACAGTTCCTAATTTCTCTGGAGCTTCTTGCATACTTGTTTCAGCACAGGTCTCCAACTTTGGTGGGACCTGATTAAGCACAAAATATCTGCTTCAGTTAAAAGATTAGGTTATCTCATGATTTCATCAACTTCGAACTTCCATTAAAAAATTGTTTACAGATGCACGAAACAGCACGGCTGCAATTCCTCAACAAAACCATTTTTTGTCGAAGGCACAAATTTTCCCAGAACAAATTGTTTTAATATATTAAACCGTGTGATTAGAAATGCTGTTGAGATGAGCTAGAACATTGGCACAAGCACTAGGGAATAAAAACCACCCCAGAGACTGTTAAACATGAGCCTTCAACTCCTACTTTTCCTAGTCACTCAAGCGCAATGTTGGAATGCATTTTGTTGAAAACAAAAGGAACCCCCTGAATTAAAACAATTGCTAATCATATTTGTCAAAATGAATCATGATTGTAAGCCATTTCATTAGAAGCAACAATATCAAACAATAACCTCAACTTTTATCAAAGATATCAAAGGATAAATTTATCGTCCCACGTGTTATGGAGATTCCTAGTTGCAACATAATTTTGGGATTTCAGAGAAACAGAGGTCTAATAACCTGCCCTTTTTAGAAAGTAAAAAGCCATGTTGGACAAAATGGAGATCAGTGAAAAGCTTTTGTTATTCACAGCCAATAACACGTGATTGACAATGGAACTTGCATAGTAAAGATCAAAACTGTATCTACATTGCTGCAAAACAGTGGAGATAGCAAAAACTAGCTGCACAATATGCCTTTCAAGCTTAGGTTTAGGTTCTCGCCCTTAACATGTTAAGACTAAATGAAAAAAATCTTAAACTGTGAATATCTAATTTCCCTTTTTTTTCCCTTGATACCAAAAAACTACTAAACAGCTTGAAGCTGAAATAATAATGCTGACCTTTTTAATAAGTCTAAGAAGCGTAGGGACCATGGTCAAGTGACTGGGGAAGGATGAATATTCACGCAGTGCACTGTTCATCTTTGACACATAGCTCCATATTCCCTTAGCAAATGCCAGTTTTGCCATCTCAACATTGAGGCCAGCATCTTCTTGATGCACCATAGTTATCTCACACGCATCGATACCAGGAACTGCAATAGAAATGTTCAACCATTCACCAATAGCGCAGAGATAAAAAACATAAAAAAGATAAACAGTTGACAAAGAGCAATGTTGATGCAGCACCAGTGTCCTTCAGACATCTCTATAATTGTTACAATCAGACTTATTCATACTGTTTTATCTCAGCCAACTATGAAAAAAAAACACTTAAGCAAATCAACTGAAAACCTGAATGAGGACAATTCAAAGCCAAACTAGGTTTAAAAACAATGGATTGCTGTTTTCAGGCTCTTTTGATTGGTCTATTGGAGTGCCAACACTGATTTAATATCAATTAGGCAGCGTGTGTTCTGATACAACTGGCATCAAACTAATTTTTCAAGATTGTTCGATACAAAGTTTGACTGTGACAGTATAAGAGAAATTCTTCAGGGAACAATGGTTTGAGATTGGAGATTATCCTTTACTAAATTATAATTATACCTCGGTTTAGTGTCACATTGGAAGTAGACAAAGAACTCTAATGGGTTTATTTTTATTAACTTGGGCTTAAACATTTTGATCCCGTGGTTCACACTCAACAAGTTAATAGGTCGGTTATCCTGTTAAGTCATATCACGATAATTGGTATTATAGTCGACCTAGTATTGAACCATAGTGAAAAGCTCATGTAGTAAATGATTACTCGTGGATAGGGCTAGAGAATACATCATCACATGGAACCACCATTGGGGTAGGCCTCATGTGTACCATGGGTCGGTTGATCTATGACATATTGGATAACATAAACCTAGTCAAATCATGCTTGTCTAGAAACAATAATGCAAGAAACCACTTAAGCAACTACATTATCAAGCACATTACTCGATGGCATTAATATCACAAACTTAATAAGAGAAATTGCTTGCCTTGTTTTATACGCCAACCCGATTTGAAAAAACCAACACGAACATATTTCTTTTGTCGTGGAGCCAGAGGATGCTCACAATCCTAACAAAGACCATAAAAAAATAAGTATTGGATAAAATAGATGTTTGAGAGAGAAAAAAAAAAGAAGAGACAAAACTCAACGGGTTTCAACATGCAAGACATATGAGAAACAAGCCTTCAAGACACATCACTGAAAAAAAAACAATGCCAAAACTCTTATTTTCTTTGTAAAAATCGGCAAAAAATTCAACAAGTTTTCTAAGTCATCATAATACATAACTGAAATGATTCTTAGGGATATGTGAGATGAACCATGAAAATTTATTTATATTTATGCCTTGCACCAAATCTATTTTACTATTGTCCAGATGCTAATGATCATTTGCAAAAGATAGGCCTATCATCAAGTACACATAATAATTTATTGGGCAACCGGTGGTGCATTCTAGTATTAGCATAGGGTTTGGTAGATTCAGTAAATTCAACTTATCTTTAGGTTAAAAAAATAAAATGTATGGTTCAAGAAATACTACTTCTGAATTTCAAGGATTTTTCAGATGATTTTTATCATTGCTTTTTCAGTATTTTATATTTGAGAATCTGAATTTTAGTAGAATATGCATGATACTATCTTGTAAGTCAGATTTAGCTGAAGGAATTTTTAAGACATATCTCAAGTATTGAAGATATACAAGGATTTTGTGTGGCACTAAACAATTTCCAACTTAAATCCTATAATTCATGATACATTGAAGTCTAAAATGAAGGATGGCAGTGTCTACTTGACTCTCAACAAACAGAGAGCACCTTGGTAATATAAGATGGTGACTGTTGTAAATGAAAGTAAAGTGTTTGACACAGCAATCCTCCTCCCAAACTTTTGTTTTTCTTCTATTGTTCCTCTCCTTCCATTTCTTTTCTAGTTTCATTTTCTGTAGTAGCATAAGCTTCTATAGTTGATCCACCCCATACGAAAAGATATCACATTGATGGGTTTTAAATTCCCTTATCAGATAGAGTGATGGCGCCTTACAATGTGGTGCATCTTTAGTTATTATCAGAATTGTGATATCTAGGTTTATTTCATTAAACTAAAACCTGTCCTCAGTTTTGATGCATAATCATAAAATTCGTTGATGCCATAAAACCTTATAACTGAATCTAGCTGTATCTCTTACCCCAAATTGTCATATCAAAACATCAAGCATGAACTGCACCATAGAAGAAAGATACATCATGCTGCATAAACTCCATAGAAATATCAAGGATAGAAAGACACGGTAACCAACTACCATGAAGGATTAAATAATAGAGGACGTAAATCATCAATTGAGTGATGCAGTGTAGGCTTGGTGGCTGAGAAATACTCATTTTACTTACCTTAATAATGCAATAGAAAGTTTTGTTTTTTCCTTCCCACACACGCCATGCTAGTATATATTCCCTTGGTGTCATGAGAGGAAACTTTTTTATGGATTGTCCAATTTCTGTCCCACTATTTTCATCAACCTGCAGTTGCTCATGCTGGATCAAAATCTTGTCCCACTTTTTTCTGTATTCATTGTCCATGTAGAAATCTCTTAATAGCTCCGTGGAACATTGCTTGAATGTTGTAACACTAAGGTATTTTGGTGGACCATCCTGTGAAAACCATGGCAGTAGAAGTCAGATGGAAGCGCTACTTTGATGTCATTTTCTCCTAATAATTTAATGTGTGGAAAACTAGCTTGCTCTACAGATCCTACATTGATGGAAATCTTGTGTACTAGGTCACAGTAAGTTAATGAACATTCAGACTTTTAAACTAAAGAATATTAATGGCATTGAGACTATGTTAAAGTGAAAGGAGAGGTTCTCACAAACCACTCTTCTTCTTAACTCCTTAAACTACATCACAGACTAGGAACTTCAGTATTTAGAGTAAAAGAATAAAAACAATCAAGTTGAATAGCTGATTCAGTTGAAGTAAACAATGCAACAAAACAATCAAGCATGAAAAAGCTTATCACCTCCCGAAACTAAATGGTCTAATTTTGGCTACAAAATAAGAACAAATTATACGGACCTACGTTGGGAAAAGAAGAAATGAACCTGACTATCTGATTGATACTATTAAGCAAGAGATATGGCTAGTTTCCCCTTCAAAAGGAGAAAAGGGGTCCTCACTTTATTCAGCATCAAGATAAGAATTAGTTAGAGTTTCAACACACCACTATTAATTTTATCTATCACTTTTAATCGACAACAAAATATAATAAAACAATCGAATGCTGTTATGGAGTCATAAGAAATTGACAAAGCTGTTCTTTACTTCAAACTAGTCAAGCATTCATAAGAATTGAGTTTTCATCCTAGTACAGTAGAAGTTATAAAGAAGTATCATACTATAAATTATTTAAGTTCGTTTTAATGTCGAAAGCATGTGCATAATAGTGGCTGGTTAATAGAACTGAATTCGATCAAACACTCTCTGATTGAACAATAAGCCTTCCAAAAACTAAAAAAGATACCCACATAACGATCTTCAACACAAATAAGTCAAAGGAGCATACTTTTGGGCGGAAGCACTTTGCTTTATAGGACACAAGATCAGTGCTTTTTTCAATCACATCTTCCCATCTCTCATTCTCTTGGAGCTTTCCCTCCAAACTAATCATCAAATCTCTCAGATCAGCATCGGATATAAGCTCAGATAATCTGCACCAAGAGCGACACGAATGTTATACAACGAAAAACTAACTCTTCTTCCAGTTACCAATCGCAATAAAACCAACAAAGACGGATGGAAAGCACGGCAACAAAAGATCAAGGGCAAACCCAGCCGAGGAACCTTCTTCAGAATCGGTCGTTGTGGCGGACGCCGGCGACGATTCCGGAGCTCTGGAGGCCGCCCGGAGGCGACGACGGGAGAAGAAGAGCCGCAGGAGCTGCCACGCGAAGAGGAGGAGCACAACGACCGTCGTCGCCCAACCACCGCCGGCGCCTTCCCGCCAGAATTCGCCGAAATCTGGCGGTACCCTTGCCAAATCGGATAGCAGGGTTCCGGATTTGGCCATCTAATCGGCGGAGAGATGGGAGGGAGGCTGAAGCGGGAGCGAGCGCGAGACGAATTGGGAGTCTCAGCTTCAACTTGGACAAGAAGAAACCAGAAAGGAGCCTTCTTTTTTCCATACGATTAAAAGAACTTGCTAGTAATAAGTGGTTTGGCCGTTCTCACGGCAAAGATTGGACCTTAAACGTACCACGTGGCAGTGGTGTGAGATATCCGTGTTTGTGAATATTAAAGCCTCTCAGATCCAAAGATACTTTTATTAGATACTAATTAATTTTTAATGAGTAATCTCAATTTAAAAATATTAAAATTATCTCTTAAAATTATTTTTTTTATCTTTTATCATCATGTTTTTGGTCAGTTATAATATTTTTGATCTGTTATAGGGTTTTGGTCATCACTATAAAATCATTATAAAGCTTATAGTAAATGAGTCAAATGAAATCAAGATATATTAGAAGCCTATGCTATGATTCAGATAGATATTTAAAATAATTTACCAATAATGTTACTCAAATAATAATAAAAAATTAATTTATTATAGTATTTTACCATCATAATGAAAATATGGTAATGTCTAATATAAAATATTATAAATAATCTATATAGATTTCTTAACCATAACTACAAGTCCAAAAATATGATATGATGATTATATACCGGGAATAATAATTAGAGAGACGATATAATATCACTTAAGACATTATAAATTTTATTAAAAAATACTATAAGCGAGCGAATTACAAACACGATAACAATTTAAAACTAGTAAAAAATAATTTTTTTAAGAAATATTCTGAATATTTTTTTAAAAATTAAGAATACTATTTGATAAAAAGTAAAAGAAGGGATATCTTTTGAAAAATACTCAAAATATGAGTATTTTCTAAAGAAATCATCCCCACATATATATGTTTTTTGAAAAAAAAAACAAAATTATTGAAAAAGAAATGGATAAAGCAAATGAAGATAAAATCCAAATTTATATTTTATTTCTTGTAAGTGATGGATAGAAGTAACTGGTCAGGAGGAGGAGGAGGAGGAGGAGGAGGAGCAGATAGGTAAGAGAAGGAACGCCACTATTATCTTTTAGCCTTAATTCATTGGATGTGACTTGGTTATTTATGGTGAGGGAGGATCTGCCAGTAGCATCATGCTTGCATAGGAGCCTTATCCACCAGAGTTGGGAGAGCAAGGCAGGACCAGGAATAAAGAAACACCAAGTCTCACATCACAAATTTGTTGATGAGTGATTCCTGTACCAGGATACTTCCATCACACTAGTTCACTGCACTTGTGAAGTAAGCACATCCCAAACATGTGGTGGATGAAGTCTATCCAAGAAATTCTAGTAATGATGATGTAAGATGCTGCTGTGATTGACTCATCCTTGGAAACATCACTCGAGACAGTTTGCTACAAGAAATAATAAAACATAGCTGATTCGATGCACTTGTGATTCAAGCTGTGAATGTTGAAATAGTACATCCCAAATATATGGTGAATGAAGTCTATCCAAGAAATTCTGGTGGTGATACTCTCTCTCTCTCTAATATGGCTGCTACATTGGTGGACTGAATCATCCTTAGAAACTCACCAGCTGTGTGTGACATTTTGACCACTCTAGAACCAATTATACTGGCATCAGATCATTCCTTCCTAACAACTGTTGAGTGATCTTTTGACCACTCTAGAACGATGAGTCAACGAGCAGTTCTTAAGTCATCGAGGTAAGGCTGACAATATAATAATATTCTCTTGAAAGTTTCAGTTTCCACTCCGGTGAGGAATGCAGAAGAAATCGTGCAATGACGATGAGGGGAAGAGAAAACTTGAATCAACACTAAACATCATGAACTCCAACCACAGGTGAGGCTGACTTTTTTAGTTTTATAACCAGAATTCAATGATCATTCATTCATTAAACTCATGTAACATAGTGATTTATCCATTAAATCTGAAAAGTGGGTAATGATTGTTTGTGGAACTCCCAAAACTAATCCAGAATCACACCAGTATAAAAGAAAATGTTCCATCCTAGCAATTGCAAATGCTTCGACATTACTCCATGGAACAGTTATTGATGATAAGTGTAAGCCATGCAACTATAGCTAAAACTACATATCCTCCTATAACATGTCATTTATCATATATGATCGATCTGTTGTTGACAACCCAAGAAAAAAATGTCATCGATGCATAGGCAACCAGGGGAGTACCTTTGTATGACACAAGTATGGACCTAAGAGCACAATCTTCGACTACAATAAGCATCGACCCATACATTGCACCAATGACACTTCAGCTCCTAAACAGTTTATACAGCAAACCAAAGCATCTACCAATGTTTATAGCATAAACATTGGTTGGTATTTAGGGAATCAAGGAAAACGGATCGATGTCACCTTCATGCAGATCCTCCGGTCGGACTGAGGAGTCTTCAACGTAGATCAATAAAGAGTATTTGGTTTTTATTAAATCATTACTCATCATGAATGCCAGTAACTAATATATAAATTTATTGGATGGATTTAAATATTTCATTTTAAGGAATTTATAAACTCTTATCAAGTGTTCATTGGTCAAAACAAATAAAATGATAAGTTGAATGCATTGCAAGTTATGTGGAAGGACGAAATCATTGCAAGTCGCCCTCTATTCCTTCCTCCTCTACCAAATCTCATCCTCTTGGATCCTTTCTTTATCAATTTTTTTTCTAATGCTTTCTCTCTTTATCATTAATATAAATTCTTTGTCTTATCGAACTTCATTCGGAATCACTATTGTCAAAGTCCTCTTCAACAAAACTTTCTAATATGCCTAAGGGGTCTTCTATCATCGACAACTTTCTCGAGCAACTCTCTCCGGAGATGAAGAGCTCAAGTGTTTTATCAAAAGATTGAGCTAAGGGTATCTAGGAAGACCTTTTTTTTGCTCTGTGGATATGTGTTTAGAGGAGTTAATCGACTCAGCATAGTAGCGCCTTAGATAGGCGATCGAGATATGAGAAAGTGATGACTCTAATAGTGTCTCGCTAGGCGACCTCTTGTGCGACACACTGTCACAGACAAACTTCTAAACCAGATGTTTGATATAATGCTTATGTATGTCCGTGTCTTTTGATATGTTGCCTTGTACAGCATGTAGAGGGACGACCGAAGGCTTAATAGTCCCATTTTAGTTGGGTTGGTGGCCTCTTTAGGCTTGTAAATAAAAGGTTATGTCATGTGGACACGTGCGAGAGATTTTCGGTATATAATGGACCATTTTACCCTTTATTGTACAACTGTTCAGAGCTTATAAAGTCTGTTTGTAATTTGTATTGTCTATGAAGTGTTTTTCGGAGATGTTTGCTTATGGATCCCGATTGAGGCATTTTCTCTAACTCATTCTCTCTCTTTCTTGGGTCCTAAGGGACATGGGAGACTTCGGGGATGCTGACCTTTGCGGACGGACACGCAATGGTGCCACACGACTTAGGCAAAACCAGCTAAGTCCATGACAACACGTGAGTCAAGGATCTCCCCATGACTCTCACGTGGCCCAAGTTGAGATGATCGATTTTAGCTACTTATTGCCCCATACTATTCCACCTGTCCTGCTTTGCCCTATCAGGCGAGGGGCTTAAAGTGTCCTCTTATACTAGTTGGCTTGGATCAATGCAAATAGGTGGTGATTCTACTTATTAGGATATGGAGGATGATAAAAATAAATTACGAACCTGATCGATTTGGATCCAAAGTCACTACCTCCTAACCCACCATGCTCGATGAAGATTGAAGACACTTGTCTAAACCTAGGTTTGAGTAACTTTGATGTGAACTTCTTTGAAGCCCTGGTCCAAAAGGTGGAGCCTACCCTAGTTAGTATTAATCTCGTGCTAGTAGGCGAGTCGACGATGACTCAGGACAATGTTGACCTCTCCTTTCCTTGTGTCTCATCTATCTCCTCTAGCGTTATTGGGACTATGAAGCTCATATTTATCGATGGATTGTTGAAGGGTAAATAACATTCTCAAAATCATATGGTTTGACTAGATCTATGATATCTTTTTAGATCATAGAATTATCGCACAGAGAGTGACCCTTTCCCTTCCTCTTTCTTCTTCCTTATAATTATTTTTAGTTAAAATTATCATGATACAAACAGTAAAAAAAACTACTTATTTTCTTATTGTTATTAAGATCAAATATAAATTTTAGATTATCATTTTATAGGAAACTCATTTATACAAATCAGATGCGTATTGCTGCTCGGTTGGGATAAGGATATAAAGGCTTTGCTCTGTTCTCTTCGAGTGCATTTGGAGGCATTCTATTGGCCTGGAAGTCGCTTATGTCCACTCCCAAGTGATTTTATCTCATACTCATTGCTTTCATATAGTTCTATAATCAAATAAACAATTCTATCCCTTTCTTATTCTTACTAGTATTTATGCTAGTAACTATATTAGTAGTTGAATCTATTTTTTGTAATAGCATGGGATCTTTAGATTTTGGTAATATTTAATGGATTTTAATATGTGATTTTTAATTATATTTTTGGACTCTTTTGGATTTAATTCTAGTAATAAATCCTTTAAAAATTTGATTTCGCTAGTTTTTATGATCTAGGTTTGGGTAATGTTAACTTAGTCAAATAATAGGAAAGGCTTGGTTTGGGTCCTAGTCAAACGGTCTTGGCTAATTCTCCTTAGTAGAATATCTTTGATAATTTTATCGTGTTTATATTCTCTTGTTCTAGATCATAACCATCTTACCCTTAAGTTGGTCGGTGAGAGTAATAAGAAGAGAAGTCCTTTTTTCTTTTAACCCATATAGACTGAGTATAAGGAGGTCCAAACCATTATTAATCAATATTAGAATCCTTGGTCATGATCCTATTAGGTCTATTGCTAGTAATTATATGGATATTAGACCTATCATTTTATCTTGGAATTGGAATAGCCTTGATAAGCTAGAAGAAATGTATGATCACATCCAGAGTAAAATCTTAGGCTAAAAGATAAAAAAGCTAAGGAGTCTTTTTTTAAGGAGGGTGTCAATTTTTTTTACTTACATAATCATCTACGAGCTATTATCAGACAAAATAATATTAAATAATAGTGTAAAACCAAAACTAGATAGATTAATAATAGGGATAAATACTAAATACTATCATAATTTGATAAACTGTCATCATCGGAGAAAAATCTTATTTTCAACTTTACTAATTTGATAGATAATCCTTTTTGCCTTATTATAACTCTTGTCTCTCAATTTCTTAGTATTGATCTCTCAAACTATATTGATTTGACTAAATTATTTACTTATGAGAAGATTTGATTGTTCATTTCTTCTCTTGGCTATGGGAAGAGCCCTGATCCTAATGGTTCCACGAGTTTTATAAACAATAATGAGGCACTATTATGGTTTTTCTCATGTCTAAAATAACTCATATAGTTTCAAAAACATAATATATAAGTCTCTCTTGTCAAATTTGAGTTAACAGACGTTAAAGTTTATTTACATGATATGCTGACTCATAATAAATAATTAATATAATAATATATATAATTTAAATAAAAAAATTAAGGTTACCATCAATGGCGAGAGGAGGTGTCGTCATGGAAGTAACCACCAATAACAGCATCGAGCCATCGCTATCTAGTAGGGTGTCATGCATATGCAACATCTCCTGCGCTAACGATAAGCTTAGGAGCTTTCGGTTTTACCTCAGGTGAATGTACTTTGACCAATCCAACGTTAGACACGCAATGGTCTCATGATCCCTTTTCCTCCTCTTGGGCGCCTTCGTTCCCATCGCCTCTCACTTCGTCTGCTCCTGTGTCCCCACCCATCATGCCTACAATGTGGTGGTCCAACTCTCCCTCACCTTTGCCTTTGGTCTCTTCTACCTTTGTCTCTAGCTAGTATGTCACATATTCTAACGTCTGTCAACTCAGACTTGATAAGAGGGTTATATGTATGTTTTTAAAAATATATGAGTTATTTTAGATACAAACAAAATCAAAAGTACTTAAGTGGTATATATATATATATATATATATATATATATATATATATATATATATATATATATATATATATATATATATGTTAAAATAATTTTTTATATAATAATTATTTTAAATATAAATAAACTATAAACACTCAAGTAATGTGTGATCAAAATAAAAAATCACAAAGGCTTCGATGAAACCTAATTCTTTGTCGGCAAGTTATGCAGGTTAGTCGGGTGGACCAAGCTGAACACTGATGGGGGCGTTTGAGGCCCAATCGAAGATCGTAGGTGCTTGCTGCCTTCGTACTATGGAAGTTGGGACTCACCGTAGACAAAATGAGTTTTTGGCAATCGAGGAGGGCAGTTTGGGTGTAAATAAACTTGTGATTGAAACTGATACAAATTAATTCCATTTTTAAGGATTTTTTTTGCATTGCATAATGAGGAAGTTCTCCATTGAATTAATTCTATCTTCCTCACTTACTTATCTTTAAAAGGAATATGAAATAGTAGTTATGAGATTAACAATAATAATAATTATTATTATTAGTTTTTATTTTTTAAAATGTTTAGGAGATTATATATTGGTAAAGCGAAATTAATATAAGGTGCCAAAAATGTAAAAATCACTAACCACTCGCTAAAAGAGTAATAATCCCTCGCCTCCGTCCCGAGCCGAACCCTTTGAGCCGCCATGTCTCAGGTAATCTCTCTCTCTCTCTCTCCCTCTCTCTCGCATGAGACCCTGCGATGGTTCCCCTCTTTGGATTTACTTCTGTTTACTAGATCGGCTCCGGTTCTCGATCTGTCGCCTTCTGTTTCTTCGTCGAGCGACATCATTTTTGTCATATGATTTCCTTGTCGACGTGATTAGGTAGATGATTCCCATCAAATTATTGTCTTATCAAGTGTTCATCGAGTAATTCCGGTCTTGTTATTTTCTACCATTCGTTTCCCCCCTTTCGTGGATCGTTTCTATTACCTGATCTGCCGTCTTTTGTTGGATGTTGGTAGGACGAGCACGTTTCCGTGATTTGGTATTCACTTTTCCATCCAATTGACGCCTCATTAAGTGTTCTTACTACGATTCGAACCTAATTTCGCTAGATCTGTGTGAGGTTGTCTTAATCTTTCCATCAGATTTATGCCTCATTAATGTCGTTCCAACGTAATATTTGGTTCGTCTTGATCGTGATTTTCTAATGATGCCGAAGTTCTGATTGGGCTTAGTTTGTTAGGATAGACTTCTTCTCAGTTTATCGGTATCGGAGGTTTCAAAGAATTTTCCATTCTATGCTTATTAGTGTTCTAAATGTCCACCACACATATACTGACCTTGTTCATACAAGGTTGTTAAGTAGTATTGTCTTTATCATTGTTGTCAACAATTCCTCCTAGTTTTGATTAGGTTGCTTTAGGGCTATAAAGTTCCTTTTTCGTTGGAATCAGTAACATTTTAATCATGTTTGTGCTATAAATATGCGATACATTCTTGGAGCCCAATTTGATGCTACGTAGATGATTGGATGGAGTGAGAACTCGAGGAATTTGTATTTACAGGTATGTATGACATATCATTGTTCAATCACTTCTTGTGCTTTGTGTTGCAGGTGGATAACCGGAACTCATCTGCTGGCAAGCGTGCTAGAACCGATGGTATGGATATGCTGTTTTTTGGCCATTGAAACAGTTGTCTGATCACTTTATAAGTTTATGATCACTGACGGACAGAACGGACTGATCTGTGATCTAACATATTTTTGTTTAAGGTGGCCGCCGAGATGATGATTGGACATGCCCTAGTTGTGGCAATGTTAATTTCTCATTCAGGACAACATGCAATATGCGAAACTGTACTCAGTCAAGGCCTGCCGACCATGATGGGGTAAATCTGTCTTCAAATAGCATGCATATACTACAGGCTGCATTGCGAGATATTAGCATTATTTTATTTCTTTTATTCTTTTCCTTTTTCTTTTTTCTTTCGATCTGTCATTCTCTAACGTTTCCTCTTTTCTAGCATTTTAATATAGCGTTAGACTTCTGTGTACATTTCTTTAAGAACTTCTGGGCATGTAAAAGATGTCTACTGATTTTGCAGCAACTGAGGATGGTTTTTCACTGTCTCAATTTCTCCTCTTTTTCCTTTTTGCTCTGTGGATTCTCTAGTTCCATGCTTATGTGCTAGGATTGTTATTGTCCAGAAATCTGCTGCAAAGTCTATGCAAGCTCCTTCACCTTACACCTCTGTAGCTGGTTACCTGGGTTCTGGTGCCCCATCTTCAATGTATCTTGGTTCTCTGCCATATGGGCCTTCCCTTTTTAATGGTCCAGCACTGACTCCTTATGATTTCTCTTTCCCTGGAGGTTCTGCTTATCACTATGAGTATGGCAGTCGCTTTTCTGTTGGGAGTCCATATGGACCAATGCATATGTCTGGACCTCCTCCTTATTCTAGTGGATCTATGATAGGAGCAGGTAATGACATTTAACCACTCAATGTTTTGTCTGAAATTAAGCTAGTAAAACTTTATTATATATTTTTCCATCGATCATGTCAGTTTCTAAAAATGAGATTGAATGTGCTCCATTTGCATTGACTTTTCCATGCAAGTTATTACTGTTCACTGAATGTTTTAAACAAATTCTTATGGAATTACAAGCCATTGACTTAACGAGTGGGTTATGAAAATTCATTTTAGATTAAGATATGATAAAAACTACTAATCTATGTCAGGGATGTTCACAGCCTCTTATTAGTTAGCTCTGTGTACGCATTACTTTTTGTGGTTTCACCTGGATATCTGGAAACCTTTTGACACTGCATTCAACATTTCTTTTCTGCTTCCTGTCTTTGTTTATATATGTTTTAGCTAATGATTTCTTATTCTTTAGGTGGTATGTATGGTATGCCTCCTATGGTGGATAGATATGGGTTGGGCATACCAATGGGTCATGGTGCAATGGTAAGCTATTTGTAGGTTTTACAGTTAAATGACAAGTTTTTCTTGTTGCTATAGTGTTTGCATTCATTTAGATAGTATCTGGGAAAATAGTTATTTTATTGTATTATTATTATTATTTGTTTCTGAGTGTGACGAGTAGTTTTGACCCACCAGTTCTTAGGACTCAAAAATTGTCTAAATATTGTGTAATTTGATGAGATGTCAAGAGCTTTCGGTTGACTTTTTTTTTACTTGGTCATAATTACTTGATATTCTGTACCATTAAAACAAACAGTAATTCTGGAGTGAAAATTCCGCAGGGGGCCAGGCCTGGAGCTTATCCTAATGAAAGTTCTCCAAAGAAGACTGCAGGTTGTTCTTCTGACATTTTGATGTCCTAGTGAAGCTTTGAGATAATTTCTGCATTTAATTCTCCATATATCATAAGTGCAGGACATGAGAATGACTGGACATGCCCTAATTGTGGCAACAATAATTTCTCTTTCCGAACTGTTTGTAACATGAGGAAGTGCAACACTCCAAGGCCTGAAAGCCAGGTTTGAGTACATATTTTATTTATGTCCTTTTTCTTCAAGATGATTGCTGCCCTGTGTTTTTTCTGTATGATCTTTTTGATTTGAATTTACTGTCTTTTCTCAATAATTAGTGCCGCTGCTCGAATTTGTTTCAGCTTCTGTCCTCTTCATGTCATCAGATAACTATTCATCTTAGCTTGTCTTTTCTTGGCCTTTTTGCCTCAATCACAAGAAAATTTTTAATTGCAACATAGGGTATGCTTATCAAACTCCAGTGATAAGATTTACTAAATTGTGCTCTTCTATGGACAGCTTTAATTGTTCAGCCTTAGTTGTAAAAAGCTGGAGAATAAGCAATCATACATAGTCTTCTTGAATCTAAACAATTCCAGGATTGATGCTATTGAATATATATATTTTTCCTTTTCAAAGAGTTCTGTTATTTTGATCCTCTTTATGCATGGAAATTATGATGCTTCAACCAATAAGCAATCTATTCTAACTTCTTGATTCATGGAGTCTGAATGTCTTCAGGAAGTTGTTCGACCTAAATTGTCGAACCAAACTGAATTAATTTGTTTTTTCCCAACCATGATGTAACCAACTATGCTGGTTAACCCGGTAACCAGATAAACGATTTGATTGGTTCGATTATATTGTTCACTGGTCAACCAAAGTTCTTGTACCAAACAACAAAATGCAAAAAAATAAATCTGATAGATTATACAAGTTGGCCTAAACAATTAAACACAAAATTATTTTAAACTAGATAAATAACATTTTTATTAATGCATCACATGAGAGTGAAACAAGAGAAAGCAATATCCAATTTTTTTTGTGCCAAGGTCTTTAACATATCTAAGCTTGTGGCCAACATAGTCCATTCTGTCCATGATTGGTCCAAATTCGAAACTACATTTCCAAATGTCCAAAGAGTATAGCTTGGATCATCTGTTTAGGTGTCTGGGTGTCTGGTATTGGTTGGATGTATTTAACTGATTGAACCAAATTGAGCACATAGAGCTTGGTCCAGTTATATTATTGTTTAGATGGAAAACCATACTTGAATTTTAAATTTTTTTAAAAAAAACTATACATATAAGCCACACCTGAACTGATCCAACATCTTTACATGTCGCCATCATTAGCATTACTATCATTTATTTTCAAAAGGACTTAGAAACAGCAATTCAATTCCAAAATGTTGTATATGCCTGATTGATTCTTTCTGTACATCGTCTGTGTAATTGCTTACATCAAAGTATTTCCCTTGAAAAATCAAATTGATTGTTGCTTTTTGAACAAATATCAAAATTATAGTCCTCTCGAATCCCATGTGTCACGTTAAAGCTTGATTTTCTCAATGTGGGTATTGGTTCACAATGTGACCCAGGTTATTGTTGACTCAAATTATCTTGGTAGAAGAAAACATATGGAAGCTTGGCTGACTATAGAATTC
Source organism: Musa acuminata AAA Group (assembly GCF_036884655.1). Classification (NCBI taxonomy): domain Eukaryota; kingdom Viridiplantae; phylum Streptophyta; class Magnoliopsida; order Zingiberales; family Musaceae; genus Musa; species Musa acuminata. The sequence continues at coordinate 33,416,139 of NC_088358.1, forward strand.
AGATAAATTCAGAGAAAATAGAATTACTGGTGTATGCTTTTGATTTGTCCAATAGCCACTAAACTTGGAAGGATGAGATGATGGGTCGGAATTCGTGGATCTATATCTACATAAATAAGGGATTGGCAAAGTAATGCATATGTAGAATCAGAGATGTTTGCAGGAGGATTTGCTGAAGTCCACAAAGATATCTTTAATGATCTGCATAGCTTGTCATTATTGCTTTGTTACTGTTGATTTTGTGTGCATCTGTGGATTTGTGTTCATATGCATGTATTTGTGAGGTTCTTTCCTTGATGAAGGCTGATAGCTGTTTAGAAAAGGTGGGGAGCGTTATCGATATGCTAGATATCTCTGATCATTTTTTTGGAAGATAGACGTGGAATCAATGAGAGTCTTACCTTAAATCTGAGAACTTAATTTCAACCTACTATGACAGTTTTTCACTTAACCTTTTTTACTTTCACCCTAGTAATACTTCCAATTTTGGTTTTTTATATCTAACATTCTAGTGCTAGCCTTTGCTGATTCTGTTCTTTATCAACTTTGTGCAGGGCCCAAAATCAGAGAATTCAAAAGGTTCCAGTAAGTACACTATGTATTTTTCATTTTTGCATGCATTGAGAAGTGAGAACCACAAAAATTGCTTCCTAAATAATTAAATATTGTCACTACAATGCAAATCTTGTTATATCCTTATTGTCACCTTCTTTTTGTGGTTGATGCATGTTGGTATAGAGAACTTTTCAGACTTTTCTCGAACCTTCACATTTTTATTGCAGAACCAAAAATACCAGAGGGCAGCTGGATGTGTGAAAAGTGTAACAATATAAATTATCCATTCCGGACCAAGTGTAACCGACAGAATTGTGGTGCAGAAAAACCATCTCAGACACAATCATATGGGCTGACATCCAGTGAGGATGATCAGGTTCGTTGTTGTGAACATATGTACTTGTACATGTCTCTTATGTTGGGCTTGAGTAGCAAGTCTTGTGAATATAAAATACATGATATAGCCTTTTGTATTCTGTTACAAAATATCAGTATTTCTAAAAGTTTTACTTTAGTTTCATCTGTTGTCTTTTCCTGCATGCATTGATCCAACATGTGGTTATGTTACAGTGAGTCCTAGGACTGTTGTGAGGGTCAAGAAGGTTCAGAGTCATCGTCGGCGTTGCACACCTTTGATGTCTGTGGTCGGTCATGTGTCCTATAGTTGCAGCCATGATTATGAGTTTCTTCACCCTCATGCGATCTAAGTCGAGTCACAGTCGTAAGGGCAACAAGTCTTTGGCAATTCACATCTGGTATTTTGGCTTGTGCTGGCCTCTAAACATCTTTATCAGGATTCAGGAAGAATGTTCACATATTTGGTCTGGTCAGATCATGGTACTTGCAGACTGGTGCATGTGAATGCTGTTTTTCAGGAAGACCTATGTGTTAAGTTCAGCATTGTTCTGTTAAATTGTTACTTAGATCCTCTGGAAACTTACCATAGTTGTGCTATTTGGATGTTACCCCCTGGATTTTATTATATGATATTTGGATTATGGTTTCAGCATTTGTTAGATTTGTGCTATGATAATTCCTCTAGGCTTGTTCATCAATGGAGACTTCACCCTTCTGAAGCCTGAGAGTAAGTTTTGCTTGTTCTTTAAATTCTTATCCTCTTCCATTCTTTGGATTTTTTTTATAAGGTTGAAATTGGGATATGTAGGGTTGTTTCTAGCTATCCATCATCATGTTTAACTTGTAGAATTTACTTTAATACTTCCAATTTTGGTTTAAGTTTATATCTAACATTCTAGTGCTAGCCTTTGCCGGAGATTTACATTGTGACCTCGTCATTCTTTTTAGTGTTCTCATTACTTGAGTTTAGAGTATTTTCTACTTGGTTTCCACTCCGTACAACATTGATGCTTTTTGTTAATCTTAAATATATTTTTTTCTGGAGTCTCGTTTGCTATTAGAATCTTGTCTACAGTGAATCCTTTCTAAAGTAGAATTGTGCCTTAATTTTGTCATGCAAATTAAACAACAAACCTGTGCCTTTTTAACTTATTATCTTTTAAACACATACAAAGTATGTGTTTTGCCCATTTATTTAAGGAACTCAGCTGTGTTGTCCAACGTATATATATTTTTAGTGTCTTAAGCATGTACCTTAATTTTGTCATGTTACTGGACTAATAACTATAAGGATCCTTCTCCCGGCCAAGGGAGTTATTTTAAGTAATCATTTTAGGCTTTTCCAATGATATATCTTGGAAAAGTTGTATATAGTTTTTCATTGTTTTGTTAAGTACTGAACTCTCTTTTTGATGCTTATGCTAAAGATGATGGTTGGTTTTACAGGTTTTGTTTAATTTCCGAAATAATGATCTTTGTTTGCAGCTAATTCTTCGGATCCTTTGTTTTTATTGGAAACATTGGTAATTCTACGACCCCCCAAAACATAATGTTACAAAAAACAAAAAGAAAACATGGAGTGTTATACGGCTGACACTTGTTGTCTTAGGATTAATCTTGTGGTCTCAAAAGACAGTTGAAATACCTAAATATGTACATCTAGCTGCCTTAGCGCTAAAGCAAAACAAAATTGAACTGCTACCTTGCTCTACCATTTGTTAGTCGTACTATTTGCCCACTGATAATTTTTTTTCTTACAATGGACTTACTGAAAGAAAGCTATTATAAACCAAGATATGTGCTAAACATAAGAGACTGGCTGAGTGAGGGAGACTGGTCTTTGAGTTGGAGATAAGAAGGTGCAGATGTGGAATATGAAGACCAGAGGGGACACCAAGATAGTTGTCTAACATCTTCTGCTATATTGATACATATTTTGTTCCAGAGTGTAGTATGACAGATTTTTAGTTCTCTATATTGATGCTATGATAAAACAATGAAGTGTACATAAGGAAAACTAGGTATGATTTGTAGATTTGATCGTCTTTTCTGTGGTTTCATCTTTGGGTGGTATAATGCTACAAAGACACTATACATTTGGATTCGCAGACACTGTCATTTACTGCTGTTTGCTGTATAACCATTAGAATTATTTTGGTTTAGATCTGTCAGTTTGGAACTACACAAAAGGTTATTGACAGTGGCATTTTGATATTATTGGAAGTACCTACCAGTTCTGAATTTTTTCTAGTTGATGAAATATGTACAGGAGACATTTTTTGCTGGCACTGATTCCACAAGAATTTTTTCTAGTTGGTTTGGTAAAATATATTGAATAAGGCTTAGAATGCTAACATTTGGCAAAGGCATCGACCTCGTCTAGTACATCATCACTAACTAGGTGTAAAAATATATCGGATAAAGTTTCGAATTCTCTAGCCAGAGATGGCTTTGACCTCGTTTCTCTCTACGTCAGCCACGACCGCATCCCAGTCGAAACATATAAATAATACTGCAGCCACGATGATCACAACATGTAAATTTGAGGCAAGCGATTTCTTTTAAGAAAGAAGCAAATGCAAAGGATCTTTAAGCTTGATGAATGTCGATCGCAAGTACAATCATTTGAGGCAGCTGATTTCTCTCTCTGTAAGAAGAAGCAAATGCGGAGGATCAGTATGCGACATGAATGACGTGCGACCAACTATTAACGTCAATGGATATCACTCCCTTACTCTCTATGAAAGCAAAAACTAAAACACAAAGGAGACCGTCAGAGGTGTTTCTCAGTAATCCTCGTCAAATGGGGTGTTCGTGAGAGCTTTCACAGTTCTACGTCTCTAGTATGATCGTGCGAGATGTGGAGAAAGATGAGGATGTGCAAATGGAGGGGAGTGATGTCCAGTAGCAGGGAAGTGACGTGTAATTGGATGAAAGGCGTCTCCTGGCTGAGTGATGCCTGACAGGGGAGGGAGTGATGTTGGTGGAGTAGAGGAGGCACCTGATGGAGGAGAAGCGGCGTTTCACAAGGCGATGCTCGATTGTGCTGTGCTTCTAATAAGAGGTGATGTAAATATGTAATATTTCCACATGCAAGTTCTGATGTACTAATACTTTCTTTTGACTTCAATTTTTTTAAGCTAATAATTAAATTCGATAAAATTAATAATTTAATTATTCCATCGGGGTTAGATTGTGACAATTGATGAAACTGATGACCTATTGCCACCACATCCACATCGAATATAGTCAGAATCACACCGATTAAAAGTGGGTGAACTTTCGGACATGCAATCTCGCAGTACGTCTCTTTATTTACTGTTTCACCTTTGAATGTGCATCCACAAGTGAGAGAATATATATATATATATATATATATATATATATATATATATATATATATATATATATATATATATATGAATGAATGAATGAATGACAGTGCATGAATTTTTCTGGACAACACTGTAAAAGAGAGGACAGAGAGCTTCCTACTTATTTGAAGTGTGTCACGTAGCAATAAACATATTCTACAAAATGGACAAGGGCTAAACAAGCGCAATAGCCGGTCCAACCCCATTCCTCCCTAACCCTTCCAAGTTGGAACACAAATAAAAAAGGGAAATAAAACTGATTAGGAAACTAAGAATTGATGAATTACATAACATAGATGATACAACCACCATCCATGGATGATGAACCACTGCATGACAAAGAGAACCACCACCTCCAGCTGGTTCGTATCGATGGATAACTCAGCAGGTCAGCGGGATTTGGTTATCGACACCATGTGGAAGTCGGACGTTCATGTTCCATTGCATGTCCAACCATTGATTTGTAGAAGAAGCCTTATAAGGATCTGCTAACGACCACTGGCTGCGTACTTGAATGGCGTGCACTTGTGGCATGGAGGGTACAATCTCCTGTTTTTTTCCCTTGGCTAATAAATAACATTGTCACGGTTTGGTTTGTTATCCGGTATCTGCAGCAACCTCAGCAGCACGCTGTCTCATCATCTCCATCACTGCAGCCCTCCGCCGGGAATCAGATTGCTGCTGCAATCTCCTCAAGTGTTCTTTCAGATCTCTGGACAAACAAAAAACCAAACAAGGTTAATCCGCCATTTATGGCAATATGGCAAAACAATCATAAAGAAATCAATAAGCACAACATTTACGGAGTAAACAAAACACCTGCATCGTGGTACACTGCACTCTGATTCTTTACAAGCACGGGAATGTATTTGGAGGAGATACCATATCTTCTTACACAGAACACATCCTCCTGATGCACGCGTCCTGCATTGTATACCATGGCGGAAAAGGCCTTTAACTTTACGGCAGTTAGGATACTGGCACTGAGGAGAGCGACACTGTGAAGCATGGACCAATAGATCTAGCATTTTCCGAAGCTGCAGAATATAAGAAATTGAGTGAGCACATAATAGCGAAAAATTATATTTGCCGAATAGTGCAAAACATTTTAGACTTGAACAAAACAACAGAGAACTTAATAAATAGTTTAAGCCCAGTGTTAGATCTAATATTATACCAAAAGATTTGATGTCAAAGCAGCAAAATCAATTGCATTTTAAGTGATATTTTATTTTGTTCATAATCTTTTGCACCAACACCTGAGAACCTAAAATTTAGCTTTTAAAAAATTGCAAGATTTTTTTTTTGGGTTAATATAAGGAATTATAAGCATCAAGGTTCGCAATACCATACTGTACCAGTATTTTGACCTGGGCTCGGTACCGGTATGGTACGGTACACCGAGCGATACACCCAGGTGTGCCGAGTACTATAGTACTGCTACAGTGCTACAGTAGATTGTTACAGTGCTACAGTGCACTCGGACCGGTAACAAACGGTCCGCGTACCGGCAACTGGTCGGACCAGTACGTACCGCCCGTATCAGGCGGTACAATTCGGTACTGCAGACCCTGATAAGCATATCACATGATGCACCAACAACATTAGCATCACTAGAAGCAAAATATATGGAAAAAAAACTATCGACCCAGACTAGCGAACAAGTTAAAGCAGCAACTAACAGACCACTAACTTTGCTAAGAATTTGGCCAACATTAATAGTACAAGTGGCCTTTAGATTCCAAGAAAATACCTTGCCAACATGATCTGATTTTTATTACAGGGTAATCATAACTTATAAAGGGAAGCAGATATGTGGATCGTGATGTCTTTAGAAACAAATATGAAAGAAACTACCTCTTTCAGAAACAAAGTCTATTTGTACATGCGCGTACACAAAATGTGGTTACTAATGTGCAAATATTGGATCATGAAATTATGTATATGAATATCGCACATGGATACAATTATAGTATTATATACTAAATTAAAGGTCTGTAATGATGATGAAAGAATCTAACAAGTGCTCAGAATGCTCCTAAAAGATATTACAAATTATATAATTTCTCCAATGAATGAATATACAGAAAGCAAGGAACATTTGTGGGGCCCATCAATGCTTATTTACAACTCTGTTTGATCGTGCTATTTATGGCAGATTAAACTACTTAAATAGCGACACAAACATGATCTCTTAATTCCTAGGCTAATTTCTTTTACAAGTGCAGTGTCAAATAGGCAAGCTAATGCATTGATGGCTTTTGAGTTCCGAGGATGAACCAAAATTAGGATGGCAAAATAGACTACTTATGAGTCCTACATTACCTGAGAAGTTGTGCAACTGCATATGTATGATTCATTATAATGAAATAAATTTTTTTCACACATTTTGTTTACAGTGTGCAGGTAAATACATATATATATATATATATATATATATATACCAAAAACCTCCTTGCAACCACACTGAATCAAAGACCTTTTTTTGTTAAGACATGACTCATTTATTAACACAGGAGTATCGTAAATGGATTTGTACATGTTTAAAAATAATTTTTACCATGAAAAGCTCCTTTGAAAGAATCTCACAGGAAGAGCCATGTCTCAATTGGCATTGTGAGTTTATTTAACAATTTATTTCTCACAATTATTTTCAGGTGCATCGACAAACTCTTTCCTCATTGTGGATGATGTTATGTTGCAGTTGCATAGAAATAATAAGAATTCTTATTCTGTTCTGTTCCTAACAGGGATAAGCTGGTCATATTTAGATCTAATATATTCAGACAAATGAATTTTTTATCAACATATTTAAAAGGAAAAAAAAACTTGGCATTAGAGAATTATAGACACAACTCGCCTAATTATAAAAACAAGCTACATTAGGTAAATTAGTTCCAGATTAGATTTTCCACTGGTGACTAGTGATCTGCAAGATTTAGGCCAACAATTGTAATATTATTGTCTAATAATTGCTTTCCATTTGAATGTCTTTAAAGGATAGAGTTTCATTAGTTCTTATGATTTACATAAAAGAATATGCAGCCTATAATTCTTAAGTAGCATAAGTTATGTTGCATATGCACTTCTGCCAGAGTATATAAAAGAAGCAATAATGCAACTAAAACTAATGGCAATTCCTCATCATGCAAATTTGCACATTATCAGACTTAGTATATAACTAAATCTTTTATCAACAAAAAAAACTAATTCAGGCTCTGAATTCTGCCACAAAACTGTTCTAAAAAAGCAACATAATAAAATAATGTCTGAAAAAATTCATCTCCAAAAGAAAAAGAAATAAGAGCATAACAATGACTATGAATTAAACATGATAACATGCTTGAGGAGTCAACACCTAAATCAGGTACAGATTTTTAATCAACGAAGTTACCTGTAAGACTCGTTTTGCCCGAGCTTCTTTATTTTGTGCATCACGATCAGCTGTTGATGGATGATTGGTCAACATATGAGGATGATCAATACCACCTTTCTGATAACAAGCATTGCACACATCAAAATCAGGACAAGTTTCACAACGCCAGCCCTGACCAGCTTCAATATCATGATGGCAGACATTGCATGTGGTTACAAATGCAGGGGCAGTAGGATTATGGAGGTGGTATAAGACCATCATCGATGAATGCTTGGCACGACGTAGAGTATCATATTGATAATGATTTCCCTGACAAAGACTCAGAAATGCCTGCCTGGTGTCAAAAAATTCACTTTCTAGGATATCATCTTTGTCCTTTGTATCATGAGGGACATCATTATTTTCAACCTACAGGGTACATGCGTTAGCAATCAAAGTCTGTGGTAAAATAAACAAAAAAACACAATCATGCAAACTCATCCACAAGCATATATATTTTTATGGAAATGCACACACAACCATAAGAAGATAATATTTTGAAATCACTCAGAATGAATTTTGTTAGGATAACTTACTGGATATAGCATATGCTTTTCCCTGCTATTAGTAGGATGCCTATCCCTTTCATCAACACTTTGTTCTGCTTCATGACACCTACAAGCCAATAGAAACAAATCAATTCCAGACTCCAATATTTTCAGCTCCTTTTTTAGAACTACATATGAACGAGCAACTTCAATCCATAACAAGTTCATTCAGAGCAACTTGTTACCACTATGGGGAGACTACTAATAAAATAGTTCAAAGTAATGGCTGAAAAACTTCAATCTGATACCATTAAATTTTATGAGTATCATTTGTTTTAACCACTCTAATTTTGTAAAATTATACTCACATTAATGTAAAAAACTGCTTGCTAAATAGACTTCATTTTCTCAATTTCTTTTTTCATTTTCTTTTATCCTTTCTTCAGCAAATGAAACAGTTTCTTCTCATGCTATTACGAAATCATATATCCTTTATCAATAGTAAAAAAAAATCATATGGACCTTCAATACCATTCTCAAGGTTGAAAAGATTATGTGATGTATGAGATCTCATTACTCATTACACCATAAAGTATCCACCAATAACTGACTATATGAATGATTATTTTCCAAGCATTGGAACAAAACCCAGAAGCAACACGTAGAGAATGGTATATTAAGCAAGTGAAAATCAATAGAGGAAAAGAAAAAGATACTGGGCCAAGGAAACTTGAACAACTAACTTCTTTGAACAATGCATACAACTTTTTTCTGCCCTGCTTAACAGTCTTCATAGAAATAAATTCTAAAATGTCCTCATGGTGTTCCAGATAAGGCTCTTTCTTAGGGAAAGGGTGGCAAACAAAAATCTCCTTTCTAACTTTTCTCACTGCATCCACTGGCCATGATATCTATCGCACACATATAACTCAAAAGAGAATCACAAGCCAATATGTACAATCCTCTTTAACACCAACAAAAAATGGAAGTATTTGGCAAGACTTTGTAGTTTGTAGTACAAAATCAGTCTTAACCCGTACTCAAGATAGGCATTCTTTAACTACCTCTGTACAATGGAATTTCAGACAATCTAAACCAAGCTATCTGTAGTCCCAAAGTAAATTGAATTAAATAATTTTCACTTGGAAGCTATTAGTCTCCATTGTTCTCTAATGGTAACATAAATCTTCCAATAGCTAATGGAACCTGAAAACTTGATGATGCAGATCTTATCCTACCCGGATCCCAGATTGGCAGAAACCTAGTTCACATAACATCCCACCTGGAAGGAAATAACTCATTTAGCTAATTTTGTAATTTCCAACAGTTTGGTAGAGTCTGATTCAATGTTGGACTATCAACAGCAAACTATCTGAATGAGAATATAAAGAGGCATTAATTACAAGAGCTAAGAAATTCACTTCAAAAGAGGTTGCTTTTAAGAGAAGACGAGGGCAGCAAAAGAACTTTAGAAGGACAGGCAGACTTTTACATCCCTAGGCCTCATACTGGTGCAGGAGCCTCATGCACTTGGCTGCACGCTACTGAGAGGATATAAGTTATTTAGGTCAATTTTGAAGTCTCCAGCAGTTTGAAAGTATCAATCAGATTACAAATTGAAGGATTACCAACTCAACCACGAGCATATTAAGAGTCACTGAAAATATGATACAACCGTAAGTGTCGTTAGGTCTGGATGAAAAGCCTAATGGCAGTAAAATGGCTTCTAAAAGATAACCACAGACCTTATTTTAAGGAACAGCAACACCATACAAAATTAGGAGCATTAATTAGGCATAATGATGTTTGATAGATTAACTTAATTTCAAATCTATAATTTTCAAAACTGCTAGCCTATCATAAGCTATTAGGTGAAGGACAGAAGAGGAAAGTATAATTCTCTTTCCAAGGAAATGAAATGATCATGACTAACAAGCAATCAACTCTAGAATAAGTACCAAGAAGATGAGTATCATTTTCTAATTAGAACCAGATTATTCAATAAATAGTATAACAGTTGCAAGAACACAATTCCTATAACTGTTTAGGTGCTGTTTAACTCATTTGTTTACCTGTTGACTCAACCTTTTCTTTCCTGTAGAGATTTAAAAATTAGCCAATGATTCAAGAGATGAGACATGAAGTAAAAAAAAGTAACAAGAGCCCTCATAAACACTGCCCCTTATGTTGCCAGAAAGAAGAAAAAACCCTACACATGTATTGAGGAAAAGAACATGAATAAAGATTCAATACTAGCATTGAAAAGTGCCATTCATAGAAAGATTCAATAGTTCTGTAACAAAATTCCAATTTGTCAAGCATTTTATGTTTTCAATTGAAAATTTTAGTATAAAATGGCATTCATGATGTTAGCATACCAACCGGCAACAGATGACCATAACAGTCATACAGTACTTGCAGTAACTAATATGGAGATTGCTAATCCATATTAGACATAGGAGAATTTATGTGAAACCCCCTATTATCACCTATATTTCATAAATTGCTACTACCTCTATGAAGTAAGGCAATCACTTTATGCTTTTTTTTCTCCTTTTGTTTTGATGATATATTAATTAGTCCAAAAATATAAAAGTGCAGCCTTGGAGAATAATACTTACTTATCACAAAGTTGAAAGTTTTTGCACTGGTTGCAAACCCATCGCGTTCCGGATACCATAAGTATGCAACAATGTGTGCAAGCATGCTGCAAATGGACCATAATAAAATCTTCCTTCATAGGGCAGATGGTTTCACCAAGCTGTGTAAGAAGAAAAAAAATGCAGAATAATATTTAGATTACTGGACATGATAACTTCAACAGAAAATTCTGAAAATAATTATGTAAATAAGAAACAAGCAAGATTCATGATCGAAAACCCAACCAGGATTTTATAAGATGATCGTAAGACGATGATATGAACATGAAATCCTCAGTTACGAAATGATGGAAGGCCTGAGTAGAAGAAAAATACCTTTTGCATCAACAAAGCATCCTTAGAGGCATTTCCGGAAAGATCAGTTTGACCGGCAGCTTTTAAAGCTCTTTTTGTAATAGTCATTTTGGTTTTTCCCCTCTTCAGTTGTTTTTTACCATCTTCCTCTTGGCGAAGCTGGTAAATCATATCCTCAGCTGCACCAGGCCAATAATCTCCATCGAAGTAGGGCAAACGAGCTGCAGTTACTTTAGCCTTGCACTCCCCCATAGTTATAAAGAAATGATCATATAAGTTAGTCAGGTCAACAACAATATTCTCCTTGGCAGCTTTTCGAAGCATAGTTAAGTACCTGGTAAAGGTGAAAAACAAATAATGCAAATGCAACCAATAACAATAGCGAAAGGGAAAAAGAAACGACATGAAAGCCTTCAAGCTTTACCACTCCCTGAGTTTGTCAGATTTTGGGGTCTTCTGAATTTCAGGATGGCAATACAGTATGTAGTCTTCGCCCCTCAAAGGAGGACAGGCCCAAATATAACAGCTGGTGAACCCCCGTTTCTTGCAATATTCAAGATATCCAATCTGAAACATATAAATAAAAACAAGTTATCGCTCATAGGTTGAAACAAAGAAGACCTGAAGTATTTCATGCCATTATTGTTTTTGTAGAAAAAGCGTGTGATCATCAATAAAGGACTGAAACAAATTATTCTGAATAATATTTAGAACATAAAAGATAGAAAGATAATAAGGTCAAAGTACCAGAATTTCATGATAAACAAAAGTACGTAAAGCTTCCCCAGTCACTGTTTTGATCTCAGGCCTGAAGTACTTTACAGAATCTAAATATGAGAGATAGACACGCCGCTGGTTGGGGAAAGAGCATTCAGAACCAAATTCTTGAACATACATCCCAAATAGGCATACTTCTACCCCTTCTATCTTCTGAAACAACAATACAGCCTGGAAAAAGCATATTTTAGGTTAAATACACCAATTTCATCATAGACTTGAGCTACCTTTTGATATATTTTATGATGTATGGTGAAACTTTTTCTTCAGCATAGGACAACAAGAAGCATAAATTTCAGTGGCTTATCAAGTATGAAACTTTTGTACCTTGGACTTGTAAGGAAACTCTTTAGGGTAATTTTCCTCCTGAAATATCTCTAGAAACCGCTGCTTTACTTCCAATTTTTTGTCAACAGATGATACTACTCTGACTACAAGCCCTTCAGCCCCTGGTACCTGAAATATGGAAAAGAAGTAATAATTTAGAATTTTCAACTACAATGAATAAGAATTAACCATCTTCAGTAAGAGAAAAAAACAATATTAAAAGGAGAGGAAAGCACGAAAAGAATTTCTTTCTTATCACTTAACAGGAATGTACATGAAACATAATGACAAGGCTAAAAACGAGAAGTTCATATCAAAGTTTTAAAAGCCAATAGAACCCATAATCAACTCATGTTTACCAGTCTGATTAGGTACCATATTAAAACATATAGCTCAATAGCAGCACATATCAGTTCATTTTGAATTTTGAATTATTTTATATTGCTGTCCTGCCCTAAACACCAGCAGTATACCAGACTGATAAACTACCAAAACTAGTATTGGACCAATATTTAAATCCTTTTTTTCCAAGAACCAAATACTAAATTTGCTCTTAGATCTTAGGATAAGAGTAAATCATCTGGGAAAAACTCTCCTAACATGGGTAATATTTAGTTCAAATAAACACTAAAACCATGAGCATATTTAGGAAATCCATCATCCTCGTTGTAAAAAACTGAACCTACAGAAATATAATGATATATGCTTGTATGAAGTAGCTCATGAATCACTCAAATGTGACACCTGAAAATACTCAGTTATATAAGGGAAGGAAAATCATGATTTCTGTATCTGACAAAAAAGGTGAAATAAAACTCAAAGATTAGCCAATTGATCCAGAAACATGTAGGCCAAGGATTAGTGTCAAACTGGAGGCAGCTCTCTTCATAGTTAATAGCTTGGCATGTCAACAAGTCAAACTGTCAATATTTTCAGATTTAAGAAATGGGTACAAAAGACTTAATAAGACCAACAGAGTCTGCAACACCAGATAATATTGATTGGGTCTTGGTCCATGGTAAGACTATTTAATGGGTTCTGATGGAAACAATATTTTCAGCATACATGGGTACGTTTGCATGAGTTAAACCCCCTAGACTATGCAGTCCTGTGGACAGTATTTGTAGGATGGGCATGCATAGCTTAGGTCTAGGATGGGTCCTTGTTCAAACACCAGTTAGTTAGGCCTTCCATATATGATTATATTTGGAGTGTCTTTTCAATGTTCTTTGACAAGTGTTATCTAATGTCTTGGTGTTGATTTTATTTTACATAACCAGTTGATAGTTTAGATAGACTTAGTTTTTACTAGTATATATCAGATATAACTCTGATTTAAGTCTAAATAAAATAAGATATCATCATTTTATCTAGATTCCTAATTCATGCCTTGTCAAGTTGATTAGCAAAGAGTTTAACAAGGTAAAAGGTAAACCAAAAAACACTCCGGTCACACTGCTGACCTTTTATTCTGCTCATATATAATGTATGACAGGAACAAATGAAAATTCCAGTGAAGATTTTAGCCAATGTGCATTGCATGTGTAAAAAAGAAACTATTATAGAGTAGTGGTTTGTCTGTGGATGGACAGTAGGCAAAGAAAGAACATGGTATGGATATCAGAAATCAGACTTATCATGATAGAATATGATGGCTTCACCAGAAGCTTTAACACAAAAAAGCAGACTTATAATAGATGGTCTCTGAAATGTTGAACTACAGGTCCAGAATATCTTAAGGTTCAATCAGAGTAATTACTTGCTTTATCTACCTGGAAAATAGGACATGAGCTATATCTGCCAATTATATCTGACATTAAACATTGAAATCCCATCAGAAATAAAGGAAGGATTAATAGAAGAAAAGATGCAATCGTAACAGAAGAGAAAAGGAACCTGGCCACTGGCCAAATGTAACTCAACTGCTACAAACAAATTTATCAATTAATAATGCCACAGAAGTCTAAATAAATGGAGGTTGTTACTTTGGACCATTTATAAGTTGAACACCGGCATAAGTATTAACGAAGTTTTCAGTTGTAGTTCCTTGAATATATATCTTTCATGCTCCTCAGAAGTTTAGATCAAACAGAAATTTGTAGAATTGAAACGGAAATGCAAAACAAATATCTCACTCACCTCATCAAAATTTTTCCCGAGATGCCTGGATCTCTCTTGCCTCTCTTGCTTAAGCCGTCTAAAAAGTCGTCGTTCTATGTGATCACTGAGAATAGTTTTTGGCAAATCTTTTGCACCAAGAACAGCACTCTGAGGCAAAGGCTTGCGCTCACCTCTTTCTATCTCCTTAACACAACAATTAGGGCAAGTGAATTCTGCTTCTCCATCATTTCTTCGACCATTAAAAAGAGCACATACTTGATGTTGCCAAACTTCACATTTATCACATTGCACCCACTGAAATAGAATGTGGATGGCATATGTTTGAGCATTATGCACAATAGGCTCTAAAACTCAAAAGAAAAAAAGAGAAATCAAGATAACACAAAGAAGAAACACACCCATTCTTCAGTTTCCTCATCATTTCTTTTCTTTTCAAGCTTTGTCTTTAAAAATGTAGATCCTTCAGCTTCTATAGTTTCACCTCGAGCCTCATTATAGCATGGGATACAGAAGTAATGACGGGTTTCACTGCTTCCAATTGTATAATAGAATGCATTTCGTTTTATTCGGGCACCACATGGAGAACAATATATTGGAGGGGGTTCAAAAGTTAGCTTTTCCACTGCACAAAGCTGGCATGAGTTTTCAGTCATCGAACGTTCCCTTGCTTGATTCTTCTCAGCTTTAGCCTTGCTCTGTAAAAACATAAAAAGACAATACTGATTATTTGTCTGATTGAAATAGTGCTAACAATTCCAGATGTGGTTAACTATAATCCGCATGGAAGTTGCTCAACTAGCAATTTCTATAAGCATTGACCAGAATACCTTTGTATTTATGCCTGCAAGAACTTCCATAAGACAGCCATAAAATGTAGAAAAGTGGAGAATGAGAGATTGGGAAGGGATCACAATTTAGACAGTGAGTGATGAAACAGGAAGTTTAGGAAGTACTGTTAAACTTCTGATTTCAACCACATTAGTTCCATAATGATTGCAATTCTCTACTCCAATAAATGAATTATCATTTAAGTCAGGCTGACTCAACCTTACATACATAATCCCCAGGAAATGAATTATCCAATACAAATGCCATGTTGACACGGACTTAGCTGGTTTTGCCTAAGTCGTGCGGCACCCTTGCGCGTCCGTCCGCAAAGGTCAGCCTCCCCGAAGCCTCCCATTGTCCCTTAGGACCAACAAAAGAGAGAACGGGTTAAAGAGAACGCCTCAAACGGGATCCACAAGCAAACATGTCCGAAAAACACTTCATAGACAAAGCAAATTACAAACAGACTTTACAAGCTCTGAACAGTGGCACAACAAAGGGTAAAATGGTCCATTACAGACCGAAAAGCTCTCGAGCGTGTCCACATGACACAACCTTTATTTACAAGCCTAAAGAGGCCACCAACCCAACTAAAATGGGACTATTAAGCCTTCGGCCGCCCCTTTACATTCTGTACAAGGCATGAACATGCCAAAAGACACGGACATACATAAGCATTACATCAAACACCTTGTTTAGAAGTTTGTCCGTGACATTCTCCCCCACTTATCCCTTCGACGTCCTCGTCGAAGCCTTTGTGAACACTGCAACTCTTCGCCTTTGCTGAGTCTTCAATCTTCTGCTTTAGCTGCAATGCGCCTCCTGGCTCCCAGCTGCTCTCCGCTGCTGTTTCTGAGTAGTCGAACCTTTGATCCGCCATGCTGCTTCAACTCACCAATGACTCTTGACTCTGGTGTGGGGTTGGCTGAGTTGTGTTGATCATTGTTGATTCTTACGGATCCCCCAAATGAAGGAAAAAGACCATCCTTACTGCGCCAGTCTCTCAAAATTTCCACATGCTGCTTGAACTGGGTGGATGCTTGTTGGAGCTTTAACGAGCATCGCCTCGCAAACTTCTGAAGTTTTGGGTCCTTCCTCCACAAAATCTGCTCATTGACTCTTCTTTCAGTTAGTTGTCACATCCAAGTAGGTTCGCATCACTTCCGCTTTCGATTGGCATTTCGTTGGGAAATGAAGCGGACAATCTACTCTCAGTAGCACTGATCACCGTTGGTGAGGATTTGACAACTATTGTCTTCCATTATCTTCGAAGGGTCTTTTGAACTTGTGCAGAGCTCCTCTGCTAGATAGATAAGAGAACTGGGGTACTCGGTTTCGCCCATTCTCTTAAGAGTTGAGAAGGCAAAGGTTACTTGACTTCGCCCGCCTCCTCGAGGTTGTACTTCTTGCATCGAGCTGGTTACTGGCCTTCGCCTGCTCTTTGCTCACACTTCTGAAGCACTTGAAGTGTTTGCACTCCTTGCGTTGAGTTAGCTACTGTGATTCACCTTCTCAATGCCATTGAACTTCTGGAATGCAGGAAGTTTTCACCCCAACTTGGAGTAATTCTCTGATAGATGAGGTCGCCTCTGGGATTGTACCGTCTTCTCCATCAACCCTGCTGCCTACTCCACTGAGTAGCAAAGGTACAGCACCACGTACTGCCTGCTTCGTTCCTTGGTCGTGCACTCTTGCATGACCCGAAGTCCTTCACTTACGGCTATCTTGATGAGAAACTTGTTGACACCGGTCTTACGAAGTTTCTTGGCCTCTGCCCTTCAGCCTTGTCTCGGTACTTGGAGATTGCCTCTGCATGCTCCACCTCCTCGGCCCCTTTCACGACCAAGCGCTCTCCCTCCGTGAGAGCAAGGGATCAATGACTTTGACGGAAGTCCCGCCTCTGCGGTACCATGGCGCTGCCATGCCCATGGCCCTACTATCCGTCGCCTCGCATCTACATCCCTTTTCTTCACAATCAGTAGATATGCCTTCGTGACACTCCTCTGAGTCCACCTCCATTCTCACTGATTGCTTGATTTTGGGTAGCTAAGTCCCTCTGGACTTGTCGTCGCTTCCTCGCCCCTTTCGACCTCCTGCTTCAACACCTCTGTGTTCTCCAAGCAGTCTGTTTGGTCGATGGAAATACAGACTACAACTCCCATGTATGGCCTCTGCCATCACATTGTAGGGTTTGCACCGATTCTGTTCTCCTTAGCTTCCTTGGTAGCAACGTTCGCTTACTCGACCTTGTCCTCTGACTTGTCGGGCTCCCTTAAGCGAATATGAGCTCTGGAGCAGTCCAACTCTCCAGCTGCTTCGATCATACCTCTGCATGATCAAGTCCCTCTCATGGGACTCACTGGTACTTGCATTCGAACTTTTCCCTTGGTGGAACCCAGCCCCCATATGCTGATGACCAAGGTTTTCATCCGATGCAAAATTCGGTGCACGCCCGGAAGACCCGCCTCTGCGGTACCATGGCCTTCACTCCTTGAATCCATAGCCCTTCTTGCCGTCGTGTTGTTCACCAAAGCGGAGCTCCCAGTAGCTCCCGATCATACCTCCATATGATCTAGTCCCTCCCGGGACTGTGTCGTGTGTGTCGCATTGCCACGAACTATTCCACCACGATCCGCTGCACCATGTCGCCTCCTGGTGACATCTCCATTGCATTCTGATCCTTGTGGAATAAACTCGAATTGTGAACCCTCCATGTGTGGCCTCTGCCAATACATCGCAGGGTCTCCTCCACCTTCGATTTTGTTCGCTCCTTTGGCAATCGACCTTCATCCACCCACTCTTGGGTCACACCTAGATGAAGCACCGCTCTAGGACAGTCCGTCGCCTAGAAGCTCCCGAAGTCCACCGACTTCGCTGTAAATTGTGCACCATTGCCTGGATCCTGGGCCTCTGCCCCTACCAGCACAATCTCCGCTGCGCACTGCTTCCTTCATGGCAACTTGAATGGCAACACTGTGGCATATTCTTCAAGAGTACCCGCCTCTGCGTCCTCTTGCCCCGTGCTAAGGCCTTCTGAACCCAACTTCGCCTCCGCAAATTGAGTCGCCTTAGTTCCTCCATCAAATGCTCCTCCGAGATAAGGTGCATGTGCCTAGAAGCTCCCTTCGTCTTTGGCACCATGCAAGATGAGTCCGCTCCGTCAGAATGAAGGACCCATGGAACAACATGATCCTACTCTTGCCTCTGCAAGAGTTCATGTCTTTGACCTCTGTCTAAGGAAAGCACTGTGCGTCTGCTCCATGTTCCAACTTCTCTGCTGGCTCCCTTCATGCGGCTTGGGTACTTCACCAAGTTACACCCAAGTTGCTCCGCTCCTCGTTTTTGCATTGAGTCGATGGTGGCCCTCGTGCCCACCATTCCACGGGTCAGCCCTCCCTTGAGTCCGATCTCCACATCGACTCCAAGTGTGCCTTCATTTAAGTTGCTTTGGGTCGCTCCCCCACTTGATCTCGCAATGCATCCACCAATGCATTCTCTCAAGCGAGATCATGCGACGACTCCTCGCCGCTTGCTCAGTCCATCGAGCTTCGTGGAGTTGTTGTTTTGTTGAGGTACTCCTCCTCAACATGTGCAGTCCGTCGCACATGATTCTCCCTCTGGAGAGCCGGGACTTATCCCTCCTGGATAACTATCCCATTTGAGCAACATCTCTCTTCGTTTCGGAGACCACCATCCCCTTGGACTACTCCGATCTGCTGAACAAACTGTGCATTGTTCTGCCTCTTGCAAACGCACTTGCTAGATTGCGCCTCCACGTCAATACAACCACCGCTGCACCCCTCCAGGCCTAGCAACATGCTGAACTCGTTGCACACTTCAACCTCCTCCGGACGTATCCTTCGCATGCCGAAGAGAAAGTTTCAATGCTCCATGGCGCCGAGTCTCGGTCGCCTTGGGATGGCCACGAACAATCCATCGTCCACATACAAGCCCATGCATGAGTACCGAATTCTTCGAGTTAGCAATTCCCCTCACCTCTGTGAGCTTTGCACAACTCTTTCGGTCGCTGAGCAACTCATTCCACTTTGCATGGTCTCGTCCTTTTGCCAAGCGCCTCGCTTGCCTTGAGCACCATCAAGTAAAGTTGTCAACGTTGAGCCGTAGCTCAAACTCAGCCATCCCAACCTTTGTGCGCTCCAGATTCTTCTAAGCTTGCCTGTTCTCGTGGTGCCTCTTGCGCGAAGGGTTGGCCATTCCTCTGAATGCCAATCTCAGATGCCCGCTCCTCTGAGCGACTCTTTTCCCTACATCTCCATGCCCGTTTTCCCTCAAACGGTCGCGCATGTGCTGACTGCCCTCACGCAGCCCCGCTAGGTCCCCCACGTTTGCATGTCAAGTGTTTCTATGAGTGCTTGTCCCGCTCTGATACCATATGACACGGACTTAGCTGGTTTTGCCTAAGTCGTGCGGCACCCTTGCGCGTCCGTCCGCAAAGGTCAGCCTCCCCGAAGCCTCCCATTGTCCCTTAGGACCAACAAAAGAGAGAACGGGTTAAAGAGAACGCCTCAAACGGGATCCACAAGCAAACATGTCCGAAAAAACACTTCATAGACAAAGCAAATTACAAACAGACTTTACAAGCTCTGAACAGTGGCACAACAAAGGGTAAAATGGTCCATTACAGACCGAAAAGCTCTCGAGCGTGTCCACATGACACAACCTTTATTTACAAGCCTAAAGAGGCCACCAACCCAACTAAAATGGGACTATTAAGCCTTCGGCCGCCCCTTTACATTCTGTACAAGGCATGAACATGCCAAAAGACACGGACATACATAAGCATTACATCAAACACCTTGTTTAGAAGTTTGTCCGTGACAATGTGGCATATGGACAATTTCAGAAACACAAAGGAATTACACCTTTAAATGGCTAGTTATGATGTGCAAAAAGATGGATAAGCAGTAACCTCGCCACAGAACTTCCCTAACCTTTTAGAAACCCTTATTTTGGTTGTAAAAGTCTGCATTCTTATATCATCTTTTCCTTTCATTTTCTTTTCTTCATTTGTAGAAATTTTTGAATCTAAAAACTGGATGAAGATAGAAAAATAAGGGGAACCGAAATTGGACAATAGTTAGAAATATGGTATTATATACTACATCAGCTTATATAATGTTGATAAAAAACATTACAGACACAAAAAACATTAGAAGCATCCTTGTGAAACCTGAATTCTATTGAAAAAATGCTAAAAAGAACTAGCTGCCACTCTACAGTTTCATCAAGAATTTTGACACGATTCTTTTTTATACTTAGTAAAAATATAATTTTAGTTTGAAATACAGCCTGTATAGAAGTCACTTGAAAAAGTTATCATGTATATTACAACCTGATATTTAAATAAACATTATTTCATGTGTAGACAAAATGCCTTTCAATTATGTTAACAGACTTTAAATATCAGTTGGATCTGCAGGTTGCACACAATCTACTGACTTGTCTAAAATGACTATAGAACCAAAATATGAATGACATGCATAATCACCAAATACATGAGAAAAATACATCAGTCATTCTTTGCACAAGAATAATAAAGTATCATTAATGGGCTTACCAGATGACCTATTAACGTATGGTCACTATTATCAAGTTCAGCCACTGTCATATTTCCATATTTATGGTAAAAAAAATTGACATACTGAAGGCTGGTGCAAGTATCTTGATCCTATATGAATATTTTTTTCTAGTGCTTTCATCGGAGTATTTCGTACAGAATAGTTATAATACCTCAAGAACTGATGTAGTACATGTCACCAGAGTGACACATACTGCACCAGAAAACAGGGATGCTAATAGGCACTCATGTGCCCACCTAGGCGCCCGAACGAGGCAAGGCTTGAGCGCCTCAATATAACATTGGTGAGTGCCTTGGTTGCCTGGCGCAGCTAATCAAATTCCCAGATTTGATCAGATCCTAGCTTGAGTCAATTGGTTTGATCAAATCATTAAAAGATTTTATAATATTTTGGTTCAAGCCACTTGGTTTGATCAAATCTTTTAATAAAAATATAAAAACACCTCCCCCGGTGTCTAACGAACCCTAATTCTCATCCCTCTCCGCCTTGTTGCATGCAAAGTAACCAGTGACTCACAATCGACATTCGCGCACAAGTAGCTCCCCTCCCCCAGAACAACAATGCCTCCCCTCTCTTGCGAATGATAGCATGGCGATGCCTCCCATCTTGCGGATGACAACACATGGCGATGCCTCCCCTTCAACCAGCAGTACCTCCCTCTCTCTAAGATGTCTCCCCCCTCACCACCTTCGCTCTGTCTCTCTTCCAACGTAGCACCCTATTCTTCTTTCTTTCTTTCGCTACGGTGCAACCCTCCTCTCTTCTCTTTCTCATCAATGCAGGTTCCTCTCTCTCTCTCTCTCTCTCTCTCTCTCTCTCTCTCTCCTGGCGAAGAAAAACCCCTCCCCTATATTCTCGGTCTCTCTCGATGGTGCAGCCCCCCTCTCTTTTCTCTATCTCTCCTGCAGATGCATCCCCCTTCTCGATCTCTCTCTAAGCTGACAGTGTAGCCCCCTCTCTTTCTCTTCCAGCAGCACAACCCCCCCCTCTCTTCCCGCTCTCTCCGTCTCTCTCAATGGTGCAAACCCGCTCTTCTCTCTTCCAACAGTGCAACCCCCGTCTCGCCTCTCTCTTCTCATGGTGCAGCTCCCTCTTCTCTCTCCCAATATCCGGTGGTGCAACCCTCTCTCTCCCTCTCTACTGTGAAGTCGTTAGCCGTGCCCCCTCCCACTGTTGGAGGGGGCACGGCCTCAACCCCCATTCCTCCACTTTCAGACCCATTCCCCTGCTCTCAACCCCCTCCCTTACTCTCCACCACCCACCCGGAGTGTTAGTTCTGTTAATAATAATGTTAATTCTTATTAATAACAATTTACGAATAGTATTAATGTTAATTTTTAATCCTTAATTATATTCTCTATAATTTTTATTTTGACAAGTATCTTGCTTCGCTTAAGCAAGCACCTAGGGCCTCGGGCATTTTAAAATATTGACACTTTTTAGCTCCTAATGCCTTTGATAGCACTGCTCTAAAGGTATTAGTTTGGGCACATGCTTGGGTCAATTGGCCTGTGTCAATTTCAGAATTATATTGTTCCAGAATGGTATTGGCAAATCCCCATGTCATGAAACTAAAATCCTTGATTCATATAAAACATCTGCATCTATCAAAGATGAGAGTTGTGAGCTTTGTCCGACTACAGTTCAAGCATATGCACTGTAATAAGTTGGAATTGGCTTGTGCAACAAATGATCCAAAAGTGATGAAATTTGCCAAGATAATAAAGGAGTGGGAGAATGCAAGTGCCTCAAAGTAAAAAGAACAAGTTTAAATTTATTAGTCAGTGATTCCAAAATTAACCATTCACCTTTTGATAACAAATCCAACATATACAAGATACTTCAGGAATAAATTTTTAAGGAACCTAAGAAAACTGAATGTCAGATGATGTTTGATGGAGTTGCCATGAAAGATCTTTAAAGCACTCAAGATGCACTTATAATCCAACAAGAAAACACATCTAAAGATTGACTAGTGAAAACATAAATTATATCATATATTAATAACTTTGATGAAAGACTAATACATTGGGTGCCCAAGATTCAAGCCATGAACCTCTCTACTTGCAAAAGTAAGACTGTATACATTGAGCCTCCCCAGACCAGGGCAGAGAACTTCTAGGCCGGGTTTTTTATATAAGCCACTAAGCCCAACCTCTTCAATTTCTGAACTGACAATTAAAAGGTTATTTGAGATAGTGAACTATATCACACACATCAAAACCCTGTTAGCCCAGGAATTGTGAACAGAATGTTCAGAAGATCTAAGGCATTTCAGTAGCAATACAAAGATAGAGCAGCTCCTTACTAAAGCATCACATAGTGATAAGGCTGGCACATCAGGTAGAAATAACCTTGTTAACTAAAATAAGGTTAGTAACAAAAAGTGAAGAAAAAAGGATGAATAGTTATCTAGATCAATAATCAGTTACAATAAAAGAGAACATAAGCTTGTCATTACCATAAGGGGACCCAAAAAAAATGGGAATATAATATATATGCTTTGTAGGTTTTGATAATTTCAAAAGTCTTTCAGTTAAAATTTGAAGAAGGAACACAAAAAAAAAATCTTAAGCATGTCAAGCACAAAAAAAAAATCTTAAGCATGTCAAGAACCTAACCTGACCAACCCATTGCCTCAAACCCATTATATGCTCCGTAATCTGTTCCGGAGTGAACAGTTCAATCAATGAAACACCTTTTATCTTTGGCTTCCCTGATTTATTTCCAGTTATTTGATCTGTTGTTTGGTTACCTGGATCTTGCTTGATTTCTATGGTAGACTGATCCAGCATTTTATCAACCACCATATTTTCTTGTTTGACATGAGAGTTGACAGAATTGGAAACACTGGGATCTTTTTCACAGGTTGGCAAGTTCTTATTTTCACTGATATCACTGCCAAAAACTGGTACTTGTTCATGACCAGAGCCAGTAGGTTCATCCATCTTCAAAACAACCTCAGAATTAGCAGATATCATCACAGTTCTGTGTTTGCATTCTAAAGCCTCTGTCTCCTGGAAATCACAGTGCTGGTTCCCTGAAGGCAGACAGACCACAGAAGCTTCAACCTTAGGAAGAAAAGGAGATATATGTTGAACCTTCATGCGCTTGGATGCAGGCTGCCTGTCCCCAGAATCTTCAGTAGGAATTGTATCTGTTCTCATTCCATCAGAATCTGTTTTTATTTCAGTAACCACACTAGTGTCTGACAGAGCACGAGCATGTGCCTTATAATTTGCTGCTATATGATCACGTACTGGAATGCACACTGGACAATCAGCCACTTTGCAATTACGGATATGCCTGACAAGTTTCCTAGATTGGGAACAGCGTGGAAACCTACATTGCTCACTGTTGCAGGCATCCATATGCATAATTAACTCCTGAGCTTTCAAGCAGTTGGATTCTCTACATAGTCCCTTTCTTGATGGACACCTGTGGGCATGATGCAGAAACAACAGCCACCTTATCTGTTTCAAATAGTCTTGTTGCTTTATAGAGTCTTCACGTCCAGAATCTACTTCTCTAGCAGAAACATTAGGTTGCTGAGTGTCATCTTGCCCTGCTATTCTTTGGTTAAGCTCCTCCTGGAGTTGTTGGCATGATTGTTTTTCTGGCATCTGTGCTTGCTTTAGTGGTTGCGGATGCCATTGAAATTGCAGAAGTTCATCTTCTTGCAATTCACTGGATATGTGACCAATGTTCTCCGAAAATCCATCAGACTGCAGGTGCGGATGCAACAATTGCAGTGAACCCTCTGAAACCGAGACATGAAAATCTCGAGGGCTGGGCAAATGGCCAAGAAATTGAGCACTTTTAGCGTGACCTTCGGCAGAAGCATTCTGCTGGTATTGAGTCTGTAAGTCTGGAGGTTGGACATGTCGAGCTGCTGACTGAATCAAAGGCTCAGAACAAGTTACATTAGAATGAGAAGGAACTAGCTGCTCACCAAAATGTGAAGTCGCTGAAGACTTTCTCAAAGAATCATTCATTAGTGCAATTTGTTGGTTTTGCTGCTGTCTCTGTGGCAGCAGAT
The DNA here is from genome assembly GCF_036884655.1 of Musa acuminata AAA Group. NCBI lineage: Eukaryota > Viridiplantae > Streptophyta > Magnoliopsida > Zingiberales > Musaceae > Musa > Musa acuminata. The sequence continues at coordinate 33,440,974 of NC_088358.1, forward strand.
GCTGATTCTGAACAAACTGTGCATAAGTTTGATTGGGCTGCTGTGTCGATTGCTGCATGTGCTGTTGTGATTGCAGTAGTTGTTCCCTCGTAGACTGAGATGACTGGTAATTCATTTTCTCTGAATGATCAAGCAACTGAGGTATTATATTCAGAGGAAGTTGTGTTGACTTGAAACTTGCATTGTAGTTTAGCAACCCTGCATTTGCTCTTAACTTGTGATGCAAATTAACAGAATTCATGTTATTCATAGCAGATAAGCTGGATGAATCAGGTCCATGAAAGGTCTCAGAATGTGTTATATCAGTAGTTCTCACTGTATTACCATCATCAACCACAGGTAATATTTGCTGTGATAATGATGCTGTAGAAAAACAAAGTTAAATCCTCTTAAGTTTGTTACAAATAGAAAACTTAGAAATTAATGATAGACAACGTGAATTTGTATGAAGCTACGAACAAAGATATTCCACTTAAAAACACCATCTGTGAACTGGAATCAACTACATGAACAGAAAATTAGAGAAGAAAATATTCATGAACATCTTAATTTATGCTTAAAGCAGGAAAGATTACTTGGCATCCTTGGTTGATGATGTTGCTGCAAAGGCTTTGGAGAACTAACATAAGGATTCGGAGTCAGGACACCCTCAGATGCTGCAGACCCACTTAGTTGCATGGTGTTTCCAATTAATCCCAATGCACCATTTGCAAGTGCATGTGAGAACCCATAAGGGGAACCCTTGTGCAGAACATTGGACCTCATTCCAGCATTAATTTGAGCACCAAGACTATTGAATATATGGCTGTTTTGACTCACAGCATATTTCTTTTGTTGGAGTGACTGTGGAGCCACAGGAGTCTCAGTGCTAGAAAATCCAGTTCCATTTGAACACTCAGAATTTGCAGATGCTGCCTGTTGACTATTAAGTCCAGGAGTTGGTATCATCTGACTAAATTGTCTCGGTATGCTGGTTGAAGCCACTGAGGACATTATATTACTTCCACCTGAACCAAGACCAAAATTGGCCGACTGGTGCTGGTAACCATTACAAACTGTTCCTACAACAAACATACAATCAATCCACAGCAGTAAACCTTAAATATTAAACAAAGACTAACTATGCCCAAAATTTACCATCGGAGGCATTGAGGGAGGTATTGTTTCCAGCATCAGGTGGACCATTTGCAGTTGATAGTAAGTTTGCCATGTTTGCTTTAGTTTGAGGTGCAACAGCAGTATTCCTGGCAGTAACTGTAGGGTTCTCTAGTTGAACTGAAACTGCAGTATTGGTGCTGCCATTATTTGAAATACCAGGAGTTGGAATCATTGTGCTAACAGCAGAGGAAGGTGTAATATGATGTGACAAGGGTCGACTGTTGTTGAGAACATTCTTTATTATGGAGCACAAACGATGATCAACTGGATCCAAAGCTAAATTCAAATAAACTTCCTGATCACAGGAACACATATGCATTAGATGGACTGTGAAAATTTCAGTAGAGGAATAGAAACAGCCAATTATATCAAAAAACTGTGTTTTATCATAACGAGAACTCCAGAATTGAAGTTTCACGGTAGCACTTTAAGCAAACTATAATTCCCTGGACTTAAATCGAAATAAGATAAAGGATGAAACATTTGAATAAAAGAGTTCTCACATAAATGAAAAGAAACATTGGTAAAAAGTAGTTACCCTTGTAGCAGCTTCCCTGAAAATACGATCTTCCAAACGCCTAACAAGCTCTGGTACTCTACGTACCCACTCTTCAGAATACGCTTGATTTTTTCTTTGAAGAATATTGTAGCTGAAACATCCAAGCAATTAAAATTTTCACAACAAATCAAGAAGCACAAATGTTAATGCTTAGAAAATGTTACATATTTCCAGTACTGACAAAAGAGAAAATAAAGAAAATAAGGACATACATTTTCAGCTTGCAAAGTGAATGAAGCCTACAACTATTAGGAAATATCCTTAGTGCCATAAATACACTAGAATATGATGCTAGGTTATCTTATAAAGAACTAGGTTTCTGTGTTTCATGATAATCTATTCCCTAGTCACTTCACTTTGATGTAAATATTGCCAACATAAGGACCAACACCACTTAAAGTACATATCACAGACTGTAAGGTATGGACAATCACATAATGCACAAATACCACTTTTACAGAAAAGTGCAGATTCCAGAAACAAAGGTGTACCAGGACAAAATGTACAAGTAGAAAAAATATTTGTTGTTTTGTCCTAGTGGTGAAATTCTATATTTCTAAAGGTACAATTGGGACGTCATCTCATCAATTGGAATTACATGTCCAATAGAAGTCCTTAAAAATAAAAGTTACGAAAGAGAAACAAACAAAGGCATACATTCACAAGAGAGACAAAGCCAAATCCATGCATGCATGCATGCAAAGTTTTGATTATGAAAGCATATCAATAGCATCCTTGTCTGCACAATTTGTGAAAGTGTTCCTACACTAATTAGTATAACATTCATGGAAATGAAGCTTCTGTCTCAAGTAACACGACTCTTACATTAACCATCGACGATAAATCAATAACAATGTAATATCACAAGAAACCAACAAAAACTACAGCAGTCAGTAATAAGATTCTAAGGTCAGTTTCTAGTTATAATTAAATATTAGATATATTTATTGCTACAAAGTTCATGACATGCAAATTGTTACTTGGATTTTTGTGAGTATGATGTAGCAACAAATATATGGTGCCATTCAACATGTAAAGAGACAGATGCCTACTTATGAATAATAAAATCCTATCATATGAATGTATTATGGAATTGGCATGAACAAGAAACAAAGTCAACTGGGCAGCGAGATTTATCTTACAGTAATAGCACATATGTTGACACTAGAAGATCATGACAATGTACAGGTCTGTAACTAGCAGACTTCCAACTTAATGCCAATTACCTAGGTCAGACACCAAAAAGGTACCAGTTTGCAACCCCACCCCACCCCCTCTTCCTCTCTTCCCTCCCAAAGAAAAATAAAAACAACATCCACCCCTCATTTTTCTTTACTTTTTCCCTTTTTTTCAGTGGTTGAGATCCCAAAGATGTTGCTCACACACACGATTCAGCAGTTTCATAAGATCATGATGGTGATAAAAAGGTAAGATAAAATGCTGAATTGATATAGGCAACTATGGAGATTCCCACACTAATTACAATATAACGGCAGCATTTTACTTTCGATGGCCCTGTTTTAGCAACTTGCCACCTTGCCATATTGGCTTCTAATCTTGGATGGAAGCAGATAACAGCAGATGAGCAGATTACTGCAGCAGACACAACATGTAAAACTTGGATTGAAGCAGATAAAACATGCGTATAGCAGGATAAACATTGAATATATGGGTTCTTAAATACCCAAGACCTTGAACCAAGGCAAGGGATACCAGCAGCTGAGCTAAGACTGGCTGGTCTTAAGTTAGAATGTCACTGCTTAAGAAATATAACCTAATATCACAACAAGGCATTGAGGAATAATAGTCAGTGCTTTCTTCTAAATCCATCGCCAAAAAATGGATTAGTCTAGGCTTCATCCATCACCTTGAGCCACCAACACAATTGGATGACCATGACTGAGTATGCAAGGTCAAAGTTGACAGAGAGAACTTAAGACATAATAATTAAGTTGCAAAGTGAATACTCACATTTTCTGCTGCATGGTAGCACGACCATTCTGAAGTTCAGAATCCATGGGTCCCGATCCAAGACCCTGCATCTGGGATGCCATAAAATTTCCAATCTGCTGGGAAGGACCTGACACTTGTGTGCTTGATTGGGTAGACATCTGACTGGAGATTTGACCAGTCAAATGAGCATGAGCATTCATTTTCCTCCCTTTTGGATGTCAACACCCAAGTTCCAATCATAACACAACCATTAAACAGGACGAAAGAGCACGGGCTTTTAGCTGAAGATGCAATATTCCCAATGTTTGATAAAAAAAGAAGGCTGCTAGAGACATTTTTGCTCAGGCCATCAAGCTCCTGATAACTGATCTGCATGATGACCAATTTCAGCATGGATCATGCACTAAACAAAGTGAAGGGATGCTAAAAGGCAAGTTGTTTAGCTTCAAAAACATACACGCAACCAAAAAAGCAATAAATCGACTAAATAATAAACACCACAGGTCTTTCTAGTTCTGAAGCGTCTTTGGCGCATTCAGAGCTCACGCCAACACAAGGATTACGATCATAATCCCTTCAACTTTACAACCAACCGCAACACAAGGGAATGAGTTTTGACACCAAGACCAACAGCAATTACGAATCAACAAGCCCTAATTTAAGAATTGAATCCCGACGGCATTGGCTCTGCCGCGAGGACCAGACGCATATGCAGCAAGCAAGACAGACATCATAGGTTTCCGGACGATGAAAGATGACAGAAAATCTCTGGGCTTATCAAAATATCTCTTTTCTCCGTCAAAATAAGACAACAAAGAGACATTAACTACACAATCATGTCGCTGGCCCAAACCCTAGCTACCCCAGCATCGATCAAAATGAAGCTCAATCAACAAACTAATACGAACAATCAAACCCAACTGACCTACGAGGGAGTAGGAGCAAGGAGTCTCAGGCGGGGACGGCGATCACCGGTCGTCGTGTGTCGCGGGGCAGCAGCAGCTGGACGAACTCCGCGAGCAGCGGCGATTAAAGGGGGAAAGCAGGAGGCCCGAAGGTCTGCTTGATCAAAAACCCCCCGACTACCGATCCAAGATCTGTGGAGCGGGACGAATTCGAGCGAACGGGGAGGAATCGAGCAGCTTCCGAATCGAAGCCCCTTGACCGGATACTAATTCCTCCCTTGGAGTCCAATCAATTAATGCGAACCCGGGCGGTGGGCTTCCCCTCTTCCTCCCTCCCTCCTCGATCGATCGACGGATCCGATCTCGTAACAACGCTTCGAGGAAGTCTGGAATTAGAATTTTCTTTAACCCCGATTTGGTGTTCTTTGTTTCCTTTTCTGGTCGTTCGCCCACCGCCGCTTTGAAGCCCGATCGAAGACCCAGGCGATTTCTACAGCCGTCAGTCACGCACGTGAGGATAAATGCGGGGGGCGAGGAGGGGGGTGCGCCGGGGGGGGAGCGCTTCCCCACACCCCCCCCACCCCCTTCCGAGCTCACGGAGTTCTCCCTGTCACACCTATCCGCTTTCTGATTGGATGCGGGTTAGATACCTGCGTGGGACCCACGTTTGAAGCCGTCGCCTCGTCCCGAATTACGAGGTAGGTAGGCAACGAGGTAACGAAAAGGGTGTCGAAAAGCAGTTGCCAAAAACAACATGGGATGAAATGGACGGACGGGGATTGGCATTTGGCGTCGAGCAGACGGTGTTAATTTGCCGGTGCTTTGCACCGCATGGTAATTATGAGCAATGCATATTCACTATGGTGTAGCCCAGAAATCACACCAAGAAAAATATTAGTCACATTAAATTTAATAGAGGATATTATTGATCCACCTATAATGAGCATGAGAGGTTACTAGGAAAAAAAAATTGGCATCATATTAGGTAAATTATAATTATCTATGTTAAGAATATGGGAGATTCTTGAAAAAAATATTTTATTTATGAGCATTTATCTTGTATATCTATGTTCAAAATCTCATCTAATAAATTTTTGAAGATACCAAAATAGTCTAGCTTGTAACAAGTAAGCTATTAGGATCAAATATTAATCTTCACCATTATCCTTTGTAGAATATATATATATATATATATATATATATATAGTTTTATATTCCTAGGAAAATAAAATGAGATAAAATTATCTTAATTATGAACATCTATGAATGCTTGAGACTACTAAAATTAGTAGTGTGAAGGTCTAAGAAAATATTAATAAAAGTAAGATAATGTATCGAATTATTCTTTCTTGTTTTATAAATTTTACCATATAATAATACAAAGTCTCTGAAACCATATCATTGAGGAAAGGCGTATGTCGACTTGAAACCATGTCTTTGAGGATATCCATGCTGATTGAAGATGAAACAACAAGGTTTACTTCCAAAAAATTTCTCTATATTAAGGATCAGCAGTAAGTTTTTTCCTTTTTTTTTTTTTTTTGGCATCAGTAATGCATAGACATTCTTGGTTATTTTATTTGATGAAAGTTTAAATAAAGTTAATCGTAAACTTTATTTATGGAAAAAATATTCAAAACTAATTATTTTTTAATTAAGTAAAACTGTATATATGTATATAATCTTAGTAATATCGATAGTATATATGAGGAGATAGTTAAATTAAATGAATAAGAAGTTCGATAAGTAAAAGATTCATGCATCTTAGATGATTATTTTATAAGATGAAGATATTAATGAAAATATTATTTATCGAGTTCATACTATATTGAGTGGGATGTTTGAAGTTTTCTTCCAATAAATTTCTTATCGATATGGGGCTATATCAGGGTTAAATAATAAGTTATTATATTTATACATCAGCAATGAATGAACTTACTATATTTGTTTTATTTTATTATGATATTATTTGACTGGATGAAAATAATAATAATAATCCTGAACTTGAGCGTGGAGTTCAAACTATGGCGATAAAGTATGGTGGAATGGTAGAAGTTTCATACGATCATCATCGAGTGCGTCTAAATTAGAAACAAACTAATATTATAAAATAATATAGTTAGACATAGAGAAACTAAAATTATAAATAGTATTGCTAAAACTCGTAATATTTTATAGATCTAAATATTGTTAACTAAGAGATGATATATTCCAAGAAGTTTCTAATAATAACATGTAGTCTCCATTGAGCCTGGAGAATAATTTAATACGATATAGACATACTATAAACGTAGCAAATAAAATATGTAATATGAAAAGAGTCTACGAAACCCGATAAAATATCAATAGAAATTATAAATAAAAATTTAAATATATTTTTAAATTAATTAAAATATATTATTATTTGTGAAACTCAATATCAACAAAAGATTTATCTAATTAATCCTAAATAATTGAGATATGTTGTTATTGTAAAGAAACAAACCAAATTGTAGCGAGGGAAATCAACAAATTTCGAGAATAAAACGAAGCATCATACAAGTACAATTTGGAGAATAAAACTGCAGAAAGTTGTTCGGAGGTTCATACGAGTACAATATCGGTGTGTCCTTCTCATGTTGACTGCTTAGATCCTACTAGATTTCATCAGCTTCATATTGCATACATCATTCTGGAACCACAGACGAAAACAATGGATGTGTGTTGCTACTTGTGCTGCTGCATAAACACAGCAGGCTGGGTTGCAAACACTTTTGAGGTTTAGCGAACTCCTCCAAGGATGCCACGGGAGTGTTTTACGTGATCCAAATCGACAACGACGAGTGGTCAGCCCAGTCTTCATCGATGATCCATGACGATGATGAACCATTTGTCCTTACTGTTATAGGCACCGAGAACCGTGACGATTCGTTTGATACGAGGTCTCGTGAATCCCCCCAGAAACAAAAACACTCACTTTTATCAGCCACAAAGAAGAAGTCGCCGAATGTGCTTTCTTAAAGTAGTTGATGAAAGAGAAGCGCAGCAATTTGTTGATACTGGGAGAAGACCAGAGTGATGCAGTGCAAATAGAGAAGCAGCCAAGTTGTATCTTTTTCATTCAAACGGAGAACTGCATTGTGGAAAGCATAGTCAACAACAGCGGCTTTTTCCTCTTGATTATTGCAATCATGTGTTGTTGACATGGAGGACATCATATGTTACTCGTGCTTCCTTCTAGCAAAGCTGAGACAATAATCAATGGTCATCTGTGTATGGAAACACCAAGCACTGTGAAATATGTCATCAGCAAAACCACGAAATACCATGACATTTGCGGTTTTTGAATCTCCAAAAGAATGAGAATGCTTGTGTTTCACTTGTTCGGATCAGTTTGTGCGGATAGTATTTACCCGTCTGGACTTGAACCAGCACACAGACCTCTCTCTCTCTCGATCGCACTACCCGCCGCTACTAGCCACCTTTTCCTCCTACTCTCACTGCTTGCCGCCGTCACTCTCCACGAAAGTAATTATCCTCCTCCTCCGCTGCATGCTCTTACTCTTCGTCGTCTGGCCTCTTTTTCTTCTCCTCCTCTTCTTTACCTTCTCCCGCTCCTACTTCCTACTTCTCGGTGCTGACTAGTACACCTGCATACCATGTCTCAGTTGGACCTGCATGACTGCTGTCTAATTATTTGGATTTAATGCAGATATACATGTTGATTAAGGTCCTTTTTATTTCACAAAAAACATCTTTTTCCTCTTGATTATTTATTAAGAGAAAGAACAACTCTGTTGGTATCAGATTCAAAAAAAATAAACATAAAGATTTATGTAGTCACTGTTTAACTTCAGGAGAACAATTATCAATGTATAAACAAAACACTTGACACAACCTCTCAGCTCTCAGCTCTCAGCAACCACTATCACTAACTTCACACACACTTGTCAAAAGAGCTCTCTATGTATAGTGTCTGCACACTAAGAAAAGAGACATCACACATAACCCACTAATCTAAACAACATTAAACGACCTTAATAACCCCTAATTGGTAGCCATAAATCATATAAGACATTTTTATCAAGCCAAAGATGACTTTAACAATCTATCACTTGAAAATTGATTTCAATCAAGTTTTTGCACTATATCAATGCAGCAGCTCAGCATTTCCCTTACTCGTGGAGTTGAACACAACTTTAATTTATTAATATCACCATCTTAGTTAGCATATACTTCATTTTGATATGCATTGTTCTAATATGGAAAGATGGATTTTTTACTAATTGAATTGCACTCTTTAACTTTTTGAATATACGACACTTCCCTTCTCTTTCTTAAAAGTACTTTTTGAGAAATATTAAAGCCAAATTATCTCTCTTTATTAGCTTCAGTGGCAATCTTAATTGTATTGCTCTTTTTGTTGTCAATGTTTCTAGCCAAGTCTGCACCAATAAAACATTTTAATGTTAGTTCTCCAATTCTAAAATAGAGTATGGTAGATATCTAAGGATCCATTTAATTACTTCTCAACGAATTTTACTATGGTTATTCATATACCTACTCATCACTCTTACTATTTGTGCAACATCGTGATCGGTTCCACATCAAAAATGTGAAACCTTTGATGAAGTGTGGTCGAGTTAAGCTAGGTTTGACTTGTGAAACCTTATGTGGTTTGTTTGAAATCAGATTAAGAGTTTTTCTGTGACTGAACAACTTAGTAGAGCCATATTTTCAATAGAGTGTTCTAAGAAAAGATGGATTCTCCCTTGGTGCTAAATGCCCGCCCTACTGTTGTTTTGATGATATATGTAATAATGAAAGATCGAATAATCTGTGGAATACAAACGCAAGAGAATGTTTTATGAATTGCTAAACATCTTGTTTATTGCCAACAACAAAAAAAGAAAATTGTTGAGCAGATAGGGGTGAATTCATTCATATACTTTGCTTGAATTTTGAGTATCTGTCTATCTTTTTTTTATCAGATGATTACAATATTACAAATATTATGAGTGTTAGTGTTTAATATATACTTTTCTTAAATACAAAAAAAACCACATCTACATCATCTATTATATTATATTATATATATATATTCATGCACTAGTGGAAAATTTGAAGTAGTTGGTAGAAAGGATCATCATCTCAATCAATCAGGAGATTGTTTGACTGACTTAATTTTATATATCTGATTCTAGAGAAAAATCTGCAAGACATCAGTCGTATCTCCATGACTAGCCTCACTCTTTGTGGATAACTCCATATGATCTTTGAACTATCCGAAGAGACATGCATTAGCACCAAAAACAACTTAATCGCAAGAGATCTCTAACCTACAATATGGGATGAAAATTAATCATATAACACCACATCAGTTCATTTACGATCGTCGAAAATATCCTTTGAGATCACATGATGAGCTGATCTCTGACTACCAACCACAATTATACATTCATTTGACAGCAACTCGAGGGACACTGATGTGGATTCACAGAAATCATGCATCAAGTCCTGCTTGTCGATGTCAACTTGACGACTCCATGGTCATGAAATAAGATACCCTCAAGCTTCTTTTTTGTTTCTTTTGTACTCTTTATTTCTTTTTTGTTTTACTTCTGGTGGACCAACCATGGTTGGACTAATGTCACATTTATATTGTCATTTTTTGGACAGATGATCTTGCCCGATCACAACCAATATCTTTTTTCTTCCACAAAGTCTCCTCTACGATGGGTGGGTCATATGATGATCAATGAAGAGATCACAACTTGACGCAGGAACAACAACACATGGATCGACAGGATACGTGAAAGAGATCTCCTGCTGACTTGCGGCTGATTTGTTTTACTGCTGACAATGATGAATCTCAAGTCATACTAATGTGTGACCACAATAACATATACATATCGACAACGTCAGAAAGCTGGAGTTGCTGCCCACATCCCAGACAACGTGTTCCACGCTTGGGGACGATGGGTTGGTTGGTGTTAAGAGGAGTCTTTGAGAACCGAGAGCAGCAGTAAAGGGGGAATTTGCTCCATTAAAGATGCAAAGGGAAGCGCACAAAGCAGAAGAGAGTTTAGGTCGCATGGCCTAATACAAACCTTTTTCTGCTTCATGTTCGTATATGGCGAGTTGTTGTTTTGGGCATATGCTGTCGGGAGTTGGATCAACTCAGGGAATGAAGATTAAATAGTGGCACAGGAGACATTAGATTCCCAAATATTAAAGTGGATACAATAAATAAATGTTAACATTTGTTAGAGGAAGAAAACTTCAATCCCTCTACGAAATAAGAGAATAATCCAATACAAGGAACAATATATTCTCTTGAATTATCTGAGTTCCGATTTTTTTTTGTGAATATTTTCTTTCCATCTTTCTAGATTTAATAAAAAGGACCTTTTTGTGAGTATATATATATATATATATATATATATATATATATATATATATATATATATATATATATATATATATATAAAGTATTTATAGAATAATCAAATCTTTATTTATATTTTTTTTCATAATTATTTTTTTCATTCAAGTAAGTAATTTGATCATATCAAGACTCTAAAAATACTTGTACATTCTTTTTTTGTTTTAATTCTCTAGAGTGAATGTATCTTTCATTTATTGGAGTTTTAAGGCCTTCATAAATTTGATCTACATGATATTTTTTTTAAAAAAAAATCATATTATTATGGACTCCAATATTATTTATACTGGGAAGGAGTATCCTCATCATCGTTGATATCCCCATAGGCTATGCAATCTATCTTATCTTTGGTCCTTTAGACATTGTCTTCTTTTTTAATAAAAATAACAGTCTTTCGTATAGTATAGTAAAGCATCAATTATTGTTCATTTGTTCTTTCTTTTCTCAAGGGAAGCATTTAGCTCTTGGCATTAGGCACACTAAGAGCATATCGGGGGAGATCGACAAGCACATTGACTTTTGTGAACATATACTTTTCTTATAATTATAAAAAAAATAAAAAAAATATAGAAGACCATGGTTGATTGGTGGTGCAACTCTTGAGATTTTTTTAATAAATTTTCCTAGATTTTTTTTGTACCCATGGATTCACACAATTTTTGGATCTTGTAGATCGAGATGGGTCAAATGAGAAACTTATTGCTTGATGCCTAGGGTGTGCATGTATCCCGCGGGGCACTCCGATCCGATGATGCGTGTTGTATCCTCGATCACATCCCTAAAGGTGTTAATATCGAATTAAGTTCTTCTAATTATGCATACAAACCTATTGCTTCCTGCATTCATAAGCTTAGAAGAAGAGGGGATTCCGTTGGTTGAAAGAAACTAAGTCACTATTATTAGAACATCCCACCTAATTAGTGCGTGTCAATGGGCCCATGAGGCACATGTTGGTTACCCTTTTGCATCATTAATTTATTCCTGCATCAAAACATATGCTAATTCATACCCAATATTTTAGGGAAAAGCAAAAGAAACAAAGCTCCACCTCAAAGGATCGTATAAAGATCCGATTCTAGCATGTGAAAGGGGTGATGAATTCTTTTGCAGACACATCAAGTGCTTTTATATATATACATCATGCACCACATGCTCTTCCAGTCCCTACCAAGCCTTCAAACCCCTCCTCGTCATCATCATCATCATCTCTCTCTCTCTCTCTCCTTCTTCTTCTTCTTCTTCTTCCTCTCGAGATGCTGTCAAGAAACAAGGGCGGTATCTTCCATCTAGGGGAGGATGAGACCACCAAGACTATAGTGAGCATCAGAGAACCAAAGCACATGAGACCGGCATCGGAGGGCATCGAAGGCCTTCGAATCCTCATACACCACAAGGAGCAAGGATCAAATGTTGTGACAAAATCGACTTGCAGTCTTTCCAAGGGTTTAGGGTTCCTAAAGTCATGCTTCCTGTGCAAAAGGGAGCTCAGCCTCTCCAAGGATGTTTACATGTACAGGTACTCTCCCTCATCTCCTTGTACCCTTTTTAACTTTGCAGGTAATCGAGGAGGACGTTTCACTCTTCCATGTTCTAATAATTCATGACGTGAAGTTTGCTGCTGAAACAAAAATGATTTTTTTGATTCGAAGCTAAGGAGAGTTTTGTTTTCACATATAATGATTTAGAATCCATTACCTCTTTCTATTCTTCGTCGTCTTCTTAAAATTACAAAGCTTGTAACATCGCCTACAAGACTACATACATACACATCACGGAACACTCGGTGCTTCGATGTTTGTTTGTGCCATTGCCTGATGGACACGAGATGATGATGATGATGCAGGGGAGACCTGGGATTCTGCAGCAAAGAATGCCGTTCTCGCCAGATTCTGCAAGAGGAACGACGAGAGTTTGAGATGGCAGCGAGGGCGCGACTGCGGGAGCCTCAACATCGTCTTCGAGCCAGCGCTAGGATTCGTGACCCAGATCGAAACAGTAGGATACCCGGAGTGGCCTAAGCACTCGGTTGACCGTATGGAAGGTTTAGAGAAGATGCTATGGATCCTCTTCTTTTCTTCCCCTTGTTCTTTTAGAGGAGGAGAGGCATCCTTTTTTGGAGGAAGGAGAAGTCCACAGTGTTGTTCTGTTGACATAGGAATGAATAGTCGACGTCAAATTATGCATTCATTTTCTTTTCTTTTTCCTTTTTTATTTGCAGTCATCATATATCATCTTTCTTTCAGAACTTCTTTTACTTAAATACTTCCATAGAAAATAAAAAAAAAAAATTAAAGCTTAAATGAAAAATATAATTTAAAAGCTGAAATATACTAAATTTAGTTGTTGGCAACTCATCAAACATATAATATTTCTACTCCTTCAATTCTTAATATTTATTTTTATCTTACATACATGACTTTTTAAACATATACATATAAACAGTGAGATTCTTTTGGATACTGTAATTTTTGTTGGTTTTGATTGAGCCCTTGAAATTAATTTCAAGTTTGGAAATTAAGAAATTATGATTTAATTTAGCAATAAGCAGAAAATAAAAATTGGTGATTAGACTAATAACAATGATTTCGAGCTATATTTTAGAGGCCCCAAGAAAGCTAAGCTTTCTACTTTCTGACACAATTCCATCGCTGATCTCACGGCGACATAAATTTTGTTGGGCTCACCGCACAGTGCAGAGAGGGCCCCGCGCGCCACGCGCCTGGCATGCGCGTACGTCGTCGGGCCCACGTGGTCGGCACGTGAATGTTTGACGGTGCGAGCCGATGGCCGGGGTGGCTTCGCGCGTGGGGTGCTGTCCGTGTTCCTAATCCCACGTGCCACGACAGGCCACCTAACGGCACGCGTCTCCAATATTTCCACGCGTGACGGAAGCGAGGCAGCCACCCGAGCGGAACAAACGCTCTCTGTTGGAAACTACGACCGCCATGGTTCGATCCCAACTCAGAGGCATCTTCCTCTTCCTCCTACTAAATCACACTCTTCCACGAGCTATGGCCGTGAAAGCGGAGACTTTGATCCTACACCCTTTCAATCTCAGTTCTAAAGCCTTTACCCATCGGCACACCTGCACGCACACCCTCAACAATGCCATCGAGATCAAGGTAGTCTACGTGAGGATCATCACCTCCACCCCCATGCAGAGCACCATAACGATGGCGTTCCCTGCCAGAGAGGATGACGATCGCTCGCTGACAGTGAACGGCAAGGCGGCCGTGCCAGTGGTTCTGAAGAGGAACAGGGTCGACGGAGCGATGGGCGAGTCGGTCTACGTGAACACCGACTGCATCAGGTTCTCCGGCAGCTGCCTCGGGTTTGAGATCAGGGTGCGGGAGGCGTGCAGCGCTTTGGTGGTGGGGGCGGTCGGAAGGAAGGGAGATGGGAGGTGGGTTGTGCAGAGCAGAGAGGGCGGCGGCGGCCAGGAGACGGGGGTGGATGGGGCTGTGGTGGATGTTTACTTTGTGGGGCGGAGCATGGGGAGGGCAGTCGTGCTGAATAGGGTGGTGGAGATGAGGAAGACACGGAAAGGGTTGGACTGCATCCCTGCATGTGATGATGAAGTGGCCACAGATGATTCTGAGGTGAGTTTCCTCATGTTTTTCATGAGGAAAATGGCCCTATTTCCTACCCAAAATTAATCTTACTTCATCAAGCATATTATTGTCATCTCGTTTGACGATACTTGGCTTCTGTTTGCATTTGTCAGTATTCATTAATATCAGAATATGGTCACACGTATTCAACTCAGAATTCGTTTATCTAAGGACTTTATTTTGGTCTTTTATGAAGGAACCGAAGAAAGGGATCAGGGAAGAACAAAGCTGTGATGGGGTAAGTAGTGGTTACATTAAGAATGGTGGGGAGGATGAACTGGGAGAGCTGTCATGGTTCAGCGCAGGAGTAAGGGTAGGAATGGGACTGGGGCTCGCTATGTGTTTGGGGATTGGTGTTGGTGTAGGCTTGGTCATGAGAAGCTACCAAGCTGCCGCAGGAACCCTTAGGAGGTTCATCTAACAACAGATCTGATAGCTTCTCTGGGGATCTTGTAACGTACTGGTCATCTTCTTTTGGCGCTCTAATAACACAAGAATCTTCTATATTGCTTCAAGTTAATCTCTCTCTCTATCTCTCTCTCTCTAAAACTTTGGACTGATCTTGCCTCCAAAAAATATAGCTCACACGATGAGTTCTAGAGATTTTTGGTTTCTTATTTCAGCTTGTAGAATCACAGGATGATGATTGAATCGACTGTTGTAGATATGTGCTTCCAACTTTAAGACGACGAAGATGTGTCCATGTTTCTGAAGAAGCAGCTGCTCCATGTGAGTGCGCCTAAAAGGTTGCCACCCATCTCTGGTGGCAGTCGAGCATGTGGCTCTATTTTGATGTCCAAAGACAGAAGAACAAGCTCCATCCAGAGTGAGAGAATAAACTGAGGTGTCTGGCACTGTAAACCAGACAGGCACATCAGTTCATTGTGTAGAGTGAAAGACACTACAATCCACCGAAAGGTTGACGACGCATGGGTCGAAGTCATGGTGGCAGCGAACAGACCTGGACCATTATAACTGAGGAAGGATCAATAGAAGGATCCATTTGAAGTCCCTGTCGTTACTGAACACTGACGCACAAAGCTACACCCCTATCAACTTCTCATCCGAAAAGAGAAAAGAGAGGATAAGATCAAGAAAACATATGTGATAGAGTAGATCTTGTAGCGAAAAGCGAAATGGAACCATCGCATATGCACTAGGGGTATAGTATGACGACGACAGAGTGATGATGTATGATAGATAAACAGCATCTGATAGGAGGATGACATGAGGAAATGTAAATGGTGTTAAGAGATCTTTATCATCTCTCTAATGCCCATCCCTACCATTCAACGCAGGTCTAGTAAGTGCATGTGAGCTGTACTCGTCTCTTCCGAAGCAACATGCTTCTCTGTGTCGCTGCGGCCCTACTTTGTCCTTTATCTTTAGCTTTTCCTTGTTCTCTTCCTTTAGGAAAACTCACCCAGGGCTTCTCTGCCTTTGTGAGGGAGTCATAAGAGTCTCCATGGTTGGGCACTTGAGCAAGGTGGGGAGGCTGCAAAGCAGGTACGGATGACAGGATCTGAATACTGCCGAGCATGCTACAAAAGAATGATACCACTTGCCTACTTGGAACTCCTCTGTTCTCTAATTCTCTGACCACAATTGGCAGCTTTGTCTTGATCTCGGGGTGCTTAATCATGAGAACGAGCTGTTAAAGGTGTTAAGAAGCAGTGGAAGAAACAGCAAAGAACAAGAATTCTCTGATTTATCTCAGTAAAATAACACTGTGAACTATGACCATAAAGGCTTTTGACTCCATTTCTGATGAAGCTATGAAACTTTCCATTAGTGAAGATTCGTTCTGTAATCCTTATGTAAGATAAATATTTAGTCTGATAATGATATATTCCAATAAGATAGTTAATGCGTTAAAGTGACTTTGATATTATAAATAAAATTTAAAATTTTAAAATTTTAAAAATAAAATAAATTTAAAATAGTCGATGTAAAATTTAATAGTTCAATATATTTTTGCCTATGTTCACATCCAAAAACTAAATACTTAAATATATAAAATAATTACATATAACATGGTTTGCATTACCGATCCGTACCGCCCGGTACGGGCGGTACGTACCGGTCTGCCAGACTTTCGGTACACGGATCGACTTTCGGTATACGGACCATATGTTACCGTTCCGACACTGTAGCAGTGTAGCACGCCTGAATATATCGCTCGGTACACCTGGGTGTACCGAGCGGTATATCGTACCGTACCGGTACCGAGCCCAGGTCGAAACTCCGGTACGATACGGTTTTGTAAACCTTGACATATAATGAATTAAATTTTCGTTTGAGTTATTTTGAACTCTAGCCTACAATCTTTTTTTTTACACAGTCTCACATAAATATTAAAGTATTTTTTAATTTTTTATTTTATGATAAATTTTTATATATTTATAAGAAACAATCATGATTCTTAAGATTTCCTTATCTTTAATAATGGGAAGGGTTGGACCAGAGGTCAAACTAAAACTAGAAAATAAAATAAATTTTATTTAATATCAACCATAAGTTAATTAATGTCATTTATTATAGATAGGTAAAATGTTTAATAAATAATAAAATTATTTTTTTGAAAAATCTTTCTATTTAAATTTTTTTTCTGAATGAAATAAAAAATATCAAATAAAAAAAATATCATCAAAAAAATATTTTTATTAAAAAAATATCCTAAATAATAAACATTAATATTTTTAGCCACATAAGTGGTGAAAAAAATAAAAAATAAAAACTCTCCACTCTCACTTACAGCACTATATTACATAGCGCTGTCCCTTCACTTACCTCACTGTCCCTCCCACTCTCTCCCTCTTTACTGTCCATCTCTTCCTCTTTTCCTGCTACCTCTTCTTCCTCTCGATATCAAATGATGGGGAGCAAACTCTGCCTCCAGTTTGCGCACCCGCCGTTATCCTTCTTCCTTCTCTTTCTTCTTCCCTCGATCGTCGCCGTCGAACAGCTTCAGACGTACATCGTGCGGGTGGACGCCGACGCCAGGCCCTCCGTCTTCCCCACCCAATCCCACTGGTATGAGACCGTCGTCCTCGCCTCCGCCTTATCCACTGAGAGCAGCGCCTCCTCGGCCCCCGGTGGCCCGCTCATCCACACCTACTCCTCCCTCTTCTACGGCTTCTCCGCCCGCCTCTCCCCCTCCGCCGCCGCCGCACTCGCCTCCTCCCCTGGCGTCCTCGCCGTCCTCCCCGAGCTCGTTCGCCACCCGGACACCACCCGGTCCCCGGAGTTCCTCGGCCTCCTCTCCTCCGACCGCACCGGGCTGTTGGCGGAGTCCGACTTCGGCTCCGAGCTCGTCATCGCTGTCGTCGACACCGGCATCACCCCCGGCCACCGCAGCTTCTCCGATCGCGGCCTTGGTCCCGCCCCTGCGCGTTGGCGAGGCGGGTGCGTTTCCGGGCCGGGATTCCCGGCGTCTACCTGCAATCGCAAGCTCGTCGGCGCTCGGTACTTCTCCGGCGGATATGAGGCCACCTCCGGCCGCATGAACGAGTCCTCCGAGCTCCGATCCCCGAGGGACACCGACGGACACGGCACCCACACCGCTTCCATCGCCGCAGGGCGCTACGTGTTCCCTGCTTCCACCCTCGGTTACGCCCGCGGCGTCGCGGCTGGCATGGCTCCCAAGGCCCGCCTCGCCGCATACAAGGTCTGCTGGGCCGCTGGTTGCTTCGACTCCGACATCCTCGCCGCCTTCGATGCCGCCGTCGCCGATGGCGTCAATATCGTGTCCCTCAGCGTCGGGGGCGTCGTCGTGCCCTACTACCTCGACGCTATCGCCGTCGGGGCTTTCGCAGCCGCTGAGGCTGGCATCTTCGTCTCCGCATCCGCCGGTAACGGCGGTCCTGGGGAGCTCACAGTCACCAACGTCGCTCCGTGGGTCGCCACTGTCGGCGCCGGGTCCATGGACCGCGACTTCCCCGCCTACGTCAAACTCGGCGACGGCCGTGTCCTTCCGGGAGTCAGCGTCTACGGCGGTCCAGCCCTCAGTGCCGGCCGCCTATACCCACTCGTCTACCCTGGCGCCGCCCAGGGCGCAGGCGACGGCTACTCGTCGTCCCTGTGCCTCGAGGGATCCCTCAACCCGGACACCGTGAAAGGCAGGATCGTCCTCTGCGACCGCGGCGTCAACTCCCGCGCTGCGAAAGGCGAGGTTGTCCGCAAGGCCGGCGCCGTAGGAATGATCCTAGCCAATGGCATGTTCGACGGCGAGGGCCTGGTCGCTGACTGCCACGTCCTCCCCGCCGCCGCTGTCGGCGCCATCGCGGGAGACGAGATCCGCAAGTACATCGCCGCAGCCACCCTCAAGTCCCCGGCCACCGCCACCATCCTCTTCCGCGGCACTCGCCTTGGTGTCCGCCCCGCGCCGGTGGTTGCGTCTTTCTCCGCCCGCGGGCCCAGCCCCCAGTCGCCGGAGATCCTGAAGCCAGACGTCATCGCCCCCGGGCTCAACATCCTCGCGGCATGGCCCGACAACGTCGGGCCCGCCGGGATCCCATCCGACCAACGGAAGACAGAGTTCAACATCCTCTCAGGCACGTCGATGGCATGCCCCCACGTCTCCGGCCTCGCTGCGCTCCTCAAGGCCGCGCACCCGGACTGGTCTCCGGCGGCCATCAAGTCGGCGCTGATGACCACCTCCTACGTCAAGGACAACAGGGGAACTACGATGTTGGACGAGTCCACGGGCAACTCCTCCGACGTGTTCGACTACGGTTCCGGCCACGTCCACCCGCAGCGAGCGATCGACCCGGGGCTCGTTTACGACCTCACGGCGACGGACTACGTCAACTTCCTATGCAACCTGAACTACACGCAGCAAAACATCAAGGCGATCACGCGGCGACCGGCGGATTGCCGAGGGGCGAGGAAGGCCGGGCATGCCGGAAACTTGAACTACCCATCGTTTTCGGCGGTGTTCGTCGAGGACGGGGCGAAGCGGAGGATGTCAACCCACTTCATCCGGACGGTGACGAACGTAGGCAACGGGGCAGCGGTGTACAGGGCGGAGGTGCGAGCACCGGAGGGGAGCACGGTGACGGTGGAGCCGACGGAGTTGGCGTTCCGGAGGGCGGGGCAGAAGCTAAGCTTTTTAGTGAGGGTGAAGGCGGCCACGGCGGAGAAGCTAGCGCCGGGGAGCTCGAAAGTGAGGAGTGGGGCATTGACATGGAGTGATGGAAGGCATTCTGTGAACAGCCCCATCGTGGTCACAGTGCAGGCACCATTGTCGTGATGACATACAGGCTTCAATGCTTCTCTGCTTCGGTGGAGGCCAGAGTGAACTTGAATCCTCTCTCTATGCTCCAGAAAGCTCCAATATATGCTTAAGGTTTCTTCTCTCTCTCTCTCTCTCTCTCTCTCTGTGTTGTTGATTGAGGGTGTGGCTTTAGAGGAGGGGAAGAGAGACATGTCGGGTGCAAATTCAAGTGTAATAAAACTAAAGCAGGAAGAGAATGATTCAGCAACAAGAAGAGATAGAGTAAGATTGTTTTGAAGGGTCTATTCTTGTTGTCATGTAATATTCTGCTGCTGGAAGCAGTGCCCTGTGATTCCCTTTTGCTTTTGTGCAGCTGTAGCTTCCTTGTCGTGGTGCAGTGGGGAGAGAAGCTGTGGGGGAAATACTCTGTGAGCAATGGGTTACTGCAGAGCAGACTGCTAGGATGATTACCAGTGCCAATACTAATCTGTACCTTCTATGTTTAAGGACTGGTGCTGTTTAGGGTTTATACCGCTCAGAATTCAACAAGAGTGTGGCAAAGAAATCCTCGTGGAGTTCCTCTAGGGATTCAAATGTGTTTTCTGGATGCCTTCTTGTAATATGATAGAATATATATATATATATATATATATATATATATATATATATATATATATAATTTAAGGGTAAATAAGACATTTTTGAAATATAGTTAAAATAAATAAATAAATAGAATTGCAAGTAAATAGTAAAGTGGAATTGCAAGTAATAATCTTTAATTAATTAACAAATAAAAGTATATATTATGTGCGTTGACGCTCGTACCGGTGTTCATGCATTTTCCAGACGCCCCGTCTACCTATCGTCACGATCACGTGCCCTTTTCCACCGCCCTGTCTGCCTACCATTAGGAGCGTTTGTTCACGTCCATCTCCCCAGTCGATCTCTATCCATTAGGCAAATGACCTCTTTGATTCGGTTTTCCTTCTATTTGGCGTCCTCGAGAGAAGCAGGAAGAGTGTTGTCGGGGATCTGAGGCTCGAAGATGTGTGGAGGGGCGATCATCTCCAACATCATTCCGGCGGGCCCGAGGTCGCGACGGCGGACCGCCGGCTACCAGTGGCTGGACCCGAAGAATGAATTTGGAGTGAAGGAGTGGGAGAAGCCGAAGGAGAAGAGATGGACCATCCGTGGCCCTCGTCGCGCTTTGGAGAAGACGGACGACGACTTCGAGGCGGATTTCATGCAGTTCGAGGAGGACGAGGAGGATGACCTCTTCCACTTCAGGCCCTTCGCTTTCGATTCGAAAGGTACCTTTGTTAGAGTAAAAAAGAAAAACGATTTTTTTTTAGGTCTTGTCTATGCGAAAATTCGGATTTTTTATAAACATTTGATTTGCAGAAACTTTAATGAAAATAATTGGATGTGTTGACATCTTGCGATCTGTGAGAATACGATGGTTGTTTGGCTTTGTCAGGTACCGGGAAAAGGGCGATACAGTTCCTTTATCCTCTGTCTCCTTTCTGTCTTGTTTAGCGAAAGTAGTTCATTCGAGCTAAACACTAAAACATAGAAATTTAAGTTCTTCTTCTTTCTTTCCAATTAGTTGAAAATTTGTCAATTGATATATTCCGGACACATTGGCATATTGTTATGTCAATCGATTTTATACCTTCTCTATCGTTCATCTTTGTGTGATTGGTTATTGTATTTCCTGTTATTTTCTGCAGGTGATGGTCTTCTGGGATATAATATCTCTGTGCACGTGGTTCCTTGATTTCCTTTTTGTCTCTTGGCCGAAGTTTTACATTAGACTCGTTAACTATTACCTAATTATTATTTTTTAAGGACTTCTTGAGTGATTGCGGATGTTACATTATTTTGTATTAAAAAAAAATTCTGTTGATGGGATTAATCTATGTTGTGTATTGGATCTATAGTTTGCTTTTCTCTTGCTATTTCTATGTAGGATAAACCTTCATTGCGTCTACTCTCATGCTGTTTTTGTTTCTTTAGCTCACCAATGAATTAGTTTTTGTCTGTGTTTATGATTATTGGTGAAATGACAAGTTTGGTACAGTTTTGTGTAGTAAAATAAAGATGAACTTTGATGAAAGTTAAACTTATTGTACAACATGGGAGTAATCCCAACTTAAAAAGAGGGTTCTCGCACAAGCACAAGCCTCCTGCCAATTTGGATCTAGGGAGGATCAATGACTACATCCTTACACCTGCAAGAGAGTAACACAAGCTCTAAAATGTAATTCCATCCGTTAGTAACACCAAATTGGAAACCTGGTGTTTCTAATGCTACCAGAAAATATGACATAAACATCTTATCGTTCTTGAAGTTATGACATCTATTGATTTATTGGAAACAAATCACGAGCGAAATCTATCTTTATGTCATAAGTTTCATGATGTGTACAGGCCATAAAATTATTTGAAAATGCATTCCTCGAATGTGTTCACTGTTCTTTAGAGAAAAAAAAAATATTTATCGATGAGGACAACATATAAGGAGCCCATCTTTTATTTTTCATCAATTAATTTAAACTAAGCATCTCAGCAATGCAGTCTTATTTGTTAAAACAGTTACTTGGACATCCTAACTTTTTTGTTATTTTAGTTGGAAAATCTTATTCATTGTTTTTATCTAAGCAATTTTTGCAGGAATTTCTTTACAGCTGTACTCTGGTTTATCATATTTAATCGGTGCCCATGTTAACTAAAGCTGGTGATTTCCCACTTTGAGTATGACTATGATTGAGTGGAACTGTGGAAGTTTCTTGGCGTTTGCCTCTAGCATAAAGTAATACCAATTAGATATGCTACTTTACCCACCAATGGACACACTTCTCTAGAAAATTTCTAATGTAATTAAGCAACAATTTATGAGGATTGTGATAATGTTGGGCATGAAATTCTTCTCACTTCTTGTGGTGGAGTCTTCTTGACCTAAACCACCATTTTTAGATAAACTCATTTTTCTTGGAAGGAATTGATAACCGAGGGCTGGCATTATGGTAAGGTTACTAATTTGTACATGGGTCACCAAGGTTTGAGTCAAGAAAACATTCTCTCTAGTTATAGGGATAAGGATGCAGCATCTATTAATCCTCCACCTTGGCAGAAACCTCATGCCACCCTTTTGTAAAAAAGGACCTGATGGCAAAGGTTATTTGACAGTTTATGTGAAAGCTAGATCTTCTGCTTGATATTCAAGCGAGCTAAACATGCAGGAGATATTTGAGCAGGACAAGTAGAAACACAAACATCATTCTGAGTGCAAGCAATTAAGTGTTCTCCATTACCATGCTTTGTAGCTTAGCTATTATTGATAGTATAATACTATAAGTATCATATTATGTGGTTCTTTTGAATACGAGTTTTGTGATTATTATACTATTTTTTGAATAGTCAGATTCATTTAAATCATCAAGGCAGATTTGAGTCTCTTTCAATTTGTCAGCAGATGTCTAGATCTTCATGATGTTGGCTTTGGCTGCAGATAAACCAGTCCCTCTGAGGCCTTCAGTGATTGATAAACCTTCATCTAAGTCTGCTACAAAGAACAGAAAGAATCGATATAGGGGAATCCGCCGGCGTCCCTGGGGGAAATGGGCAGCTGAAATTAGAGATCCGTGTAAGGGAGTCCGTGTCTGGCTTGGAACCTTTAACACTGCTGAAGAAGCTGCCAGAGCATATGATGCTGAAGCTCGTAAGATCCGTGGCAAAAAAGCGAAGGTCAATTTCCCCGATGCAGCATTCCCCCGTGTCCGGACGCTCCTTACAAAACTGACTGCACCAGAAACTCCAAGAACAGAGATGCCCAGAACTGATAAGTGCTTCAATTACTTGAATGACCCATTTCAAGATTTCTGCTCTAGTTTTGACTTCACTGAAGTGGAGCCCATTATACAATCTGAGGAACTGAGTCCATTCCCAGTTATAAAACCCGCTCCACCTACTGTGATAGCGGGGATGCATTTATATTCTGACCAGGGAAGTAACTTATTTGGTTTCCCAGAAAATGAATCTCTAAATGAGGCTAAAACTCCAGATATCTCATCAGTTCTTGCTGCAACAATTTTTGAAGTTGAAAATGCAGCATACTTGGAAAATGGTGGTACTAAAAAACAACTGAATAACATTGTAGGACAATCTGTGCTTAATAATGAAAATGCTTCTGGAAATACTTTCAAAGAATTGTCTGATTTTGAACTGTACATGAAGTTTTTCCAGCAACCTTATTCAGATGGGAGCACAGATGACTTGATTAACAACCTTCTCAGTGGTGATTTCACTCAAGATATGAGCAACGTGGATCTCTGGAGTTTTTGATGGCATGGCACACATGGGAGGCAGTGTCTTCTGAGGGTACTCAAAATATGACATTCAGTGTTGTGTCGATAGGATATAAAAATGCTCTCCTTTAATAAAATGTATGCTTTTTATGGTTCTGTTTATCTTTTTTTTCTTGCTAGTTGAGCTGTTTCTCCTGTGTTTTTTTCATATTGGAGGGAGCTTCTGCTGACGCAGGATCTAAAATTGTCGCGTAGACTGATTTATGTAATTTTACCATCTCTCTTTAGAATTCTGAGTATAGGAGTTCTGTTTGAGTACTGGATTTGCAATCCTTATGTTGGTTAAAGTAAACAATCAGTGTATTAGAAACTGTTGATTATTGTTTTGGCTTTATGCCTGATATTTCTAATGAAGATACCTGTGGACATCATGGTCATTATGCTTGCATTTTGCTGATTGCTGTCTATTTTCATCTCCCTAAGATGGAGTAGATTTTTGAGTTAGTGGCATAAATGGGACTGTTGGAAAACTAAAACCTTATTTGGTGCCAGGATGTTTGTGGTATTGTGATCAAACAATCGGCAATAGTTTTTGACTTGAGCATGTGGATTGTTTGCTGGAATATTGATTATTTTGCTTTTTGTATACTTGATTTCCAGCTTTGAAGAAATGTTAAAACCTAGTTCCATTTGTCTCAAGCAAATATTCCTAGTATAAAAAAAACAAATATTCCTTCTATTTCAGAAGAAAATTGAAGATACGATCCAAATTTCCCCTATTTATTCAATTAAGCTCATGTTAGGTCACAGCCAAGGTTAGCTTCCTGAAATCCAATTTCTTCAGAGGGAGGAAGAATTGGCAGCATGGAGATCTAAGGCTTGTTAGCTTTATTGCTCAACATCATCCAAGTCTGTGCAAATTTATTGCGACAGGTAGAGACAACCAAGAGTACTATGAATCTGATATGTGACTCTGATTGTAATTCACCAATCCAATTTATGCTTTGAATAATATGAGTTAAAATCCATCTCTGATCTGTAAGGATCTTTGTTTGGAGAACAATTTACATGGTTTTGGGCTCTAGTAGTGACAAGCATGATGCATAATTGCTCCACAATGCTTATGAACACCTTGTTGCTGTATCTCTAAACGAGCACAGCACAAGAACACCTACTCCAGTGTCAGTTTGGTCCATCGTCAACGCTCTCTGCATCAAGCAAAACATTCTCTCCTTCAACATTACATTCAGTGACATCTTTGCTACACATCAAATATGATTGGCACACCACAGATAGAAATCTCCAATGAGTTACTCGAAAGTATCAAGGTTTCTGTGACTCGAATCTGAGTGATCTTACTATGATGTCAAGGCTCACCTTTGATCAACATCAGTGCTATATTACTGTGACCATCAGCATGCAAAATTTTGTAGAAGCAACATCATGCAAATGTACGAGCATGATTGATGGGCAATAAATAATTTGGGTGCTGGGAACTGAAACAAATAGCTGATTCTTGTAGCTGTTAGATTTCTAAGTGTACAGTTTGCTTGAGGATGAGGTCTTATGGACACCAATAGAAGAATTCAGCTATTGAGCTGAAAGGATTGAAAGAGGCAATTCAATGGGAAGCTTATTGTGTTCTTTCTTCTTGCTCCCCTCACCAGTATAATCTTTGTAGCAGTACGGAGTTCCTCTTTGCTTTCCGCATCAACACCAAGAATAATTCCAGTATTCCTTTCTTTCCAAGTAGCCCAAGAAACTGTAGCGGTAATCATGTCCGACATCTTGTTGTGTAAAGATCACTTCCCCCTTCTGTTGCAGCAGCAGTTCAGTCTCCCTGTATTCCAATCTCCATCTTGTTCAACACAGTGTTGCAGTGGGACACTGAATCTTCTGTCCGATGGCACATCGCACGCCTCCATTATTGCCTTTTCCTGCACTTAGGTCCTTCGAGTTCGTCCTATGCCAAATTGCCATCTCCTGGAAGCAGAAGCAAAGGAGGCAATCGAAAGAGCGAGAGCAATCCCACCACCACAAGCAAGCAAACAAAGGAGGAGCACCATCTGTTTCTGTCATGCGTATGTCAAGGAAGCAAGGATGTGTCTCCCAATCAAACGACACTCTTCCTGAAGTCATATGATGCATCGAACTGTCTCCTCTCCAAGGAAGGCATGGATGTGTCTTCCAATGCATCAACATCTTCCGAGATTACATGATGCAGTGAACTTTATTGTGCCAAGGAAGCAAGTGTCAGGACCTTCCACATGCCATCTATTACTTACTGTTCATGAATGGTCTCCCTTGGTCTCGCTCATCCTTTGCAGATAATATCCTTCACTTAGAACTCGGAAAAAAGATATAATCTTGTCATGATCATTAGAAGAAACAAAAAGATTTCAAACTTCAGGTGGAGTTTACTAAGCTCTTACAACATAAATGGGAAACTTTAGTGTAGAAATCAATCAGCCATGGCGCAACATGAGCAATGCATCAAATTCATAGCACTTGGACTTGCCTACCAGTAGTACTGTTCTTCAGAATCTCTCTGCTAAGCACATGTGCGATTAAGATGTAGGGACTCGAGGCTATGATAGGTTCTGACCAGAGGCTATAGTAGCTGATGTCCTCTGCCACATGCTCTTGATTCGACATATCTAACATAGACTAACTTCGATCGACTCGTACCAGCCGATAGTTTTAATTAGATAAGAGAGCATAATATATCCCACGTTTCACCATCAGCCTCTCGAATAGAATGGAACTCTTCGGTCACAAAATATAATTCATTAGAGCATACACCCAGCCAGCAGCAGGGTATGCACTCACATATTTAATTCTATCAGCTTCCATAAACAAAAGATTAAGCTAGATTTCCTTCGATTATGATCAGCAAGTGTCTTACTCGTCGTGCAAAGGTTCTCTGCTTCAACCGTTGGGGGTGGTGGTGGTGGGTTTCTCGGACTAAGAAACTGCACTGCATTCAAAACGTGAATCTCACAATCATCTATCACTTTTTCATATGAGAACTTCAGTTTCAGTGACTAAGGTGATACCAGTCAAACTTCAGTACATTGACATGTAGACAACAGCAGAAAACATACGAAAGCATGTGAAGAGAGAGAGAGAGAGAGAGAGAGAGAGAGAGAGATGTGAATGGCATTCTGCATTCAGGAATGCACTGAAAAGAGAGGGTTACTTGACAACAGAGTAAACTGAAGGCCAAGCTGAACTCAACTTTCACTGAATCCCTTCAGCTTTAATGAATCAAACTGCTCCTGCAACGATGACCAGTGAATTATTTGTGGCGTACGAGTGTAGCTTCTCATCAGCCCAGCAGATCAATTCTAGCTTCCAGAGGAGTAGCCAATGGCTGTTCTCCACCAGGAGAATTCTCCACAGACAACTCAGAAAAGCTTGGCTTCATGGTAGACTGTTGTCTATTGGGCTACTACACAAGAACCTTTACAACTGCAGTCTAGCCATGAAGGAAAGAGCTGCTTCCAAGAAACCATTGGTGTCATGTACCAGTGTATCATAACCAGTATTGGATTCCCAGTACACTTATGCTATAAGCAAGACCAAAATCTCAATTCATTTGTAGAAGAACTTTTTGTAGATAAATTATCTGCTCATAATTTTTGCAGAAATTTTTATACAGCATTCACTATGTCTTGTTATTCTTTGCCTTACCTGATATGATGAACATGTGCACTCATATTAATTGTGGTCAAATTATAGCCTTATCCATTTGAGAATACAGTGGTAAGAAATAGTCATTAATATATATATATTTGTACATTTTCACCTAGGCATGAATTCTATCCACATCAAAGCCAGTCATTGTGGCTCCATTCTTGTTGGATTAACAGTGAAGAAGTGCTACATCTCAATGAACTATATTAAATTGCTTGCACTTAACCTAATGTTCTTTTATAGGAGAAAAATCGGATAGCCAGTACTTTAATATTATTTTGATCAAGAGAATCAAAACCAACTACCAGACAAAGAGGAACATCTACTTTTGTTTTGACAAACTCAGCTTCATCTTCTGGTCGCCAGTAGACTAATTGGTACTTGTAAAAACAGAATTGTTTGATAGGAAGGTCGAAAGGAATCCCAGGACTCAAAACTGTCCTCCTCTGATCTTAATATAATGCTTGAAGTAGCCTAAAGCAAACTAATGATTGGTGGCCTTTCCTTTGTTTAACCACTGTTACAGGTTGGGCACCTAAATGATTCTTGCGAGTGCCTGCTAAAATGTGGAGGAACAGAGACATTTAGCAACTATAACTATATGCATATTTGACCTTGTTGGCACTCTAAATGATTCTTTATGGCACCTCTTTCACCATACCATTTTATATGACTAGCCCAAGTCATTCTGCTGATGATAAACATGTATCACGTCAACCTAAAAACTTTTTGAGTTTTAGATTATGAACTCTTTCGATGATTAATGATATGAAATTATCTTCTCAGAATATCTTTCTTCATCTCACATATATGAATATTCTCAATACTCCATCTCAAATATACCAACTATTAGAAAAAAAAAATTGTACTAAAAATTGGATAGTAGAGAAGTTGTTTATTAACAAATCATGTATTTATATAGATATAAATACATGCATGGAATCATCTAACAACAAGTTTTGTTCTTACATTCTAGAATATAAGAACCATATATTTTTTTTAATCGTAAGATTGTTTTCTAGATAAAGTGGAAAAACCTGTAGGTCGGGACATACTAACTACTTCCATTCACATGTCCATCACTTTCACATCTCACATCATTATAGGAGGAGAAAGGATATCTATATGTGCACCATCTTGACTTTCGTTTCGGCTCTTGGCCCCTTGGGTTGGTTGCTAACATTACACAAGATAGATAAAGAGATTAATCTTTGTTGATCATGAGGTATTATTATACTTAGAACACGACCATAAAAACAAAAAAAAACAGAGAACCAAGCCGACAGAAATGAAGGTTTGGACAAAGTTTAGTGAGTCGGAAAGCTTTTACAAACATAAACAAACAAGGGTTTAGCTGGATATAGATTGGGCAGAACAGGTGAAAGGATGAGCTCAAAAGCTTACACCGAATCGTTCCTTCTCTTGTTGTTTTGCTTGTCGTCAGAAACCTGAGGGGAGGGTTTTACCTGATGATTACTGTGCGTGTAGCTGCTAATGTTGCATGATTGACACATGGTTACAATTCACAACTCAGCAGCTACTGTTGTTGCTATCTACTGTAGACAGTTTTGGCATGCAAAGTACTGTGTGTGTGTGTGTGTGTGTTTTAGAGTGGTGAGATGGTCAAAATATAGCCCACAGTTAAAGAAGACAAACCGGTGGCTACTGCTTACAACACGCATGCATGAACCCATGGCACCGTACCTGTCTTCCACCCACATTTATACCACTCATCATCGCCAGATACCCATGCATGAGTGGGTGTGCTTGCGTTCCTCTCATCTGTCGACCATCCGGCTGGTCCCACTTCGGTGGACCCTGTTCCTTCCCTTTTCTTTAAAGCCGACCTCCCTCCCCGTCTTCCTCACCCAAGCTCCTCTCTCTCTCTCTCTCTCTCTCTCTCTCTCTGTTGTGGGTAGAAGACACCTTCAGTTGGCAGAAGCGATTTGATGGCGAAGAGTGGGAACGGGAGGCTGAGCAAGCTGAAGTGCATAATAAAAAGGTGGCACTCATCGAGCCGGCTGACGCGCACCGCCCCCTCAGGCGGCGGCGCGTCCTCGTCGAGGTCGCAGGACGAGGAGGCGTGGCACTCGGCGTCCTTCCACGGCGACCAGGTCCCCCCCGGGCTGCACCCCGTCTACGTCGGCAGGTCCCGGCGGCGTTACCTCGTCAGCGACGAGCTCGTGGGCCACCCGCTGTTCCGCGTGCTCGTCGAGAGGTCCGGCGGGCACGGAAGCAGCGTCGGCGCCGTCGGCGGGACGGTGGTCGACTGCGAGGTGGTGCTCTTCGAGCACCTGCTGTGGATGCTGGAGAACGCCGATCCCCAGCCCGAGTCATTGGACGAGTTGGTGGACTTCTACGCCTGCTGAGGCTGAGGAGAAGACCCACCGCGCGCGGAGGACCTGACTCGTGCAACAGGTCATAGGAGTAGAACTATTAGTGCAACATTACCTTTCTCTCTCGGTGTCCCAAAACAAAAACACAAAAAAACACAATGTGATGATTAACCACTTGTAATTATCTTTAAGATCGTGGCTGTGTGTGCCAAAATTTGCTAATGTCTTGTATGATCTTGCTTTTTATCTATTGAGCAATTTCAAGAAATTAAATATTTTGTACATCCCAATCGGAGAAGTGTCGGGGTTGATGATCTTCTCTTTTGTCTTCTCCTCCGAACAAACATACATTACGATCGTGACATAAAAGGAGAGAAAGAACATTGCTATCCAACAACATGTCATGCAATTATCCCTGTCGACCAACTAAGACCATGCATGAAGTTACATGGAGGAGGAGCTCACACTCGACAGACCTAGTGATGTCCCATAGAGTTCTTTACATGGCATTCATTATATTTTCCTCAAAATACCATCAGAAATAAATAAACATATGGCAAATTTAATTTGAAGGTGGGTGCAACTAACTACTAATAAGAATTAAAAGCAAAGGCATCCTTAAGATACATCCAAGGATGAAAGCTAATGTTTCTTCTCATCGTGATGAGGAGGAGGAGGAGGAGGAGGAGGAGGAGACAGATTAATCGAAGCATGTTCGAGTGCATTCCCATGTGCCGTGAAGCGAAGAAACCGGGCATATGTTCCCAACTCCAGTCTGCTCAATCACTGATCCATCAGATGTCGTAGATATGGAGTGTATAGAGTAATGTTTTGGAAGATATCTCTTTCTTCAACCTTCAGCTAAACGACATCCATTAAATCATCAGCTGCATGTGGCTTCTCGCTGAGCAAGTTTTACCCGTAGGGTTGGGAGTAAACTAGTGAATGCACATCACAGAATGCAGGCACTTGCAAGTACTGATGGGCAACATGTTTGGGTCAGACAAGCTAATTAAATTTGAGCCCACTGGTACGAAAGCTAGGGTTGGGTCCGGGCCGAGCATTTAATTGGGGGAACACTATGATTCACTTATTATCTTTTCTTTTTTTTTTTTCTTTTTCTTCGAGTATCAGTGAATTATTAATCATCCTCGAATGGTGCACTTATTAGATCCTATGTTTGAGTTATACAATTATAAAGTCGATGATTAGAAAAATAAATACAAGACGTATGCGACTCGATATTTCTTGCTTATATTTACGAGAAAAAAGTTAATTTTTTCAAGAAAAACAATAAGTTTGTCTTGTATACATTTTTAGATAGATCTCGAAGAATTTTTCTCATCTCTTTCTCATGCTCTCTAAATCTACTAGATAGATTAGAAACCCGATGAACGCTTGGTGTTTTATCATATTTATTTTAATCATCTATCGATACATGAAGTATTCATAGAGTAACACTTAAGTCCTTAATTTTTAAGATTTTTCTTTCACGTATTTAAATTTCTTATCGACTTTGAAAATATAGAAATATTATCAATCCCGAAATAGCCCATAACATTCTCTATCTAAATGTGTATGATTTCAATGTGACTTCATAAATTTATGATTTGAATGCATTTGATTACTCCTCTATACAATCCAATTATGTTAGGCTTCATTTATTGGAGATACAAGTGATGCTTTCAGTCGGTATATCTTTTTGCACTCTGACCTAAAAAAGCTCTTCTTTATACCTCTGATATTTAGTTAATATATTTTATTTTTTTGAAAAATAAATACAAAAAAATATGGAAGACATTTGTACTGCTGGTGAGAAGACAATTCAGTCCCTAAAGTATAACTCAAACTACCAAATGTAGATATGCAACTATCGATGGGACAATTTGTTTGATGGTCTTTGTTGTACGTCCTTCGTTCATGCATACCTCTTGTGATCTACATTTATTCCTTTGTTTGACTACTTTTATTCCTTTGTTGTCACACCACCAATCAGACGGCTAACATTGGTGTCTTTCTTTGGTATTGGTATCTGATAATTGAGTTGGGGAGATCTCGACCCTTGTTAAGGTTATTATCACGGGAGATCTTAACTATTATCAGTATCATCAACATGGCAATATATATCCTTTTGTCATATCACATCGTTCTTCCACCACTCCTCTATCAAGCATGACACTTGCCGTTCTAGCGTCATTTGTGTTCGCAAGCACCACCGTTCTGTCGAGCGTCACTCCACTGCTCTCACTACAAG
Organism: Musa acuminata AAA Group; assembly: GCF_036884655.1. Classification (NCBI taxonomy): domain Eukaryota; kingdom Viridiplantae; phylum Streptophyta; class Magnoliopsida; order Zingiberales; family Musaceae; genus Musa; species Musa acuminata. The sequence goes on from NC_088358.1 coordinate 33,473,392, forward strand.
TATAGTTCCACGTAGCATAGCAACCGAGATGACATAGCTCTTCATGTCATCTCCATAAAAAAAAAAGAAAATTAGAAAATAGTACCCATCCTTGAAATTAGGTTTCATCGAGCTTGGCAAACTTGATTACCTTTACGATGACGATGGACTTGAGCTTGATGGATCGGCGAAACGAGTCTGATCGGATTCATCTGCTATATTTCAGACCGATGACCTTAATCAGGTGGGAAACACGCCATCGATTCCGAATTTGTGTTTGACCATCAGAATGATTGTTTCCCGTCCCTTGAAATGGTGTTGGCATAACCTAATTTAACAGTGCCCAGAAAACGTAGCCAGTCATCGCCATGCATGACCTGAGTAAACACTTTCCACCCACAATGGCCGGCCATCCATCCTCTATCTCTCTCTCTCTCTCTCTCTCTCTCTCTCTCTCACACACACACACACACACACACACACACAGAGAAAGAGGAGCGTAAGAGAGACAGAGAGCACATGGTTTGATCGTAGCTGTGGGTCAAAAAACGGAGCACATGACATGTTTGATGCCTCTTTATTTATTGTCTTCACCAAAGGCAAGTAGACAAAATCCACTCGTGGGGGCAAAATGATTCCCTTATCTGTAAGAGCAGCCTCGACGTACCCACGCCTCCACTTGATCTCTGGAGCAGTAGAAGATAGATGTCACAGAGAGAGAGAGAGAGAGAGAGAGAGAGAGAGAGAGAGAGAGAGAGAGAGAGAGAGAAGCAAAGTTATGGTGATGGGCTCATGAACTGGTATTTGGCTGCAGTAAGAGGTGGCCGGAGAGGTAACACCTGGGGCCACAGCTGTTGTTGTGCTTGCGGAAAAGAGAGAGAGAGAGAGAGAGATGTAAGCCAAAACCACGGAATCACATCACATGCCAATAGCCTTGTGTGTACATGCATATTTACTGCTACGACAACTACGGCCAAATTGATCGAGTCGGTTTGACCCCATCTACTTAACTCTGAATGCGAGTTAAGTAGTAATAATAGTCAACTCATGCACTGCCGCAGCAAGTGAGCTCCCACTGGCAGGGTTAAAGGATGTCAACATGGGATCAACAGCTCACTTCTAGTGTAGTAGCTTAATGCACATCTTTTCTTGGATCACAATTCCTTCGTCCATCTTCTTGGATCTCCCAAATTAACACAGCACCTCTTCCGGTGTCAGAATCACGGATCCATCTATCTATGCCCGGCTGCATGCCAACGTAACGAAGGACGCCAACAGAAATATGATGAAGCATTGTGAAGATTTCGCATGTTCCATAATATTGAATAGTTAGTAGGACTCTTGCCAATGCCGAGTCTATGATAAGATAGCTCGGAAGAAACCCTTCTCGCATATTATATTATATTATATTATCAACTCAAACTCTTATTACTTAGAACGTAAAAATCAATCTAATCGTAAGGTCAAGAAATAGATCATTATAAAAGTTTAGATAATGTAACGAACTTGAATTCAATTGGAAGGCATCCCAAAATAATCATATTTTAAATGGATTTTATGTTTTTTTGTTTGTTTGTTTGTTTGTTTGTTTGTCAAAGCAAGCATTGTATTGGAACCAATGAGGTCAAATCGGATTAAGATAAGCCTTGATATGACCCAAAGCCAATCAGTTTGTAATCATAGTGGCAACCTGAAAGAGACGACTACACCTCTCAAATCAGAGAAAACTTTGATGGCTCTGCAGCATTAGGCTGCCAACGTTGACAAAGGCTCCAATCTTTTTCGTCTAATGAATAAGCTAAATGAGACGTCAAAGTGCTGCAACGAATGGATATAAAGCAAGATAGTTATTAGGTTTTCACTTGTGAGTTCATAATCCTACACCACAACGTATGGAGTGGTATCATCAAATCAAAGATGGGTGAGTCTTTGATGATTCATGTGATCCAACAAATATCTTTGGCATATCTTTAAAAGTATAAGACCTTTTAGTTTCCCTTTGGCATATCCAACAAATATCTTGATTTTTGACTCACTTTTGTAGAAAAATTAAAGTAGGAAATGTTAGAACAGCAATAAAATAATATGATCTTATAAGAAAATTACTAAAGATTAAATGAAAAGATTAAAAAAAAAAATTAAGAAACATATTTTGGGATGTCAAATAGTTGTTTTATGATAACATATTTTTGTAGGAATTAAGTTAGATTTCCAATCCAAGATTAAATTAAATTTTATACCTTCTCACGAGTATACTTTGATTTGACCCTTCTTTGGTAAGAGAATTTGTATTTACGTTTGGGTGTTTGATGAACTCTTTGGAAGGGTGCCTTTGCGAGATTAAACCCTTTTCAAAATAATAAAAATAAATTAACGTTATAATAAAATTAATAAGAATATCTTTCATTCATAAAAAAAAAAAAAGTAAATTTCCAAGAACATAAAACATTTAGAACTATTGGACAAATAATTGTGACAAACTTAAAATATCTAAACACTATATATATATATATATATACACACACATCTTTGTTCTTCTATTACAACAGCTCTTCACATTTCAAAGTGTTCAGTTTATAGTGAGCGACTGAACTCACAAGAAGGAGATCACTTCCTCACCTGAAAACTGCATCCAGGAAGCTCAAGAACAATCATAATTCTTACAAAGACTGATACAGACAACTTAGCTGTCGGAGATCAACACAAGGCAACGCAGAGATCAAGAGGAGCATGCCTTGTGAATCTGACGAGAGTTCTTCCCATGCATCCACCGCTCGAAGCTGCCGGCATCACATGGAATCCTCAGGATGCCGGGATTGCGGAATCCGAACTCCTCAGCCGATACGTAGAGCAGCTCCAACATCTTTGCGTCTCCCAGCATGGTGAGATGGATCACGAAACGCTTGGAGTCGTCCCCGAGGCCGACGATCACCGGAACGTAGCCGCGGGGGGCCGAAACAGGCTCCTCCTTTCCATGTCCGTGGCGGAGGAGTCTTCTCAGCTTGCTCATTCTTGATCCCATGATCAGCTTAGGGTGAGGCTGTGTTTGTCGACGTCCTTTTTTTGTACAGATGGGCTTGGAATGCAGCGATTCAATATGATGATGTCGATGGGGAGGGGAGAGTGCTTGATGATTCCATGTTGGTCTGTGTAAACACGACACCGTGATGTTGATGGGAGCAATTGATTGCTCTCTACCTGTCGACGTCTACTTGGTGGTGTTGCAGGAGATGAAATCTAATTAGAGCTACAGATGATAACCATTATGCTTCTTCCTAGAGAGCACGTGATGTGCTAATCTGGTCCATAAATTTCCAGTGCAGATGATGATGATGACAATAAATTTAGCTGTTCATGGGGCATTAGCATTTGCTTGCCTGCTTGCTTGTTGGTCCCGTCATCCGTTATGAGATCCACAAAATTCTTCTTGCTGTCAAAATTCTTTATAGTAGCGAATGAAATGTCTCTCGAGTCAAATATCCATCCCATCAGGCCAAAAGGAGGACTCAATAAAGATTAATCTTGTTTTGTTATATTTAAGGCCTTCAATGTAGCTTTAATATCTGTTTGGGGGGGGGGGGGGGGGGGGGGGGGTAAAAGATGATGGAACAATCCAATCCAATCCAATTCCAATCCAAAGATTTTTTTTTTAAGATATTAAGTGAAAACAAACAAACAAAAATTAATTCAAACACAATATTTATATGGTTTGATTATAGATTAAAATTTTCAGTATGTGAGAACAATATAAGTTTTTCTATGTTATTATAACCCAAACATAAATATTCTAATATAAAAAACTTTTTATGCTATTATAGCCCAAACATAAATATTCTAATATAAATCCCTTTGTGTCTCCTCTCCTCCTACATAAGTCTTAAAAAATAATTTTCTTTCTTATTCTCTCATCCATCCTCTCTCTCTCTCTCTCTCTCTCTGGATCTGTTGAGAAACTTTGAATGTGCTTAGAATATTTTCACATAAGCAAGCTTTAAAGCAAGAAAGTATTCATAGAATAATGAAACTCTGATTAATTGTATTTTTTTTGTTTTTAAACTTCAAAAGCTTCGTAAATCTAAAAATACAAAATATATTATTTGCACCCATGATGTAATCAATGTTCCTATCTATCTACATTCTATCCAAAAGTTGTGTTCTTTATCAGGCACACATTTGGTTATATATAACAAAAACAAAAACAAAAACAACAACAACAACAACAACAACAACAACAACATAAATAAATATGCAAAATTAAGTCAGCTGTCAAAAGACGAAGCAATAATTGGGTATTGCAAAAATGCAAATCCTCTCCACAGGCTTGCAAATAAATAAATGCACAACACATGTTCATAGAATTGCCAATGCCCCCCACCATGTGATGTTCTGCTGGGACCAATGTGATGTTGATCTCATGTCTTATTGCTTGTTGTATCTCACTATCTTGGTCGAGGACAGAGGCCAACAACCTTTTATGATTCACTATTAAAAGAATTCAAGAATCACCTGAAGAGATGATCCAGAAATGATGACAAATTCTTGAGTTGAATGAAAATGAGATCATGTGAACGTGCAAACTTGTATGATGAGACGAAGAGCACATGATGACTAATGCTCTTCAAAAATTACATGTATTAATGGGAAAAATAGGCTGTCCATGCACTTCAATTAACTGGGTTATTTACCTCATATAACAACAAGAACTATAATTTCCCGGGTATATTTACTGAACATACAACTGACTAAGATGCGATACATCCCATGATGTCGAAATATATACTACACATTCAGCACTAACTAAGATTATTCTTATGATTGGATACAGAACTATAATCTAACTAGCATATGCAAACAAACAAAGAGCATCAAATGTCCACCAAACAGAAGCACCCATCAGACCTAGGGCCGCATTATCCTCCCTCGATGAGACCTAGAAAAGGTTGATTGGCATAAAGAACTACCCTCATTGGTTAGATATGAAGCTGATAACCTTCCATATATAACCACAATCACTTGATGCCTTCATTTAGCAATAGAATGCCTGCAAATGGAAAATCACAAGATTAAATCATTGCATATAGTGTGGAAAAAATTGAAGTCCTCGTGTGGCTTTGACAGAGCATGAACATATGTTTTTCGACGGTTTAAAATAACTTAAAAAGTAGCTGCACATACCTCATCATCAATCCGGTGTTGAGAATTATACCCGGTTGTTGTTGCTGAAGTGGTTAAACTGCAAACTACCATAAACTGGTTCATGTGAACGCGCATTCGGAGTTGTATATCCCTGCAAGGCATTCAGATAAATGATTTAATATTATATTGCAAATATCCTAAAGTTCAATTTTTATTGTACAAGAAACATGCTCAGCAATTGTATTGTGTAGATATTGTCGACTGCTTTCTGTATTTAACCGCAGACTACATGAACATTACCTGAGATACCAAACTACTTACACATTCTATCCAACTTGGCAAAAAGATCTAGTTATAATTGAGGCCACAAAAAAAAAAAAGCCTTAAGAAGCATAGATTCACATGAACATTACCTAACTTAACTGAGTGTTCCCATGAAATGACAGCTGATGAGAATCAGAAGCACGATATTCCTGTATCCTATTGGACTGTTATAATAAGTTTTGCCAAATGTTAAATAGCCAACAACACATGAAGCAATATTACCTCACTAATTTGAGCTGCTGCATGAGAGCCCTGATTATGAGCATATGAAGATAAATGCACATGTGCTGAAGTTGTTATGGGAGACTTAGGGTCAACATCAACAATAATTCCTCCAGGCTCTGACCCTGTATCAGACTTGGCATTCCTTCTCCACCTCTTCAAGAAATATCGTTCAGGCAGCTCTTTAATATTTCTAACATCAAGGACCTTTATCACATGACCACATTGAACCCCAACAAATTCAAATTTCTTGCAACTGCAGGCAACAGAATAATCACTCGAGTCAAGTCTAACAAAATACTCTTTAGGTTTTTCACCAACAGTGATTTTATAATCTGATATAGTCCCAACCTCACCATAGCTGTACAGCATGCAATCCATGAATACCTCAAACTCCTTACGAAACATTTCAAAAACTGCAGGAGTATACAAAGTAGCAGCTTGCTTTAACATTTTTGAAGGAGGTATTCTTGGAAAACTTTGGCTTGCATGAAAATCAGCTTGGAGTTCAGCATACCTATGGTCATCCACCACCCTCTCATAGTGTTTAAAAAAGGATGAAAGATCTAGTTGTGATGTCAAGTACTTCTTCAGCAAACTACTAAAGTTCTCATTCTGCAGCGTGCTTTTCATATCAACACAAAGTGTTTGACGGCTGTATACGAGCGCCCATTTCTCCCTTTCTTCGAAAAGCTTTGCCAGCCATTCGTTGTTCCTAAGATCATACTTTTCTAACATTTCTTGCCAGGCTGGTAATAATTCTTCCTCATCCTCGTAGTCATAAACACACCTAGCAAAATCCTTAGCAAAAGTTTTTGAACTTTGGAACACATGATTGAGATGCTTAATAGCATTTTGATAGACTTGCCACACACAAAGATGGTGACTGGTACCTGGCCAAACTGCATCTAGTGCATGACTTATTGATGTAGACTGGTCTGTCAAGATAGTCTTTGGTTGTCTTCCACGCATTGCAATCTTAAAAGTATCAAACAACCACTTGAAGGACTCTATAGTTTCATCATACAGAAGTGCTGCACCAAATGTAACAATTTGCTTGTGGTGATTCACGCCAAGGAAAGGTGCAAATGGCCTACCATATCCATTTACTCTGTAAGTTGTATCTAGACAAACTACATCGCCGAAGAAGTTGAAGTCCAACATAGACTTTGCATCTGCCCAGAAAAAATTGGTCAATCTATCATCTTCATCTATTTGTGTGGAATGAAAAAAGGACGGATCATTAAGTTGCATGCTTTGTAGGTACTTTAAAACAGCTTCTGCATCTCCCATCTGCATAGTCTTCATACGTTTCGAGCGAAGACCCATTCTGTAATCCATGGGAAGATATCTGACATTTTGAGAGCCTGAAACTTGTCTGCCTGTTAGGTGGTTAGCTGACTTTGGAGTGGTTCCTGAATCATCAGATAAATCTACTGCTTCAACAGTTTGAACTTCAGTCAGTATCCTTTGAGACCTTAGCATGTGCATGGCTGAAGGAGGTGCAGGCTGATGATTATGGTCTGCCACAAATTCAGTAACATGATATGTACCACTAGGTGTAAGTTTAATGGTCAAGCGTGCAGGGCAACCAATTCTAGTTTCCGGACGTGGTTTCTTTACTTCCTTAGCTCCCTTTTTGTCCTTACGAAATCCTTCTCGTGAGCAAACAAGTGTTCTCGATCTAGTAATTTTGTCTGCTGATTTATCTATCCAACCTTTTCGTACACTAAATCCTACCATCCCCGCATATCTATTGTAAAATTCATATGCCTTGTCTTCATTTTCGAATTCCATATCAATTTCTGGTACCATATTTGAGTTCGCTAGGTCCTTCATTGGAACGTTGTAGTCAATTACCTTTCTCTGTTTCCCCTGTTTAACCAAACTCCAGCATTAAGGTACACAACAAGTCAAAAGAAAAGGCAGACACAAGAAAGTCACAAATATTTATCCAAGACATAATGACATGCACATCGATAACCATCAAATGCAAGCATGCCTAATAAAATAATTGTCAAAATATATTGATAGGTTCCAGAGAATAAATTGACTCCAGATTATACTAACCTTGACTGAAATAAATATGCTAAAAGAACATACTGAAATTTGAAAACTTTAATTAGTAGCAATAGTAATACAATATGAGTGAGATTGGAGGTGATTAAGAACGACGATGCATCACAAGGAAATGTTCAAGTACACAATGCTAAGATGGCGGCAGGAATGAGATAAAAAAACTGAAAAGAATAATATAAGTGGAAGGATTCAATGACCACATGGCCCTCATACTAGCAATTGGGAATTATGACTTGGTTGTTGTAATTGTTGTTTTATACACAAAAGCTATACCATCTGTATGAAAGTCATTGTCGCAAGGAAAATAAAATAATAAGAATAGGAAAGGAAAATTGACACTCATGGTCAGGGATCACCATATCGAGCTGTACCACCTGGTACGAGAGATACGTATCGGTCCGACAAGGGACCAATACATGAACCGTCCTCTATCATGTGGTACCCATTACATGACCCTGTATCGAGCGATACGGGATCTGTACCAATCGGTAACGATCGAAATCCGACCATTATCGACCTGTACTGATCAGAAATGATCAGATTTCGATCGTTACTGATCAAGGGCTCAAATTGCCTTATTTCAAATGGTTAATTTGACCGTTTGAACCATAGGAAAGGGTTTTTAAACCCTTTCTTCCCTCCTCTTTCAGCCCATTTCACTCTCTCAAACTCTTCAACTCTCTCAAATTTTTTGTCACTCATATCTCTCTCTTATTCTCACATTTTCGTTCTCTTAAACTCACCCGGTCAGAAAACATAGCAGTAACGTTGACAGTCGTGCCTCGACCGATGATGGCAACGACGTCGAAGAGTTGATGGTCCCGTCTATACAGTTTGAGGGTGATGCATAAATCGAGGAGCGATATTTTACACATGCCACTCAAGATTCAGATCATAGAGCTTGATGAGGTATTAGTCAAGTTGATACACGAAAGGGGAAGGGGAAGAGGAAGATAGTTGATGATTTTAAGCAGATGCGATAGAGCCTACATAATATACATAGAGCGAAGCTCATTGTATTCACAATCGTCATATTATGGAGAATCTTACAGCCAACGACAGTACAATGATAATTAGTCATACTTCTCAGAGTAGCAGTATGATGATCGATCTTACAATATGGAGCAGTAGATTAGTGGCAAAAGTAGAAGTTTCGACATTCTCCATACTCCGCACCAATACATGCCACAATCATCCTTGCCTCAGGAGTCGTCTCAGATATATGTGATTTATGACAATTAGACTATGACCATCACTACATTGATGCACCAATGACATATGATATATCAATATACCATGTCATGGAATCATTTTCAGGATTGGGTTCGACAAACATATCAAATTAATAAATAGATACATAGGATTGAGGGCCCCAATCCATTGCCCATGAAGTTCCATCATTCTTTTTGGTAATAGAACTAGGTATATCCATCAATTGATTACTTGATTCATTTGAATCTTAAAGTTGAAGTTGTTAAAAAAATAATCTAATAATTCAAATCATTTCTTTATAGATATTTTAATATTAATTGAAGGAATGTTCGAAACGTATCACAAAACTATTCCTCAAAGCCCAAAAAAGATGTCACTATTCTTTCATAATTTAGATTATTTTTGCTAAAATTATAATAAATTTATATTTATTTCTAACTTAAAAATTATAATCTATTTTTTTTATTTAAAAAAAATTTTGGAGCTATTTTCAATAATTTTACTGTACTGTCGGTACGCCCAAGCATACCGACATATCATACGCCGATACACCTATGTATATGTTGTATCGATAGCTAGTTGGCATACCGGCACAGATTGAGATGAACTTTGCTCATGGTAAATATTTCCAAAACATGCAATAATTAGTTGCATATTGATGTTGATATATCCTTAATTAAACCTTAACCATGTTCATTTATTTGCATGGACATAATCATAAAATGCAAAAAGACCGAAAGTTCCATAATTCAAATTAACCTATCCAAATGATCAATGACAATTCTAAGTGTAAATGCCACAATAGGTCCTAAACCAATTCAAGATCATATAAACCTTTTATCCGATTTACTATTGACATATATGCATGAAAAAAGAAATCTAGTTTTACAAAGATAAGGAAATTAAGTTAATATAAAACCTACATTCAAATGGATGGTGGGAACAAGAACCATTATTACAGGAGAGGAGGTGGAAGAAAAGCTCAACTGGTCAGGCCAATATACTAATAGGAAAATATAATCTCACTCATCTCTGTGTTTTGCCCAACTATTCTTGTCTTTACAAATATAATTTGCCCTTCTTAATTGCTAATAGTTGACAATATAAATTCATCACTTAAATCTAGTTTCTTGAATGCTTTCACATCACAAAGTTATATTGCTGAAAAGCCAGTACCATAATCTCAATCTTTTTCGAATGGAGCATTGCTTGGTCTAAGCCAGCCCTCTGAAGCATCATTGAATGATTTGAGGTAATTGAAAGATAATTCCCTCATACTAAATTTCATAACTAAAGTTATTTGTTTACCATGAATCAGAATGATTTCTTAACAGCTCAAGCACAACTTATTATGGGTCAGAAAAAATCTTAATGATTGCCTCCTAATTAAATAAAGCAAAACTTAAAATGTCTTCATGACATTTTATATTGGCAAGAGGTAAAGAAGCTCTTTCCAGTCAGATAAAGCTTAAAAATAAGTTCTGAATCCAATTAACTATTACTTAAACTTGATGGTCTTTCTTAGAAGAAACTTAAAATGTATCTATCTGTAAATTTATGCAAAAAAAAAAAAAAAAAACTCTTCTATTTGATTGCAGGTTGCATAATATATGTATATTGAAACAAATCTATTCCGTGACTACAACCAACGACAGATAGGAAAGGACATCAATTTCCACATGAATTATATATTCCCAGAAGCAAGTAAAAGAAAACATGCCACCAGATTCACAAGCAGATTTGTAACTCCACAAGCACACTCAGATTATCACAAGGCAACAACATCCACCTGAATAATGCATATAAAATAATTTTCCGAGCAGGATGTATGATCATGTATAGAATTACTCAGGTTTTATGGGGCATGCAGGGTAATATTATTATCATCAAAGGACCAGATAAGTATGCGTATCAGCATAAGCTTGAAGTAGATCATTAAAAGAAACAAAGGTGGCGTTCTCCTCTCCTAGGAGATTGCACCACATCTGGATTCTCACTGCTTTCTCACCTGAAAACTAGCTTTCACTTGGCTGGCTATGAATTGGAACACATGATGTTTATCTAGTTGTCCAACAAGCATAGGATCTAAAAGACATAAAAGTTGTTCCATGCCTTTGCTGACAATACATAGATTCTGACAAATGGCACTGTATAAATACTAAATACACATGTAAAATGCACGTCAGATACAATCAATTAGAATAGGTAAAATAAAATATCAACTGTTTCCAACAGATACAACAAGATAATGAAAATTCAGAACAACATTATCACTGTAGACAATTTTGGAGCAAGTTTAAGCATTATACCTTTCTCCATGCAATTCCACAAGCATTACATAAAGTTCGACGTCCCTCTGGGCCACTACGCATGTGGCATGTCAATTTTGCACTGATGCCACAGTTAAGGCATCTGGAAATGTAAAAAAGGCTGATCAATCATCAGTTCAAGACCATAATATATTTTTTATCATGTATAAGGTGCCTGGCTAACCAACTTCCTAAAACAATAAAAAGAAGATCCAATAGATAAATCCAGCAACCTGAGATGACAAACAGTGCTGAATTAAAATAGCATATAAATGTTGAGTGAAGCCTGATAAAAGATAAAAACTGATATAAACGTTGTTTGCAAATAGGGTAATATTGCTGAACATTTTACCAGGGAATGCACTTTCTTGCGTTCTTACCTCCACATTGTGTACATGGATGAGGAAATCTGAGATGCTCCTATAAGGATCAAGAATGCCCGGACAATATGTTCTGCATAGCCAAGGGTTTGGACTACTACAAATGACACAAGGCCGAAGACAGCTCTATCCATGGTCAAAAGATGTTAGAGAGCTCCTACTAGCAAACAAGGGCTGACTCCAAGTTTATTGTAATGTTTTTTTTGTTTTTGAAGTCTAAAACAGCAGATCTTATAAAAGAAAAAAGGGTGATGGTGTGGGGTTAGAATAGCATCTTATACATAGGAAAAAGCTTTTAGGTGCTTAAAAATAAAAGACATGAAGCTTCCACAAATACAAGGTCTGATGAGGACCGATATATGCAGCCTCAACCTAAGTAACAAGGCTTGCCCTCTAGGTTCTTTAGAATAGCATCTTATACATAGGGAAAAGGTTTTAGGTGCTTAAAAATAAAAGGGTGAACTTGGTACATGAAGCTTCCACAAATACGGGGTCTGATGAAGACCAACATATGCAATAGGAACAAGGTTCACCCTCTCGGTTCTTTTAAAAGTAAATCCAAAATGTAACATCTTCGATGAGATTCTAGGTTACTCTACCTGTAAAGAAGCCAGAATTGAGGTATTTCCACGGCTCCTCCTAGGGGTATCATTTTATGTGCAATTAATTTCATTCATGCTTTTTGATTTTATAAAGCCAGATGCCAAGTCATATCCAAACAGACCAAAAGAAAAAAAAAAAAAAAAAAAAAAAGGTATACAGTTTTAAGAGATTCATTACACGATACACTCTGACGGGAAAAGGATAATATGATACACCTCTGAGTTCCTCCAAGCACAGTTCAATGACTACAGACCAAGAAAAGAGGAAGTAAGACATGGTCTCACCTGATGGGTCCCTCCACCAAATCCTCGCCATTGCTGGGGAGGACCTCCAGGTCCTTATCCTGCTCGACCGGCATCCCGAAACAGCAACGGTAGGCGCCTCCAATGCCTACGGTGGGAATCAGAAGTCAGTGCTCCACCGTCCCATCCAGCGGTTTGGATCCTGGCCTACTTCTCTCGCATTATCTCACGGCAACGCCGGCCAAGAGGGATTTCTTTGCCAGCCGAATTATGGAAGCAATCCGAAACCCGTAAACTTCAATCAAGACGACGATCTACAGGAAGACCGGTATGGAAGAAGATTACCGCTGGAGAAGTTCTTGGGTTTAGGGTTTCGAACGAGTTAGGGTTTGTTACACCCGGTTGGGCCGGCGGGGAAGAAGCGAAAAAGGAGATCAGCTGCAAGTCGGCGTTTAACAAGGCGTGATGAAGTCATCGTGGCGTCGTGATTCCGCCCCCAATTTGGACTTTGGTTTTCATTTCAGTAATTTTGACTAATTTTCTATAGCAACCAAAAGATCCATTTCTATAGGATAATTTTCTTATTAATTTACTAAGTCTAAATCATAATCACTGATTTAATATGTCTAAGTCATATTGATTAGTATACTAATTATGTTCTAATATACGATTTAATAGTCTAAATCATGTTCTAATATACTTTTTCATCATTTTCACCTCATCCGAACCTTTTCAAACAATAAACTCTACTTCTCGTTCTTAAGCAAGTCTTTTTTTTTTTTTTTAAGTTCAAGGTTTTGATTCTTAGAGACTAGATGCAGTCTTGAAAGTCAAGAGTTAAAGAATCAAAGAGAGTCTTAGTCTCTCTCTGATCAATTTTGATTTAATAGAGATTAACGAGATAAATTAAAATAGAGTCTTAGTCCCTTTGATAAGTCCTCTCAATCAAGCTATTCTAGAATCTGACCTTTGACTTTGACCACTATAAACCTTATAAGAGGGTCTTATATAATGAAGAACTTATGGCCCATGGTTTTCTTTGGGGTGTTGTATTATCTTTATTCCCTTGGAATGTCATATTTTAACTCCTTTTGGAATATATCACAAAGCCCTACTTGGATCTAGTTCTTAAGACTTCCCAACTCCTTCATCCTGATCTTATACTCTAGATTGTGGCTAGAGTCAATTGCCCTCTTCAGATTGATGAGGTTACCTTCTCTAGCTCAAGAGATAAGTTTAGTAGAGTTTATATTATGTTAGAATTTTTAATACAAAAAATTTTAGTCGAGGAAGGAGAAGCAGACTTCTCAGCTGTGAACAAATGGAAAAGCACACCAATGCATCATTCAAGGAGTATTTTTAAGTTTCATCAATTGTTTTAGATATAAATTAAAAAAAAAAAAAAATAGAGTGCTTTAAGGTCCTATCCTTTGTTGATGGAAGCTTTGACTTCCGAAACCCTTCCCACCTCCTAGTTTTACTAGGAAGTTAAGAGTACTCCTTTATTGACTTTAAGAATTTTCATCTTAATTCTTAGTTCCTAGGATAAACACTTTATTATGTGGTTCTTATGATTGAGTCGAAATAATATCATTCATCATAATCATAGGGCTAACATATTATCTATGTGCAAGAAGATGATTGTCATCGACTATGATTATTTTTAATATATCAGAGATTTAATTTGAGAAACATAAATTATATTGTCATTGATTGTGATAGTTGCATTGGGGATGTTATCATTCACGGTGATATAGGAATTGACTATGCAACGATGGATCAACGATAAGCCTCATCTCATATAAGGTTAATTACAAATTACTCTATTTAGTTACATCTTTTTAGTATCTCGATCCTTAAACTTAACAAATTTATACTTAAATCTTTATAATTATGAAAGTAAAATATCTAGCTTCATTTACCTTAATACAATTAGTTTTTATTGATGAAAGCCGGTAAGAGGTGAGTTTCGCTTTGCATCTACCTCAACATGGACACACTTATCGAACAATTCTCACCTCTCGTCTGTAGTCCCAGCGACGTCATCGTCTACCGATACATGTTAGAATGTTGAAATTATCTTTTTCTTCATTGTTTTCATGCTTTCGTCGGTAAACCGATGATGTTACGATAAATGAAGTCGGATATTTCACTTTCATAATTATAGAAATTTCAATATAAATTTTTTAAATTTAATAAAAAAATCTAACTAAAAAAATAATCTATAATTAATCCTCTCAATACTTAAACATGATAAGAGGACCAACTTTCACAATATTTGGATCAAAACATATTCACACGATTTTGATTTTTTTTTTTGTTCTCCTTTTGTCAAAGAAGCGAACTGTACTGCACTTCTTCTTCTTCATGCCAGCCATCATGATCGCCGTAGCGCAGAGGTTTTTTTTGCTCGAATCTGTAGGACTCCAAATCCCATCAGCCTCGACAATCCAATCCAATCCAATCCAATCCAATCCTATCTAATGAAGTGATTTTTCTCTTAAAAGAAGATTGGCTGTGAGTGACCGACACGCGAACTCTCCCAAGCATTGTCGGCAACAAAAACAAGACACTGTGAAATGGAGCGTTCCAACTTCTTCTTCTTCACTCTAAAGCAGCACTAATTTGCACCCGAATTCTTCTTTTGTTTCTTTGTCACTGCTATCAACATTACTTCTTCCTGTGCTGAAATCATCCACTCATCATACCATATATTGTCACAGTTCATTACGTCAGATTCTGCACTCCCATGCCCATTCATTTTTCACAATTATTCATCCAAAATATTACCATCATCAACCTCTAATCAAATTCAGACGTAGGTGGAATCAAACCCGAGTATACGTATATATATAGTATACTCGTTAAGGAACCGGAAACACCGGAAGGCTACACATGAAGAAAAGTGCTTCCTGCCTCCGGAACTCGTCGACCCAAGCTGAGCCACGGCTGGTCTTCCTCCGTCTTCGCCACCTCCGAGCCGCCATGGACTTGGTATGGTGCCTTGCCCATCCTAAAAGTTCCAACAAGACAACCATGAGTCGGAGATCATTCGAACGCAAATCCACATCACGAGCAAAAAGTACGAACCGATCCTTCCTCTTCTCCAGGAATCGATGGAGGGAGTTCCTTCTCGCTATGGGCATATCTATCATCAACGAGAGAAAGATGGATGAGCATGATCCAAGGCGACAGCATACCATGGCCAAGAGCATGCAAACGGTGGCAATCACCAGAAGAATTATTGGCTTGGGGTTGCAGTGTCATCAAGTTGCAAGTGGTGTCTTTACTTGCCATCAGCATCAGATCCTTGGCTCTGTCCGCCGGAATATTGTCGAAAACCACCACCTTTCCGCCGTAGAAGACCGTAAACTGGTCCTTCCGTTTCTCCCTGGAGTGGTAGTTGTTGGGCTGATGGCCCATATTCAGCCCATGTGGGCTTTATCAGCCCACAGCTCACACCCCCTCTTAACCTAACCCTAATTAAGATTAGGGGGTATGGTGGCTGCGTTTTAGAGGCAGATTAAAGCTATAAAAAGGCAGCAACGAGGCAGATCTTTGCAGCGACGAGATTCCAAAGAGAATAAATGAGAACACTGCTAAATGATTGTGAACAGTCTCTCTGCGTTGTCCTTGTCTTCTTCCCTTTCTTTCTCTTCCTCTTCTGCCTTGTTCTCCTTCTTCTCTTTGGAATCTCGTCGTTGCAAAGATCTGCCTCGTTGCTACCTTTTTATAGCTTTAATCTACCTCTAAAACGCAGCCACCACACCCCCCTAATCTTAATTAGGGTTAGGTTAAGAGGGGGTGTGAGCTGTGGGCTGATAAAGCCCACATGGGCTGAATATGGGCCATCAGCCCAACAACCTCCCCCTTCAGCCCATAAGGGAGGCTGTCCCATGACTCCTCAATGTGAAGCCATACCGACCAATTGTCGGCATATCTCCTGTCTTTCTGTTGTTAAAATGTCTTCTATTCGTGTTGCTCTTGGTATTGCTGCTAGCCAGGACTTGGAGGTTGAGCAGTTAGATGTGAAGACAGCTTTCCTTCATGGTGATTTGGAGGAGGAAATTTATATGGAGCAACCAGAATGCTTCAAAGTCAAAGGTAAAGATAATTTTGTCTACAAGTTGAAGAAGAGCTTGTATGGGCTAAAGCAAGCTCCAAGACAGTGGTACAGAAAGTTTGATTCATTTATGACAGAAAATGGATACAAAAGAACGGCTTCAGATTATTGTGTGTACATCAAATGGTTTGATGAGAATTTTATTATTCTCTTACTTTATGTTGATGACATACTTATTCTTGGAAAAGATATGTCTAAAATTGACAGGTTGAAGAAGGAACTGGTGAGTCTTTTGCAATGAAGGACATGGGGCCAGCAAAGCAAATACTAGGCATGCAGATTTCTCGTGATAGGAAAAACAAGAAGATTTGGTTGTCACAGGAGAAATACATCGAGAATGTATTGGAAAGATTTAGTATGAGCAATGCTAAGCCAGTTGGTTCTCCTCTTGCAGGTCACTTCAAGTTGTGCTCAGAACAGAGTCCGTCAAGTGATGAGGAGAAGGAGAAAATGCAAAAGGTTCCTTATGCTTCAGTAGTTGGAAGTTTAATGTATGCAATGGTATGTACGAGGCCGGACATCGCATATGCAGTGGGTGTTACTAGCAGATTTCTTGCAAATCCAGGCAAAGAGCACTGGGCAGCAGTGAAGTGGATTTTTAGATATCTCAGAGGGAGCTCTAAGGTTTGTTTAAGCTTTGGAGGTGGACCACCTGCGTTAACAGGTTACACAGATGCAGATATGGCAAGAGATATAGATACGAGGAAGTCTACTTCAGGTTATGTACTTACTTTTGCAGGGGGAGCTGTGTCATGGCAATCCAGGTTACAAAGGTGTATTGCTCTCTCCACCACAGAAGCAGAATATATTGTTGCTACAGAGGTATGCAAAGAAATGTTATGGATGAAAGAATTCTTACAAGAATTGGGGCTGAAACAGGAAAATTATGTGATGCATTGTGACAGCCAGAGTGCCATCCATTTGTGTAAGAACCCAATGTTTCATTCCAAGTCAAAGCATATAGATGTCAGATACCACTGGATTCGAAATGTATTTGAAGAGAAGCAGTTGCAGCTTCAGAAAATTCATACAGATGACAACGGAGTAGACATGTTGACGAAGACCTTAACAAAAGAAAGACAGGAGATATGCCGACAGTTGGTCGATATGGCTTCACATTGAGGAGTCATGGGACAGCCTCCCTTATGGGCTGAAGGGGGAGGTTGTTGAGCTGATGGCCCATATTCAGCCCATGTGGGCTTTATCAGCCCACAGCTCACACCCCCTCTTAACCTAACCCTAATTAAGATTAGGGGGGTGTGGTGGCTGCGTTTTAGAGGCAGATTAAAGCTATAAAAAGGCAGCAACGAGGCAGATCTTTGCAGCGACGAGATTCCAAAGAGAAGAAGGAGAACAAGGCAGAAGAGGAAGAGAAAGAAAGGGAAGAAGACAAGGACAACGCAGAGAGACTGTTCACAATCATCTAGCAGTGTTCTCATCTCAGGTTAGATCAAATCTACAGTAGGCTCTTGCTGTGATTACTTGGGAGGTTTTAGATATTGTGGGCAGTAACATGATCCTTGTATCCCAGTTATTCTCTTGTGGTTGTTGCTTGGGTTTTGGGCAAGAGATTGAGATTTGTATATTCATTATTCTCATAGTGGATTATCTCTAGTTTGCCCCGTGGTTTTTACCCTTCACATTGAAGGGGTTTTCCACGTATATCTTGGTGTTCTGTTTGATTGTGTTTCCATTTTATTCCGCTGCGTATTTTGGTCTTCTAGTATTTGTTCCTATACAAAGATTATTCCTGTTTATATCCCCATCAGACATAAGAAGCTAAAGCTAGATAAAGGAAATGTATTGCAGATATTTGATTCTGGAGGTAGAATGACTTGGTGTTCGTAGCCATGTTAGATTCCTCCTTTGTTAGAATGGAGTTTTCAGCATGGCGATGGTGATTCTTTCCTGAGACATCAACCCCAGGTTCGAAGCTGAGGGTGTTGGGCACCAGTGAATTCTCTGAAATGATTTGTATTGGAATCATAGGAATTAAGAAAACCACTGAAAGAAGAGCAGAAACAGTCAATCTAGTAGGAGAGGAAAAATGAGATATATATATGTAGTAGGAATCGGACCTTTAGCTTGTTGGCGAAGTGCAAGCTCACCACGGTTGCCATTCTTCTTCTTCTTCAAGTATTGGCTCAAGAGTCTACATGTGAGTGAGAAGTGGGATGTCTTCCCCACTGACCTCTCTCCTCTCTGCACCATCTTCTCTCCTTCCCTTGTCTCTTCCGTCTACTCGTCTGTCTCCCTTTTATGTTTCCCTCCTTGTTCTGCAACAGTACGCTGGTCTCTCTGAATCACCTCAATGATGTGTCGTTCTCCCTTCCCAGAATCTTTTGTTCTGTAGCTCGTGTTGGGTTGTGATAGGTGAGAAACTTGGGAGAGAAAGAGGGTAAGACTAAGAATGATTCGGAAACCAAACCACATGTTGTCTTCTGTTTCCTTATTTTCCAGTGGTGAAAGGAAGCCAGCGGAGGAGGACAGATTAAAAGAAAACATGTTGCCTGTCATCTCGATAGACAAAATCCACCTTGAAAACAACCCATCACTATAAACATAGAATCAAAAAGTCTATCCACATTCAATGTGCATGATTAATCATTGCATCAAACACTGTCATGCCCTATAGTATTATAGTTCTTCTATGAACCACATGAAAAATATCTGCCTTCATCACCATTGGGACTTTTGGATAGCTTACTTAGATGGCCAATTCTAAAGCATGACTAACACATCAATCAAAGAATAACTTCTTTTTGTTAGTCTTAATCATGATCGTCAAAAAGAAGAATAACACTGATCTTCTTTTTGAAAAAAGAAAGCGACCCGAATAGAGGAAAAATATTTTTTAAAATTTCTAGAATGAATCCGAGTACAAGGAGGAGTCTTTGTGGAAAAGAAAATCATGATAATTAAAGTTTGATTCTTCTATAAAATTTTTATGTATTTCTAGGTTTTTACGAGGAAAATAAGATGTAAAAAATATTTGAAGTACTTGGGTGTTTAGAAATATGTTCACCGAGGTTTCTAAAGAAGAGAAGAGAAAACGATTCTTTTTAGTAGTTATCGATAAATTTGACCTTGCTGCAAAATTTCACTGTAGTAGTGGTATGTGCAATGTTTACTAACCGACAAGACCTAAATTACTAAATACATGTTTAGTTGCTTTTAATGAGCATGAAGCACATGCAATTGTCAATAGTGTTTCTCAGGCACTTGCGCCTACCATCAAGATAGGAAGTACTTATAAGGCTCAAAGGTTTTCCATTTAACTTATATACTCTTGAACCTACATGCTAGATTATAAACATAGTTTCTTACTGCTCTCAAAGTTGTCAAACCTTGTCTAGCAAGATTGATAACTATGCCAGATGGCCTTCCAGGGAAAAAACCTGGCAGAATATTCAAATTGTTAAATTAGAAAAATTAGCATCTTAAAAGCACTTCGGCCCTCGTAAGTCTACAACTAAGCAAGAGTCACAGAGGAAACAATTAATAAATCATAATATTCAGGTTCATATTTGAGTGCTTATAACTGAAAGACCGATTTTTGATATCCTCTTCTATAGATGTTCAGGTCTCTTGTCAGTTCGACATTTTTTGTTGATTTATTCCATCAAGTTTTCTAGATTTATTAAAGTTGGTCAACATCAAGACATTTTTCAGCCTAAATTATACTAGCCATCTTGCTGGTATTTACTTTTATCTTATATACAATATTGGTTTTATAATAATTTAAACTTTTTTTAGGTTGGCTATGGAGGAAGTGTCCATCCTGTTTCTAAGAACTCTAGACACTCTCTTGCAGAAGGAAGAAGCAACGAAAGCCTTGAAGAAAGGCAGAAGGCAGTTGAGTTGGCAAAACAGGGTGTTAGAAGTCGTCGTTGTCGCCGTATTCAAGTAATTGTTTTGCCTTTTATACACTATGTTTTAGTAATTTACACTCGACTCAAGAAAAACATCTCATTATTTTCTTTTTGAGGGGTGGTGGCAGCATGAAGATTGTGTGATTGTCATTGCCTCTCAGATCAAAAGGACAGTTTTACGTGACCCAGCTATCTTTTATGGATTATAATATTATTCAATTACAAAAATTTAGTGTCACTAGTTTATAGGATTTTTAAATGCATTTGTCTGTTACTAGGAGAACAGAAACAGAATTTGTTAGAAGTAATGCCTCTTAGGTATGCAAATTCAATATAAGGTGGAAAAGAAGTCCACAAGCTATAAACTAGAGACTAAAGCTACAAAATTAAACTAATATTATTGCAGAAAAATACTGAAAATACCAAAGGAATCACAAAGAGATGTCCTAACATCCTTTTATGCTCAGAAAGTCTTCTTATTTCTTTTTCTTTTTTTTTGTTTCTAGTAACTAAACTCCTAGTTAGATTAGTGAAACTAACACTAATAACTTCTTCAATTAAAGCATAAAAAAGATTCCTAGGACCTGCTCGTGTCTTGTACAAATTATTTGTACGCTCTGTTGTGTCCATAAAGAGTGTTTGAGCATCACACACTGGTTATTGACTCCTGTTCTAGCAGGAAAACAACACTTAAATATTTGTTTCTTTGGCCTTCTTTCATGATGTACTTGTGGGAATAGGACTCTCAGAAGCTTTAGGATATACTTCGTTAAACTAATTTCCTGTTGAGTAGACCACTCCTTGTTGATGTAGGACTCTTGCAGCAGCATGCGGGTAGGACTCTTGCAGGCAGGCAGCATTCTCATTCTGGGATTGATGCTCCAAACATAAAGCCTACATTTTATAACAATGAGTAGTTTTGACTTTTGAGCCTTCTGACTGCGAATGTATGTACCTGTAGACGTATCAGAGAAGCAAGATGGGTTAATTAGGATTAGTGGAACAAAAGAGGTAGAGAAAGACTTGAGCGAACTCTATTGCAAGCAATAGAAAAGAAAATTTACTGCTATTGATGTTGCCGTAGACATCATTGGGCTGCACAACTCTGCATTAGCAGGAGCCTCACGTATTGAGGCACCGTCTTTTGATATTGTTGCAACAAAACTGCATTGATCGTAAAAACAATTTTGCAGGCAACCCAAACAGTCCGGGCTATATGCTTTTTTATTGACAAGCTGCTGTTGCTGCATGTTTTAGCAGATAACTTTTGTTTTCTGCCTCGATTGCTGGACAAACATTATTTAGGTTTCTTCCAAATCTTTGTGAAGCGACAATTATATACGGTCACAAATGCTATAACTAAACTTGCCAATCAATTACGGACAAACTTAGTTTCGTAATTCAAAAAATAAAATTTCGGATACCAGACTCATGCTGGTCCATGGCTGCACCTGTACCGGGCCAGTCCTTTATAGCGTTATGGCATACCGACACATGGTACACTGGAATGTAGCTGAGAAGAAGAGGTGGTGAGAGAAGAGAAGGAGAAGAGTCGGAGAAGAGGAGGGAAGAGGGGGCGCTGGAGGAGAAGAGGAGACGGGGTGAGAGAAGGAGAAGAGGAGGTGGCGGCTGTGGGCTTGGAACAGGCTGTAAACCTGATTCACAGGGTTTACCACTCAATAGTAAATCCTGTTCACAAATCGGGTGGGTCTGCATTCCAGTCCTCCCAGTTTGTCAAACTCCGCTTGGTATATTAACATTTGTGGAAACTATTATTTGTTGTATGTTCCAACTTAAATTTTGAGAATACATGTTGGTCACAGATTCCTAACAAGTGAACATTTAAATAAGTAGATGCTACATAGTTTTTTACTTTGACATGAAGAGAAAATTTCCTTAAAGAGATAGTTTATGCTGTGTCTTTTTTAACCTTATATGTCATCTTTTCCCTTTTTTGTTATGATGCAGACATGAGCCTGTGTTTTATATGCCATGTCATTGCCTTTGGGGACACCAAATTATTCTTTGCCCATTCTTTCTCATATATATCATCTCTCTGAAACACGGGTTGCACCTGTGTTTTTCTCTGTTTAGTATTTTTCATATTTCTAACAAATAATAGTACAATCCTTTTAGTTTAAGTTGGATTAATTTCTCTTGTTCCATCTGACAAACACTGTTGATTTCAAGTTGCATATGGGGACTCAAATGGTGATTTACTAATCCAATTATGTGTGAAGTTTATGAAAATCTTGCATTCATGATTTTGGTTACTGATTATGACTGGAAGAGGGGCATTAATTTCTGCTGACTGTGAGATGCTTTTTTACGATTGCCTTTTAGCATATTGCTTAGGTGGAAAACTTTTAATTACAAAGATGCTTGAGTGCCTCCGTTATCATTTGACTGATGATGTGTGTTGGAAACCTCCAGAGAAAGTCATTTGCAATGTTTCTACGAAAGTCAACTGGATGTATAGTTCAAGTACTTAAGTTATTATTTGTGGTCCTGTTGCTTCTTCTCCACCCTCCTCGAGTGGTATCATTTGGGATAAATATTCTTTTTATTTTCTTTATTGAATATTAAAGAAATAAGATTAAAAAATGGCATCCTTTTGAACTTAACCAATGCATGGATGAGAATCATTGCCTATAGTCATCGCAATGCATAAGCAAGTTATGATACATTCCAGTAATGTTTGCATGTTTAAAATTTTCATTTATGCATCAGAAGCTGCAACAATTCTATTATGTAACTTGAAAGTTTTTAATCCTTTCTTTCCAAAAATTACCTAAGTGACTTTACATTGATGGACAACATTATCCACTGGAATTCAGTCATGTCAAGTTCCAATTCATCCAATCACTCCCAGCAACCTTTTGGAATCAATCTGCTGGACAGTGTCTGAGCCAACCTCATCTGCCCGTATTTATGTTGAGTCGTCTTCAACAGAAGACACTAGTGAGCAACATTCTTTTGATTACTTTAATGCAAGAGGTGATGGTAAGGATTCTGAAGCATTATTGGAGAACTTCTCACGGCCACTAAGAGAAAGGTATTTAGTAAGAACATTTGGCCTCTTTTCACTTTTTGGTTTTGTTGGCCAGATCTCTTGAATTTGGTTGATGGTCTTTACTTGAATCCATGTGGTTGCAGCGAGAAGATGGAAATAATCTTGAAAAGTCACTTCCTCACTATACTCTTCCCGGTCGATCGCTTTGGTGAACTAGGTCCCTTGTCAAGAACATTCTATGGTGATGGTGGTTTTACATCTGTACAGATTCTGGACCATATCTATAACTTTTATCAGGTGAGCACATGGTTTACGACTTTAAATTAAGGCTTGTGTTTCTTTAATTTTCTTTTTGTGATGTTCCTTGTCAAGGCGTGCTATGTTGTTGTTCAAGGAATTGTGAGGAACACCATCTAAGTGATTTTTATCTCAAAATAATTGGATTTTTTTTTATTAATCTAAAGGAAATTATACAGTCTCGTAATAACCTTGTGTTTCTGTTACTTGTGTTTTCAGGAGAATATGTCAGCAGAAGAAATAAACCTGGCAATGCACACAGACTCGAGGCATGCTGATCGGCTTCGATCACTTTATACAAGTAAAGAATCAGTGGAACAAGGAGCTTTGACGTTCAAGCGTATAGATTTTCTTGGAAGCCGAAGAAGTTTCGAAACACTGAAGAGAGTAAGTGGGGAAAATAATGGCAACGTATATGAAATCCTGGTTAGAGCATGAATACCGCATTCATGTACCGAAACCTTTCATCTTTTTTCAGTTTCTTTTTGTGTTCTATATGTGCTCATGAAAAAGAACTATTGGTGTTTGTTCTAAATGGTAATAATAGTGAATATATTGTCCCAATAGCTGCAAAAAAAATTCATGTAGTTGACTTTGTTTTTTTTTAATTGTTTTTGTTATTATTATATTGTCCCCCTTGTACTAAATACTCGGTTTGCGATGCTTTAAGCATCCATCAAATATTATGGGTTGCCATTTTCCCAGTAGCGAAAGCTCTTTAGTGGATACAGTCCTCTCAAAAAAAATCTAAGAGTGGTATTATAAGGGGCATAATTTTCGGAGTCAGTAAACTAGTGCTTATCAATCCATCATCCACTCACTTCATCTTTAATAGCAATATTTCAGATTCAATCTTGAAACACTGGACTCATATACACTTGATCAGTTGGAACACAATTGTTTAATCCAAGAATAGTGGAGGTCATAGAATTAAGGATCTCATCACTCTCAAGAACTCAATCTGTGCTAAGTACATACTCCAAATTCTTAACAACCCTAGCTCTCTTTGAATCCAAATCCTAAAATCCAAGTATGGCGATCTTCATCGTTGGGCTAAATATCACCCTTAAGATATGGTTTCTGAAAGATTACTGGCCATGGTAAGACTATAGATATTTGAGCCAACTCTTGTATTAACAATTTTGACTTTGGTTAATGTGGACAGAACGGACAACTTTTTTAGTTTTGTAATTGAAATTTTCGATTCTAATGATTAGATTGACTCTATTTTAGATTCTCTTTTTTCACTCCTTTTTGACTAAGAGACTTTAAAGAATTTATACCCTTAGTCATCAACCTTACGATGATTTTTGTTTGGGTTTAGCAGCCTAACCCTTTGGTCTATTGTCTTCCGGTGGTGCCCGCCAACTTATGAAAGTTGAGTCAACTATAAAGAAAAGAAATGACTTTCTTTTTAATCCCTCCTCCAAGCCAAGATATGTATTTATTTCAAATACTATAATAGTTGGCCTATTAGTTCCTCCTAGTTAACTGAGAGGCAAGGTTTCCCTAAACATACCGCTAACTGGATCCTTGGTCTGACTTATTAGGAACGAGGCCAGATTATATCTCTCTCTTTCTCTTTCTCTTTCTCTCCATTGGTATATAATACTAGCAATGCTTAATAAAATTATCTCTTATGGACCATATTCTAGGATACTAAATCCTTAGAATCTTATACCTTTTTTTTTTCTTATTTTATAATACAATGACTTTTTTTCTACTCCTAACCTTAGTATATGCCTGAACATAGTCTTCACCTTTGCATCTAATATCATTCTTAGATGTTGACTGTTTCTCCCATTCGGTTCACAACTCTACGATTACTGAGGGAATGACCCTACTGGAGGATAAGAAGTAAGTCAAGTTTAAGCACCAAAGTAACATCCTCGTGGATGTCTCATCTATTGTCAACCATATCACTGGCTTGTAAGAATCGATTTTGTATCTCAAAAACATTATTCTTAATATAACCCACTTTTTCTTTTATCTCACGGATCCTTTAAACGTTAAGACTTTTTTTGGATAAAATATCTAGGTTCTCAACATTTAAGTACCGATGAGCTATGCAGTTCTTTCTTATCTCAATTGTTAATTTCTTCTAATCGAATGAAAGTTCCTTTAAAAAAATTATCAATTGTTTTAGCTAAAATGCTGAAATAAAATATAAAAGCATGCTTTTCCATATGAAACAGAATACCTCCAAATTGATGATCAATATTAAATGGAACTGTCAAATCTGAATAGAAACAAAAGAAGAATATTCTGTTAGTAATGACTCCAAAAACATGTAACACATATTTGACAATTACCGATATTCCAAAGACAGGGACTATGGTAAAAAAAGTTATTTAAGACATTAAACATAAACAGCTGACCAAAGCTAATTACAACTTTTTGAGAAGCCTATGTCTTTGTATTCAACAAACAATGATATTTAGTTATCCATGATGATGCATTAAGTCAATCTTATGTTCCCTTTATTTAGATGTTTATTTGAGGATCAAACTGCAATAATCTATCTGAACTCTCTACAGGAGATGTTGTCCACCTTCATTAACTAATCCACAAAAACTTTTTCAAATACAAGATTTAGGGCATTTATCACCCCCTGAAATATCCAACAACAAAGCTTCACGCCGCTGCTCAGCACTATGAATATACTCCTCGATAGGAGGAAGTTTCGTTGTTCTTCGAGTAGCATCGTTTGGTGCTTGGCCTCTTATCAGCTACCATAAGCATTAATTCACACTAAGTACCAAAGCCACAGAAAAAGATGACCATCTTGATAAGAGCCATACCTTTGATGCCCAATGTCGTTCCGTTTGTTCACAGACATCTCTAATATCTCTTCCAGACATTCTACACATGATATGTATAGAAAAGCAAACATGCAATAAAGGGGAATAAGATATACATAATTTAAGAAGAGGAAAAATATCTTCTTATGAACACTAAGGCATGTCTTCCATAAAACTATGTTTTCAATCCTTTCTTTTTCTAAACATACACTCTAGTCTTCAAAAGAATCAATTGGAATTACAGCTTACCAGATGTCACCAACCAGTTCGACTTCACAAGTAAAAATAATAGGAACTATAAATTGAATGAAATTGATCATTTAATGCATGTCTAAGTAAAAGGTACAAATTCAACCCTCTTAAATGTTCAAAGAAAATATCATAATTGAAACTAAAAAATGTAGCTTATACCCGAGAAAAGGTATCTAATTAAATCCTAACATACTTATCAAATCACAAACATTTCATAGCTATCAAATCATCAAGATCCCTAACCGGTGGATGTGGGGTCCAAACATATTCCAAATTGTTAGGTCATTATCGTCATTGCAAAAGATTCACAAGGATGTGTTGCAGGCCCCGACATGATCTCTAAACCAAAACTACATGATCTATATCTCCAAAAAGTTTCTATGCTTTATTCTGCACTTGATATATTACTAAGATTAGGTTACTAAAAAAAAGTTGTTGAATATCTAGCAAATATATATTATATTAACATTGCTAATGAAGAAAAAAAATTGATAATAGTTAGAGAAAAGCCCAAGGCAATATTAAACTTATTCAAACTGTTTCCTAATATTAAAACTAAAAATGATTTTAGCTATATCTAAAAATCATCTAAACATAGTGAGAAGGTAAGAGTCAATTATGATTGCTCAACATCTTCATCCAACTTTCATAAACCTTTATCATTTGACATAAGTTTACCTTCCAAAGGCGATCTAATTTTTCTTGGACTTTTTATACAAAATTACCTCACTAAACAAATTTTCACATCTCCCTTCTCATGTAAATGAGGAATCGATGACTACTATACCACCCAAAACGATAAGGTACATACCAGTCGATACAAGGACCACCCTCGTTTCAAATGGTCTGATTAAAATAATAAAAATAAAAAATGGTGGGCTACTATCTAACTCAGTGTTAAAATAGATAATTTAAAGCTCATGTTTCTCACATACAATGCCATTGCCCTCTTCGTTGCTGCTGCTTCTCCTCCTCTTCTTTTTTCTTCTTCTTCCTCCATAACTTTCTCTTCTTCCTTCTTCCTTCTTCCTTCTACCTTCTTCCGCAGTGTCTCCATCGTTCCTTCCTCTTCACCCTCCTTTTATTCATCATCAAAACACTAGGGTATACTGACATACTGTGTTAATATATTAGTGCTGACAAATATGCATTAGTCCAATAAATAATCAAGACAAGTTCGATACCCGAAATGATGAATCTCACTAGGAACACTATCTACTTAGATGAACTAAACTCAAATGTGCATCTTTACAACCACAGTAGGAAAATAAAATGAATTAAATTAAATTAGGAAATACAAAAAAAGCAGAAAAGAAGTTTGACTTGTGCATTACCCATCCGTAGCTGCGGCTAATAGAATTATTTCTGTCTTGAGTAGATGCTTTGCATATTGAGCAGCTATTCCTTCACGGGTTTGTTGATCCGGTAGGGAAAATGAAATCATTGAATCAAAGCGGCTAGAAGTAAAGATGAGAAATTAAGGACTATGATTCATCAGGCTGCTTTTGACTATCTGAATTAAAATTTAGCTAGACTAAAATTCATAAAAATTGAAAAATGTAAATCAACTAAATATGGAATACATTTGGAATATTATTACCTAATAAGAGCAGGATCAAGGTCTTTCTTTCTATTTGTTGCAGCTATAACAATTACTTGTTTTTCTTTCTCAAAACCATCAATCTGCAAAAGACAGATATATGCATTAAACGATTGAAGTACCACAGACCAATCCAAAAAAGGCACTTACAATTGAAAGTTTCTAAAGTGACCATAGGAAAAAGAACTCATAGCACAATTATCCTTAACCAGAATTATTAAGCTATTGATGCTTAATTTCACCATAACACATGGACTAGCTTTCTTCTATGAGTATGTCTAACCTTCAAAGTTCAAACTAACCCCACTGGTTCTGATTCATCATTTTTACATTTTTCTTTTACAATCATTAACCCACTTAGCCTTCCAAGTCACATTGAGTTCCACAGAGAGATAAAACTTTACATAAACAGTTTTAAGCTACAGGGTTTATATATAGTAATATCACCATATGCGCCAATGCGGAAATAATTTTGACCAAGAATACAAATAAAAGTACCAAAAGAAATCGACGGTTCTGTTTTCTATATTTGATCAAGCATAATAATTCAGGATGTAAAATTTCTTAATTATATATAAAAAGCAGCACAATGCTTAGGGCTCTCGCCAAAGTGGAGTCTGGAGAGTCAATGCACCCTTACCCCTCCTGCAAGCAAACAGAGACTGTTCCTGTGAAAGTTATGAAAAATGCATGAAAACCAAACTGTTAGAAAACTTGAATTCTCCACCACCACCTTATATTAGTGTTTGGAAATGAGAATCAGTACAGATACATACTTGAATCTCCAAGTCAGCAAGTTGCCATAAAAAGAAGAGGGAACATATAAGATTTCATGAAAATTTCTGTTGGCTTAAAGTTTCTAACAAATAAAAAGAGAAGGTTAAATGTGAACGAAATACTGGAAAAGAAAAAAAAGATCCACTGATAATTTTCCTTAAATCAAGAATTAAAACAACAGGTTTTCCATGAGTCACAGGTAAGATTTAGATATCTTTGCAATAGAACTCTGCATTTAAGCAACTGAACATATTATATAAGTGACACCAAAGCTAGATTCTTGGGGATACACTTCAAGAAAAAGCAAACAACACAAGGGCAATAAAAAAGCGGCTACAGATGGAGTTCTTGCATGGCCCTACTGAGTGATGAAGCACATGATTAAGTAATAAATATTTACCAACCTGACGCAATATCACTGACAAAATTCTACGGGTAGCTTCGTGCATTCGATTACATCGAGAAGCAGCAAAAGAATCAACCTATAGAAAAAGAAGTTGGCTGTTGAATTAAGAAACCCAACAAATACTATTTGGTACCTCAATGTTTAGTCAATTCACTACTAAGTGTTGATATTTAAGTATCCATATGGTACATCAATGTTTAGAACCCACAATTTTGACTTTTAAATAAATAATTGACCATCCCTTTTTCTCCATGCTGGTTCATAATAGGTGATGCAACTCCTGCATGTCTAATCTCTACATATTAACTACTTGCAAGGATTTTTTCATTTGAATAGTTATAGACATTAAAAGGTAAAGATGCACAAATAATCCCACTAGAAGTTAATAACAATCATATAAAATTTTTAAGATTTAAATTTTCTGTCCACAAAAGAGAAAAACTTACATAAAAAAATTCTCAAATGTATACCACCTGAAAATAATATATCTATTCATTTTTTTATTATTTGTGCACTTATAAAAACGTATCTTATAGGTGCATCTATGAAAATTGTCATTTCACTGCAAGTCCGTTGTGTGGGACTAAACAATTTATTATAAAAAAAAAACTACCACTCTACACAAGGCCCAGTATCATACTACTAATTTCCACCACATATAGAAGTTGCTGCCAGTTCAACTTTTTCATGCTTGTCCGAGGATTCCATGTGAAAGTAGCTATGTACCTCATCAAGGAAAATTATTGCTCCAGATGGAAGCTCATTTGCAAGAGAGAACACTTTGGCTAACAAACGCTCACTTTCACCATAACATTTTGACATTATAACTTCCAAAGGCACATACAGCAACGGAACACCCTGTTAAAGCAACAAAAAATATTCAGAGATAATGATTGAATTATATAGAACTAATATTTTTGACTAAACTGTCCTACAGAACTAATTCAGTTGTAAATAATTTCCTCAATTAACATATCTGTTAAGTAGACAACATTTTGCTTATTTGAGACTTCATAAAGAAAATAACAGCCCAATCCAGATTAGACATTATTGTTCTTCTTATAGATCATTTCCAAGTATATAATTCCAGAGCTTCATTCCCCTGTTGCAATGTAACATAGTAATGTATTCCTACAAGCCCTCATTTTTAGTTTAAATTTAACTCCACCTTCTATTGCACTTCTGATCAATAAACCAAAAAGAGTCAACAAAGAGCACTATACCATGATGTATTTTCGAAGTATGGGTGTTCCAAACTTGTGAAGAATGTAGTTGCACTTAACAACATAAAGAAAAATTATCATTAATCCTGTAGTATTTCCAAGTATAATATTTGAGTTTATGAGAAAGATATTTCTACCATCATCCAGACTACTATATTATTACTATTGTTGCCTCTCATGCTTCAATTTTCACCGGCTGGAAACTAGGTACCATTTATAGTGAAACATAGGGTTATTGCCAATCAAATAATTGTTATAACTGACATCTCACTGAAACAAACTTCTTATCGAAGCTCATTTAGTAAAGGGAGTGGCATCTTATGTCACACATAAAAAAAATAAGCCCCAACATAAATACAAGTAGACAAGTAAAAGGACCATCATTTAACTTGAAAATACAAACAAATCTTTTGTAAGCAATATTCTGGAAAATGAGCAGATTGTTGTAACAAATCAATTAAAAGCTATGAAATACGTTACATACTGCTTGTTTAGCAATTACTCGAGCAGCAGTAGTTTTCCCAGTTCCTGATATTCAGTAACAATAACAACAATAACAAAATCGTAAGTTTCAGTTTATGATATTCAGCAAAAACAACAATAACAACAAGATCGTAAGTTTATGATATTTATAATAGTATATAAAGTGTATTGTTACAATAAATATTTATTTAAAATATTTTTAATTGTGTTCAAGAATTTCTTCATGGTGGATCTCACCAATATACTATAAAAGGTTACATGTCTCCGAATAATCCAATCACACAAAATAAAAGGACCAAATCAACAAGATATAAGTAGTTTTCCAACATATACCATAAAGAAATATGAGCAACTAGAAGAAAATAAAATCTACACAGTAAAATATCTTAATGAAATACCACTTGCAAACAGTATCCTTGCATTATCGCATTATCTTCACACCATTCTCATTAAACATTTAGATCATTCCCTTTAAAATTTAAATACCAAAAGAAAAAGAAGAACCATTCATAATATATACATACATAATAAAAGTGTAACATGTAATCCTTTTTCTTGAATAGTTGATTTTGTCCAACAAGAATTAACTGAAAAAACACATTCTCTCCATCTATATTAAACATGCATACACACATGATAATTCCCTGGTGATCAGTACAGGCCACACTATCCAGTACCAAATAGACCAATTTGAAAACTATTATTTAACTTAACCTAACTTAAATATCTTTGGTTAAACTATAAGTCAAAATATGTTTTAAGCTCTATAATAGTGCATATAACAAGAAAGCATGGGCAAAAAGTTGGTGGTAAGAGCGTAAGTTTGCAACAATGAGAAACCTGTATTTGACTCAGGTCTAATGTAGGCTTTATTTTATCGTTTAAATCATTAACTATATTCCCTTGCCCTTATTTTTCTATCCATCAACAAATTGGAGGAATATGTGTATTGTGATTGCCACAATTGTCCTCTTTACCGATGTGCAAAAATATATTTCAGTATCAGGTCTATATAATGCACGATACATGGTCTCCATATTAGAAAACCTCCCACATCCATCAACTATTTAACTGTCTCATTAAGGTTAAGGTTAAGGTTAACATCAGTCAACATCTGCATTATCCTAGTAAGCCAAGTTGTCTCACATTAAGCTGACATCTACTTTAGATTTAGATTTCCTCGATCTCCTCATGAAGATATATGTAGTAAATTGATACGTTAAAGAAAACAGTATCTGAGACCAACCTTTCAAGTGGTGAGTGTCATTAATAAAACTGTTTGAAACGGTACAAAATGGGCAATATGTACTGAATGGATGATACGTAAGAAATAGAATTGACTGATATAGGTGATATATCTGTCTATATGGTGGAAACTCATGCTGTATCAACTGATACAAGTCAGTACCAATAGGAAGTTAATCAATATTTACCCAGATTGCTTCAAGTTTGACACCCAAATCCCTCTCCATTCCTCCTCTCACTCTTTTTCAAATTGTGCATTGGAACCTCTTTGGGGTTTTAAATCTCTTCCTTCCCCCTCTCTCACTCTCATTCTAATTAAAGTTCCTAATCAATGATTAGTGATAATCAAAATATTTATTTGGATAAAAAAGGGATTGTAATTTGGAATCAAGTGGAATTTCTATCCAATTTGAAGATATTTAGCTTTCTATGTTTTATTTATCATTGCATATAATTAGAGGTATTTTGATACATATTTATAAAGATTAAATGTGATTAAGGCCATTCTCTCTTGTTTCGTCCCAATTAGGTTCTTTCTCTTATATTTAGCCATAAATTGGGGGTATTTAGAGTTGATCATAGCCCTATTCATCTATTTATGCCTCATATACACATTATTTTTATCTAAATATGATAAAATTATCATTAAAGTAGGATAAAAATGCCAAAAAAGGTTTTCTTTATTTCTCATCATTTTTCAATATTATTCTGAAAATCAAACATACTGATGTATCAATATACGTTACATCAATGCCAACAAATGTGTTGGTACAATCATAGAATCATGTACATACCGACATATGGTCCAC
Source organism: Musa acuminata AAA Group (assembly GCF_036884655.1). Taxonomy (NCBI): domain Eukaryota; kingdom Viridiplantae; phylum Streptophyta; class Magnoliopsida; order Zingiberales; family Musaceae; genus Musa; species Musa acuminata. Next base: position 33,506,779 of record NC_088358.1, read on the forward strand.
CCATGCATCGATACCACTGCTCAGTACAGTATAGCAATTCATTAGTAGTAGTGTGTCGGTATCCAACTGTATGTAGATGGATACGGTTGAAGTTGAACCATTTTGAATTCACAGCCTCTTCTGTTATTATGTTTAATATTTGTTGATTCTGATCTATTTCGAATATCAACAGCATCAAGAGCTGCCCTTTCGTCAAGGTGATCTCATGCTGATATACATGTTCAACTCATGCACCACCATTAAGCTGTCACATACCATCCTACCTATATGATAATAACCAATACCTACTAGGCTACCATATAAAGGAAGACCAACCAACTTAAGATGGACTGTCACTATTGGCATAGCCACTCCCATAATTGTTACATAATCTAGCGAACTAATATTTCATGAAGTCTTGCATACAGCGATGCTCCAATGATAAACAAATCCAAGCTGCAAGCTGGAATCCTCATCATCATCCACTCAAACAATATACTCATGGACATCTCAAATGACCAACCTATCAAAGTCATCTCTCCAGACCAACTAATGTTTTCAGTAAAATTATTCCTGTACTAAGATCAAGATAGTTGTAGTGGACATATTGTCAATTGACAGTAGCACTCCGAGAAGCATGCTTCCAAGCTAGACCATTACTTTACTGCTTAAATAGCAATATACTACAAAAATTAACAAATTATTTGAGGCACTTATATAAAAATTAGACTACAGAAATGCAGGGAGAACAGTAGATCAAGGTTGGATTAGCATGGTTCTAACCTAGGTTCAGGAAATTATAAAATGAATCATCATGAATCTAGGGAGTATCCATATAGATGCAATCTACATTAGCACAAATCTAAGTCCGATATGTGCATATATAGCCTATGTTTATGCAAATATAGACAGTACTCATGTGGATCTTGTTTAGAAGTACGCAAATACTGGGTAAACTATGAATCTTGTTTAGAGCTACGCAAACTAAACCATCGGTCAACTCACCAGCCATTATGAAGACATATTTAATTAACAGATTATATACCACAAATATAGAAAAGTACTTGGTCTAACAAATAACCTGGAGGGCCTTCAAAAAGCACAGCTCGAGGACGATTTGTTTCAAATTTACAACGGGTACCACGGGCGACTTCATCATATACTTCTGGGCTTTGAAGTGCCAATAGTATAGTATCTTCTATTTCCCTACAAACATTCAGTCACATTAATTCTGCTATATACATAACAATTTATTAAGAATCTATCAAATAAAATGAAAAGGCTGATATCTGCAATGATACTTCATAGTTACTGACGAGAAGATGACAAAATATATGTCTGTATCCAATACACATAGTTAATGTTCGAAACAAAATATATCAATGGAACTGAATAAAACATGATGCACCATCATTAACAAATTTCCAAACCAAGTAAACACAATCAAAGTTTCCAGTTTCAGCCTAAGCAAAATGCTTCACTAGAAGTTCTCATGGTGCCACCCAGAACAGGGAGTGACGAGGATAGAGGCATCAGAGCTACAGCGAGATGTCACTTTGTATGTGTGTTCTTTTTTGGTAAAGCTGTCACTTTGTACGTGTGTGTAAACCGTAAATCAAAGATATTATTGACTCAAATTGAGAGAAAAAATAGTGCTTGCATGTTTTCACCTTAGTTGACAGTTTTACATCTTTTTAATTTCATTAAGGCCTCTGGACATGACCAAACCAGAAATGTAGTAGCTTATCATGACCTGTTGGCTAAAGAATATGCCTTAAACACATTTACCCAGACAATGCCACAGTGGGGCACTGTATCTCGACCTAAACCCAACCCATGAATCAAAAAGGACAAGGTGAAAAGAAAATTATGGTCGAACAAAAACATCCTATAAAAAACATTTTTAGATTAGAATATATAAAAAATGGTTTCAATGTGATTAGATGAGACACCAAGGCAGAATGCTACTTAGAGGGGTGTTTATGTTCATATTAAATTCACAGTCAAAATGCTTCAAAATTAACTAAATATGATGGGTTCATCTAATAAAATCTTTTAAACATGACGAACAAAGTGGTTCGCAAAAGATCAATAATAGGATTAAAGTATTAAGATTAACTTGAGAAAAGAAGTAACGGTATATTGGAAAACATATCACCAATCAAAACAACTACTTGCTAGATATCAAACTTGAATCACAATATAAAAACAAAGATCAAAGCAACAAAACATTTTGTTTTTTATATAATCCAGTCAAAAATTCAGATACAAGAATAAAAATTCCTTGAAACTATTCATGAGTGGATCACTAGCAGTCAATCAGTTATGCAGCTCTGTGGTAATGATGGGTTGACAAAGCATATAAAGAACATTTTTAAGATATAATTTGTCTGTATTACCATAGTGTCTAATGAGATTGTGTTGAGCACGTATCCATACCCAAAAAGGAGGCATTGGTGATGTTTCCCAGCTAATTGTGAAACCAACACAGCATAAACAAAGCATCATATAAATCACAAAGCATATTGCAATTTAGAACAAATGTCAGCCAGAGAGGTGGCAGCTATACAAGATGTAAGTGGGTTGTCACCAAATTAGGAGCATATAGCTTGTAGATGATTATTTAAATACTCTGCCTATAAGGCAAGATAAAATAGCAACTGCATTGTAGATATGCATCTTCCAGTTTAACTTCAACAAATGAATTCGTGGTAAACAATCAACTGGAACAAAACAACAAATATATATGTATATGTTATACTTACCGTTTTTGGTCATCATATCCTGCCATGTTCTCCCAGGATATTGTACCATCCAAAGAGATACCCGAAGTCTCGTCAAGTCCATATACTACCACACCCATGGTCTCTAAAGCAGACACTGTTTTCTCAGGATAAATATCACCTCTCTTATATGCCTTTGTGTAGCTTCCTGATGATTTTTTTATATTAGCTTGCTCACCAGCTAATTTTAATGCACTAACCATGGCATCAAGCTCTCTGAAACTATACATTCCCCGTTTAATGAACTTAATCACCTAATAAAAACAGTTTAACCATTACTACAGAGGAAGATGGATCCTTATTAGAAGCATTCAAACACATTAACAAAGTCTAAGATAAAGGTTACTGACACAAAAATCTGACTCATGTAGAGAGCTTATTATCAGTATGGAAAGACCACCCTCATTTGTTGCATCAGAAACCCCAATCTTTTCTGAAGGGTTAAGAGCTATTCGCCATCCAGCTGCACTGAGTATTATAAGTAAGAAAAAAAGCAAATTGAAGTCACATAGTTGTACAGATGGTCGAATTGATATTCATGTAATCATAAGAAATAAAAAAAAAAGGAGGCGAGCATGATCGGTATCATCAATATTATTACTATTTGGAAGTGAACAACAATCTACTTCAATATATGCTACAGAAATAAAATTTTCTAGAATCAGGAACTGACACTAACCAATGAACACTACATACCAAAATATTGTAATGATAACATTAAAAGGACAGGCTAGAATAAAATGAAACATAATATTTAAAAAGAATAAACTTCAAATATTGGACATTAATGCAAACAGTACTAAACTGTACATTGCATTTCCAGGAGAAATCATATTGGTAAATTCGACCCATACTAAACTGTACTGGAGTGTTGTGCAAATCTTGGTCTTGTTACTTTGTTGCTAATCTGATCTGACTGATTCCATTGGTTCAAACTGTATTGCTCCTGGATAATCCTAATCCAGACCTTTCAAAACTCATTACCGATAAATATTTTAAGGTACTAAACCCATTGGTTGTACTTTATATAGAGGCAAATATTAAAGCAAATAAATAAAGAAAAGAAAGAATGAGAAAATATATAGAAACCTCAAGGAAATCAATCGAGAAACATCTTCTCATTAAAGTTACTATAAAAAATTAGTATTTCAAAGTGCATTTAGATATTAAGATATTCTGTAATGGGTAGAATTGAGCTTATGTCAGTATTCATCCAGGAGTTTAAATATGAATACATACGTCATTGACACACATTTAAGTAACGACAAGATAAAAATTGTGTATATCATTACTTTATCTATAGAGTATAACATTTCATTATTTACATATATGTTATCTTACCCTTCTTTTATATTCTAAGTTTATCGCATATTAGTTTATATTGTTTAATATTTCATATATTGTTAATTTATACAGTTTTGTAACATAAATTCTTGACGATAAAGCTTCTCCCATAAGTTGGATTCAGTTGTTAGAAAGAGAGTTTCCTAATCAATGATCTAATTTTACAAAACAACTCCAGCATATCATTACTTATCAAGATCTCCTTATATTGTGGATGAATATAAAAAAACTAAGGAATTTAATTACAAGTGTAAATTTAGTAGAGGTTCCTTGGAGGTTCAAAAACTATATAACAGTAAAACAAACTAGTTCATACAGGCCTCCAAACCACCAAGCCAATTAACATATTGAACACGATTTTGCATGAACCAAAATCACACAGAAGCAAATTGTTGATGATAATTTGTAATTTTATCAAGAACCTAACACTTATTTTATCACGAACCAAAATTAAGAAACTAATTTTGATGATAATTTGTAATTTTTTTCCTTTTTTGAGAGAGATAAGGAGGAAAGCTGTACCCAGGGCATGAGGTTCCTGCCAGTGCAGGTCAGGGAGGGTCAGTGAATAAATTAGAAATCAATTGAATATCTTTAGGGACTCACTTGAGTGGGGTTGAAGTCATGTTTCAGATCTAAATGAATATGGCATGTAATTAGCCAAATCTGGGTAAATTGTAGTTAGCTGATCTATCATCCAGTTGCAATCCTATTATTGCCAAGTGCTAAGTCACAAGGCAAGTTTGAGCATGTTTATACTTTAAAATCCAAAGTTTCCTCAAATACACCTTTGTGCAGTTGAAACATCAAATACACCTTTGTGCAGTTGAAACAAACATAGCTTTTTGGAGGTATGTATATGCTCCAAGATGTCTCTTGTTACAATATTTTGGTGTTTTACTTGGTTAACAGAAGTTGCAGAACTAATGCTTCTCATTCTCATCTTTAAGTCTATTAAGTGCACTTCCTTTACTGATTCTGTTTGAAATATCTTGTCCTTCAACTTGGATTATAAAACTTGTACAAAGAAGTAGACTTATCTATGGACAATCTGCATCCCATCCTGAAAGTCTGGCTGAAAAGTGAACGAGATTGGGCAAATATACAAGTTGAAAGGGCTTGTGTACGCCAAAAAGAAAAGTGAATTTAAATAAATATTACATACATGAAGATTCATATGAACCATGTGAAATTGAAATTGTAGGTCTGTTCCAGTGACATTAAAGCAAAGATGTGCATGCCTCAAAAGGAGCATCCAAAGAGTGGGCATAGGTTGCTGTGGGCACAATTCATATGTTATTCTTGCTTTTGATTCAATGTCATGAACATGGTCCATTGGATTAATAAAATCAATATCCGGATGTGATTTAAAGCCTTGCTTGTGAATATTGTGTATTAATAGACATCTATGACACATATGAGGGCCAAACTTCTGAGTTTGCTATTGCTTGTTCGAACATTTGATGGGTTCTAATTGAATAGTTGTGATATTTGCTGTTATTGAATCAACCCAATAAAACTCTTGACTTCACTAGATACTATCACTTTATGATCATAGTGTCATGTCACCATCTATTTGCCACATTATTGTTAAGACTTAAGAGAATTCTTTATTGAACTTAATGTTTTCATTCTAGACCGTTTCTACCCGAAAATTCAATTCACATTCTTATAGAATTTTTTTCCTTTTTTCTGGACAGAAAACTATCCAACAGAACAAACGTCAGAGCAAATGAATTTGTTTTTAAATATAGATGTTAACAAACTTGATTTTAATGAACTTTTTAATTAGAGGTTGCATGTAGCGATGGTACTAAGCAACTTGTATATAAAAGGAGAAAAAGAATCCGTAGATATCAATCTTGTGGTCAAAGGTACAAATAAACAAATGAGACAGTTATAAAGCATGCATAAAAATATAATATACATAAATAACCCTATATATGAAGGTAGAATCTATATCTCACTTATAAATAAATTTTTATCAAACAAACTTAGAAGAATTTAAATATGCAAATTAAGAAATAGATTTAAGCAGTTGTAACTTGTAAAATTGGTTTACTGCTTAAGCAAACCTGTCAAAAGCATATAAATGAATTTTTGAACCACCACCTAGTTGCTTGGACGTGTCACCAAGGTTCTTAACAAGATCCATAATTATGTGCGATAACTCACATGTAGGAGGAATTTTGAACTTCATGATAACCTAAAAAATTTGATGCAACCATTTCATAAGTATTAACCATCAGGAGACAGCAAATGAAACTCAAGTATACTTATAAGAATATATTGCTGGGAATTACATTACTACAAAGAATGTGTTCAACTTGAACCAATTAAATGAAACAACAGGAGGCACTATGAACAACACTGCAAGAAGACAGCAGCCATAGACAAGTTGCAGAGCAATACAATACAAACCAAAGAAGACAATGATCAATAATGACTATGCTTAGAAGATCCTAGAGAACATAATTTTAGATACCATTGCACTATAGCTGAATTCCAGGGCTTGTCAATTATATCAAATTAGATATGTAATTTTAGATAGCTACATCAGATCTGCTGGTTGAGATTTTATGAGTGAATGGGATCAGTATCAAGATAGGCAAAAATCTTTCTTGGTTAGCCTTTTGTTAAGTAACAGGGATCATCTTAATAATCCATCTGGCAAGTACATCTATAATTACCTATCCAGAGGTCTTATTGAACTTAAAGTCTGAAGAACAATTTGGCCAAATGGAAAAGCTTACCGAAATCTAGCCTGAAAAAAATTATAATTCAAAATAAAATGCTTAAAAAGGATATAAATGTCATGACATTTGTAGAGCTCTCAGACTAATCAAATAAGTGGCCAGTAATAAATCATGTTTCATCCTTCATACCAACAGTTTCTTTCCTATTTAGGTTGAAGGTCTGGGAGTCTAGATGTGACGAAACTATCTTTAATACCTACAGCGAGCATGTCATGTCCGTGAGAAGGGTTTATCTTGTGTGGTGATATTTTACCAATGTTTATTTGCAGAGTAAACTGGTTTATGGCAAAGCCTTCTATTTGATTCATTATTTTGAACCTCCTTAATTCCCACCTTCCTACATCAAATCTGTCATAGATCTTATTATTATCCTCCCTTATGTCAAAACTTAAATAGACACTATGGATGTGGGACAAAATTTTCGGTGAAACTTCATAAGAAAACAGCGAATATAGATAGAATTTACAGATCATAACCCATAGATCCAAAGTAAAGGCCTTAAAGTGACATATCTTCTTGTGAGATCCAATCATGAAGCCTAAAAAATTCTTGCAACTTATACATCAAGTGGTCCAATAACAAGGAAAAGTGATCCAGAAACAAATTGCTAATAAATAAATCATTGAAAACCATAAGAAATGTAACCCATCTCAAGAATATGTTTCGTACATTAGAGTATGCATTATGCATCAAACAGAGCTTGATTAAAATAGTTATCAACAACCACTCTAATACAGCCATACCAATTTTGGTGTAATTCTTAAATTTCACTGTCAACATCTGAATCTTCACATCTTGCGGGTGAACTTAAAAAAGATTTTGGTGCAAGATTACTGTATTGATGGAACATTATTATAAGACAAATGCTGTCTACGATTTCATCAATCTAGTAGGCACATGTTGTACGCAAGTAGGCAGTTAGAGAAGTAGCAGGAAAGGTTAAATGTAGTTGTTTTTCATGGATAAGAGTCTAAACTATGATAAGAAAAAAAGTAGTTTATTTCCCAGAGAAGATTCCACACTAAGACAAGAAAAAAACACAGCCTTCACTATTTGTGCATCATACTGAGAAAGGATTTTGATACATAACTTCTATTTTTTTAAGATTATTAATATGAGGTAGTCTTTTTTTTACCTTGGTGTTAAGACTGGGTAAGTTGGTACCATTTTTAAAGGATGTAATCATGTCAAAAAAATAATGAAGCCATTTTTAAAGGATTTGTTTGGTCTATAGGAGATCGAGTCTTCAATTGTACTGTAGAGAGATATAAACTAGAAAAAGGTTAACATCATATTAGTCTCCAATGTTAATATTAAAGGAATTGTATTTCTTTCTGCGATTCTACTTACAGAAAACTGTTTGTTTACCAACAAACTGTACCTGAAATTAGGCAAATTATTGTACCATAAAATGGAAATTTCACCAGTAATAACAGAGCATATTTTCGGGATTGTCATTTTTTGCATTGCAACTTTCGTGTTAAATTTGTATATTTTCAAGGAAAAAGAATGCATAGGTGATAAAGGCCAATGAAGAAGCAACAATAAGATACAACAATCAAATTAACGAGCTCGAAGATTCAAGCCAAATATATGTGAAGAAACGCACCATGCATCAAAGCAGAGTAGAAATGAAACACTGTTAAAATGTTCATCAGGAGCAAACCTGCTGACCCCTTGCAGAAAGGGTGTAGGGCGGGTAGGATCCTTTCTCCATTCCTCTGATTTGCAGCAACACCTCCAATTGCAACTTTACCCTATCCAATTTATCCGCGGTTTTGGAACTCGACCAGGAGTCGGTGGCAGCATAGGGATCGTAATCCTCCAACCGCGGAACCAACCGCATAAATGAACACTCCAAACCAAATAAACCATGAAAATGACCTCGTAAATGTAAGAAAGACGATCAAACCTCATCGCCGTCGGCGTAAGTGGTCTGCACCGATCCGGCGCCGAACGCCCCCATTAAGAAGATGGCCGGCAACAAAGAAGAAAGGTAGAAGCGCTCACCGGACGACGAATGGAGTTGGATCGTCGAAAGGGTTCGGTGGTAAAACAGCGGCACTGCATCGATCCAGCCAATCAAACAGAAAAGAATCAATCAAGGATCACGCTGGAGAAGAACGTTGGAAGAGAGGGAGAGGCGCGTACGCGGAGGATCAACAGCGACGGCATTGACGAAACGGAACAAGGAGGAGGAGGAGGAGGAAGGCGGTGGCTTCCCGAGACGCGAAACCTTCGTCATCGCTCTTGAGAGCATCGCTGGTTCTGCCGCGAGAACTTTCTGAGCTGGCTTCTGTTGCAAACGGTGGTGGAAACGACCTCGACGAACACTTTATGACAAACATACCGAGCGATGTTCACATCGTAACGTTCTAACGACTGCAATGGAAGATGATCTCAACGATCGCCTATCCCAATCGAGATTGAAACGGACCGATACTTACCCAATCAAATCTGTTGATTGATTGAAACAATTGAATCGTACTGAGGCGGGAAAGGGAAACAGCACCATCCGTTTAGTCTCCAAATCTTCCCGCCCCGTCCGAAATTACTTATAATTAGCAGTTTACGAATATAATAATTACATACCATCTTCATTTGTGTGGGTTAAGAATGATATTAGTAGGTAGTTGCACGTGCTTTGCACATGAGAATATTATATTAATTATTAAATCAAGAAAATGAAAGCGATTTTGGTTTTCATGGGTAGAATTTGGCACCATATTGTATAAAAATTTCGTGGGTTAATTGCAGGTTTTATTAACTTGAATCAATACCTAAGCCCAATTTAATGGGCAATCTTCGAATCTGATTCAAAGGATCTCCACCGTTGGTAGCAGCAAAATTTCGCAGATATGAGTCATGCAAGCAAATAAAAGCAGGCATAATGCAAGGCTGGTAGAATAAATATTCCCTACATTTACATAAACATTTCACTACTTTTTACGTCAAAAGAATGAAATAAAGCACGATAATAACTAAACGAAATCTGTGTATAAGCTATGCTGCAGGCAAATTAACTTTAGTGCTTCTGGGTCTTCTTGCTGTACTTGTCCTTGATCCACTGCAAGCCATGGCTAGTTCCTTCCTTCACCTTCTTAATGCCAGTAGACGTCGCGGCCTTCGTCTTCTCCATGCCTTTCTTCAGGTTGCTGCTGCTGCTGTTGCTCTTCTGCGAGGCCGCGCTCGGTTCGCTGTAGTCCCACTGATCCGCCCACGACATCCCGAACGAGCTGCTCCGCTCCATTCAGAAGGAACTGAATCGAAGATGACAGCTTGCTTCCCTTCTCTTCTCCTGGGAAGCATTTGCTCTTTATCCATATATATATAGTTTGCAAGGTGCTAATTTGACGAAGAGGAGGTCGTCGGCCTACCAAGTTTGATCAATGGCGTGTAAAAGGAAAGTACAATAGAATAAGGAGCAGGTGAGGGAAGCTTTTGCTGGCATGCGAAACATGTAAGTACACGGTATTACTTCGTCTTCGAGGGCGGCTGGGAAGCCGAAACTAAATTATAAGCTTTATGCTAAACCACGTGATGTCACACGTATGATCTGTCGTATGGCATGCAAATTGATGGTGTCATTCGATTACGACTTGGCAGGAGATTGATGGGACTCTGTAGGGTCAAACTTTCCTTTTAGCCTAACCTGATCACGTTATAAATTAGATTATCTACAACTCATTGGATTCATTTCGGTGAGGATGCTATTAATCGATTCATTTTACGGGCGACGGGTTAGGTTATATGATCTTTTGACCTGGCAGGAAAATGATGGGGTTAGGTCGGGTTAAACTTTCATTTAATCCTGCTATGAATCCATATTATAATTTTTTAATATTTTGATAAAATATACAAATAAATTAGCCAAGAACTTTAAATTTTTTATATGATTAGTTCTATTTCGGCAAAAGGTGAATTCAGCATGATTGATATTTGTAATTTTTTAATATTATATTTCGATACTTTGATATATATATTTTTTCCTTACTGTTTACGTGTTTCCTTCTTTGATTCTCATATGTTTAACATCCAGTAGAAACTAGAGATGGCAACCTTCCCACCTTTGTTTAAGACTAAGACTAGACGTGTCACTCTTATTAAATCAGTCCTTTTTTTTTCTTCTGTTTATAACTTATTGTCACCCGAATGTCGCAAGTGATAATTATCCAGATTGAAAATTTTCTAACAATTTTCTTTGGAAAAATGATTTCAACGCTAAGGGGTCTCTCTATCTTTGGAAAAATGGATCTATATGACCACCGGGATATAGTTGACGGACATCATCAACGACTTCTGGAACAGATTTGGCCTGTTACGGTGTCTCTCCTCCGGATTCAACCATGAATCGACGAGCGGTGAAAGTTCTCTCGAAGGGAGGTGGTGGCACTTCGAGCTTCCCGGAGAGCAAACATCTCAGGCTGACGCCGTGCTAACTCACATCGTAGAAATGCCCTTCCAAGCTGGCAATCATGTCAAGATGACCCGGTACGGTATCTTCCACGGTCCACGTCTTGTGTCCCGGGCTCCAAACATAAAGGGGTTCGGGCCCGCCGGCGGGGAGGTCCCACCGTGCCCGAGCGAAGGCATTCAACGGAGAAACCGGGGAGTTTTGATTCAGAAGGAGACATCCTTGTCTACCACACCGTGCAAGCGGAAAATGGTTTTCACCCGCGTTATGGTTCTCCTCGCGAGTGGATCGAATGGCCCGGCCACAGCCCTCCAATCCTTGCATGCTGCGCTGAGGCGCACAGCATCCTTGGGATTCACTCGCATCATTATCGACTGCACGATGTCGAGGGAAAGGTACCCGTTTGGGGCATTGCCTCGGGCTCTTTTCTTCCTCCGCTTCTTATTATTACTCGAGTCGAGGAAGTCGACCTGCAAACACATACACCGCATGGTTTACAATTTCAAGAAAAAAACTACGCAAAACAACACGATTAATTCAAGAAAATGAAGAGGGAGGAGGATTACTTATCTCGAACCCACGGAAGAGGGTGGTGGCATTCCTCCGTCGTCGTCAGCGCTGCGTCCTCCGTCTGTTCATTCTTTGAACTTCTGGCTTAAACAGGAATCGAAGACGCTATCTTGCTGGTCAAACAAATCAACCCAAGTTTTGGATGGTCGTCGACCTATTTTGCCAAGTCATCGTGTAGGACGTCAGCAACTATTAGTTTGACCATTCAAGGGTCTGGCGATGCTTAATTTACTCTTTGACTGAATTGTATAGTTCTGTTCCTATCCTAACTACGGCACATATATCAATTTTCGACTTAAAGGAGTCTGCAACATAAAAAGAATATTCTTAATAAAAGAGTAAGAAGGATATAAGTATCACGTCACTTTACATAAAATTTTAAATCCTTCATAATTCTCTCAAGTAATCACAGAATCTATTGTATATTTGATTTAACATAAGATGAGGACACCGTTGGATGATTGACAACAGTATATCTGTGTTGTCATTATTTTCTTTACTTTCTTTTTTTTTTTGGATTTCTATTTTTTTTTTTTTTTTTTTTTGTTACCGCCTATCCTATGCACTAAAAATTATAGCCCCGTACTCTTTTAATTTTGATCTAGGATTAAATCAAAGTGATAGAGCTGTGAGATGATAAAACTCACGTTAGGCTGAACAAATGGACACATGCATTCAGGAATGAGATCGACTGACCGATCACCATCTGCCTTTGGTTTGTGTTTTGACCATCGGAAGGCCCTTCTGTCGTTTTGACGACCAGCCATTGGGTCGACACCTGTGGCATCGGTGACGGCCAGCAGTGGCAGAAGCCGCCGTGGCGACCACCATCAGCGGGACCCCACCTGGTTGTTTTTGTTACAAAGTTGGTTCTATTTGTTTGTTTGAGAGAGAGAGAGAGAGAGAGAGAGAGAGGAAGATGACAGCATCTACCACTTGGCTATATGAATTAAGTTAAAGCTAGATGAAAGTGTTTATTTAAAAGCTAAATCAAAGTCGAATCCGTGAAGTTTATCCATAGTTTTGGCCACTTCTTCACAAGATTCCATATGACGACTAGGGATACCACTTCGGCATAGCGTCTAATGTAGAGACTCCTCATCGACACATTTAATCTTTTTGCAATCGATAATAGTTCCGGAATGAATATGATAGATAAAGAGTGTCTCTCTAGTGCCTACTTCCCCGGTGCAAGTTTTGCAAGACTCACCTCCGACCAAATCACCGAGTTGGCAATGATTATAAAAATGGTGGACCGGGTTAGATCAATTTTGTCATCTTGGGTTGACCACTAAAATATAAAAAAGAATAGATTATAACACTTTTTGTCTATAACATCAAAAGCAAACAGATTCCCTCGCCGATTAATCCGAACAGAAAAGGCCTTAATTTTCTTTCATTTTCCCTCTAAAAGGAAAACAAAAAAACTCTACGAATTTCCAGATGCAACGAAGGTTTACATCAGATCTGCAGTAAACCTTTTCTGTTCTCAGTTCAAGCTAAGCTGTGAGTGATCCAAAACCTACATCAGACCCGCAACAAACCTTTTCGGCTCTCAGCTCAAGCTGGGAGTGATCCAAACCTGGTCGCGAAACCTCCTGTGTCGGCGACCTGTTCTTGGAAACGAGTCGAGTCTAGGACTCTCCATGTTGCAAACACGCCAAATAACGTCATCGTCGCAAGGATTACTGAAATAGATTCGGTCGCCATCACACCCGGCTTCAACAGCCGACACCGAGATCGCTTGTTTACGGTTCAGGAAGAGTGCTTGATCACCCAGCTTCTCCATCTTCACCCAAGCCTTGTTCTTTAGATCGAGACGGAGCACGCAGATGCTCGAGGAGTGATGCCTCGCCATGCCCACAAACAGTAGCTCCCCGCAGGATTCAACCAAGAAGCGACGATTGCCGAAGATATCGTTGATGGGAGGTGGCACATCGAGCTTGGTGAGCCGGAGAGGAAACACCTCGAAGCTTAGCAAGCTTCCGTTGTCGTTCAAAGCGTAGAACTGCCCTTCGAAGCTGACGATTGAGTCGAAGTCCCCGAGGTCGACGTTTTCTACTGTCCAAGTCTCGTGTCCCGGCCTCCAAACGTAGAGATCTCGACGATCGCGTGCGAATAGGACGCAGCCAGGGATCGTCGGAGCCGACGACATGTAGAGGAACAAGCCGGACGCAGGCCCCCCGGCAGGAAGGTCCAACCGCGCCCGCGAGAAGGGATTCAGTAGAGAGATCGGGTCATCCCGGTTGGCCTGCAGCACCAGCCAACCGTGCCACGAGCCACAGCAGTAGGTTTTCCGGAGTTGGAAGCCGTGGAGTTTGATCTTGAACGAGACTTCCTTGTCCACCACGCTCTGCAGGCGGCAGGTGGTGTTGGACAGCGTCATGGTGAGCAGCCATGGTGTGGTGCTCATGGTCGGGTCGTATCGCGCCGCCGTCGCTCTCCAATCCTTGCACACCGTGCTGAGGCGCACGGCGTCTTTGGGATTCATGCGCATCAAGATCGACTCCACCAGGTGGACGGGAACATACCCGTTGACGGAATTGCCTCTCCCTCCTCTTCTCTTCCTGCGCTTCTTATCGGTCGCGGGAGTCGATCTGCTCATCCGCACGCACCTCAGACGTTGGTTACGGTTGCAGAAACGAAGCTACACGATTGAGAGAAGGCGAGGAGGAGGATTACTCATCTCGGGGTCGACGAGGAGGATTGTGGCATCGGCGATCGAGAAGAAGGGGGAGATCAGGCTGATCCATGGGCTCCGAGGTCGGCTTCATGCCGGCGGCCAGCGTGTAGGCGAGCCATGCGAAGGCTTCGTCGGCCAGTATGTCGTCGATGGTGCTCGCTGCCAAGGCTTGGGCCTCCATCGACCCTCCCATCCGCTCTTCCTTCGCTGCAACTTGGTCTGTTTTCGTGAGCCTCTTGACGGCTAATATGTTTAATTTGTTTTGGGTGGACTCCACGGCAGGAGTCGAAATCTTTTCGACAAGAAGCGCGATCGTTGATGTCACTATATGCATCCAAGGCTTTGGACCGTATCTTGCAATGCGATGATGGTTCATTTAGTTCATTCATTTAACGCGATGTTACTTGTTGGCATGTTTAGTAGTACACCGAGAGGAAGTATTAGACCTCATCGATAGAATTATTTCTGCTCCATTCGGGAAAGAGAATATCCACGGAGGACCAAAAAAAAAAGGAAAAAAGACACCGGATAAATTGGTACAGAGCATCAATACATCACCAGGCTAGCTAATAATTGATTATGTTTTAAATTTGCTTTTGTTTTAAGGTTTGAGAGGGATATATTATTATTATTATTATTATTATTATTATTATTATTATTATAAACGTAAATCTTTTCTAGGACAAGATATGAAAGAGTCCAAAAAAATATCAATCGTTTTCAGAGAGTTTAATCTGCTCTGAGCAGTCAAGTCACCAAGAAGAACTGGCGTCAAACTTTCTGATAGAAAGAACTCTTACTTCCAACTCAATTCTCCGGAGTGATCCACACGTTGTCATGGACGGATCGATGTGGGCAATGTCTTCTCGGAAAACGGGTGAAGCTTTGTTTCTCCAAATCATAAACCGCCCAAACATTACAAGAGTCGTATCGACTGCTGTAGTAGACACAGTTACCTTTGCACCCGGTTTCACCAGCAGACACCGAGATCCCCTGTTTCCAGTGCAGGAAGAGCGCTCGATCTCCCAACCTCGTCGTCTTCACCCACGCCCTGTTCCTCAAATCCAGCCGGAACACGCTCATCTCTGTGGACTCATGTTCCGCTATCACCACGTACAGTATCTCCCCGCAAGATTCAACCAAGAACCGCTCTTGGCGGGAACAATTATACACGGGAGGTCGGCACACATGGAGCTCCTTGATCTGGAGTGGGAATACTCGGAAACTTATCAACCTCCCCTCTTTGTTCATCGCGTAGAATTGCCCTTGCACGCTTACAATCGAATTAAATTCTGTGGCTTCCACATGTTCTGCGGTCCAAAACTCGTGCCCCGGACTCCAAACGTAGAGCGTTGTAAGTTTGCGCACGAAGAGGACGCAGCCGGAGGTCGTCGGAGCCGAAGACATATAAAAGAGCGAGCGTGACGGAAGGCCGCCGCGAGGGAGGATAGGGAGGTCCCACCGTGCGCGAGAGAAGGGGTTCAATAATGATATCTGACCGCGCCGGTTGGGCTGCAGCACCAGCCAACCGTTCCAGGAACCACCGAAGTGGTAATGTCGAAGCACAAAACCATGGATTCTGATCTTGAACGAGAGTTTCGGGTCCGTCACACTCTGCAGGGCGCAGGTGGTATTGGAATTCGTCTGGACGAGCAGCCACGGGGCTTTCCGCTTGGTCGGGTCGACTCGCGCGGCCGCGGCTGTCCAATCCTTGCACGATGTGCCGAGGCGCACGGCGTCTTTGGGGTTCATACGCATCAAGATCAACTCGACGACGTCGACGGGAACATAGGCCATGACTCGCTGTTTCCTCTTCCTTCGCTTCTTGTTGCTCGCGGGAGTCGATCTGCTAACCCACACCAAAAAGCACATCGATCACAGGAACAGTTGATTCAAGAAAAGAGAAAGCGGATTACGTTTCTGCAGGCAATGGAGGAGGCGTATTCCGCGCCTCCGAGGTCGACACCGTGGCGCCGCTTTGACTTAGAATTACCAAAGCTTCGGCCGCCAGCATCTCATAGGCCGTGAACGCCTCCGCCGCTTCCTTGGCCGTCGTTGCTTCCTCCCGCTCTTCCTCCGCCATCAAGAATTTGGAATTGGACCGGACAGGATTCAAAGAATCGCGGCAATCTTTAATCTTTTTATGTGTTCCTCGCTACGCAGATTCCTAACACCCATAAAAGTAACGAGTAATTCTCCGTTTTATTTCATTGGGTTTTTACGCATGATTGAAATTAGTTCGATTCTTTGACGTATAAGTTTTATGCTGATTCGAAAAGAATAACAACTCATCCAATAAAAATATAATCAATCGTGCATCAAATATTATGATTATATTCTTATAAAAATAGAACTGAGTTTTCCATGAATATTTTTTACATTCCTAACATTCTCTTTGCTCATATTTTCTATATTTATGAAATCATGCTTGACATATATATGCCAAAAATATCCTTATTTAATTAGAACATTACAATGTGGTATTTGACAAGAATCAAATGGTGAAAGAAGACAAGTGAGGAGAAGATTGCTTAGGCACCTTGATTTGGGACCATTATAATTTTTTTTCTTAAATAAAGTTTGTATTAGTTTAAGATTTTTCTTTTGAAAATTTGGCACTGACAACATCTAAAATATTTCTTATTTTTTCTTGATTTATTATGTCAATTGCCTAAAAGAAAGGAAAACAATCAATTAATGAAAAAGAAAGATGTTTGATAATGCAAATCTAAAAAGTTAATTTATTTGATTAGCCTTAATGTGATTACATGTATTATTATTTTTTCTCTTGCACTCGGACCTTCAAAAAATACTAATAGAATTTTCCAATTATCGAAAGAATTATTTTCTTGAGCTAGAAGAGTTAGGTAGTTATCCAATTTTTTTATTATCTTTTTTTTCTCTTTTCTATCTTCTATTATTGATATAAGAGGTTTTATTTTTAATTATTTTTATTTAAATAAAATATCGTTCTTTTTCCAATAACATCATCGTCGTACGTCATTATAATTGAAATATTAAAATTATATTTTTTTATTGATAAAATTAATATTATTATGATAAAATAAATTTAAATATTTAGATTGAGAAAATATTTCGCGACTATCAAATATAGTTACCAGATTGATATTAACTGAATGTATATAAGCTCAAGACACATAAGTGCTCTAACCAACTTGTCATCCATCCATAGAGACCAATAGAAAATAAATAAATATTAAAAAAAACAAAGTACATGCTCGAACATCATTGACTAATCGATTCATTTCAATATGAATAATTCAAGCAATTCGATTATTTTATTTATTTATTTAGAACATCAAATTCTAATTTTCTTAATAATTATAGAAAATATAAATATTAATATTAAAAATGATAAAGGTGCGAATGCTAAAATTAATTAAGGAGGGGAATTAGCCCGTTGTTCTGCCGTTCCAGTTTTCCTAACTCCTTTCCCCTTCGAAGAGAGTGAGTTACTGGTTCGCCAGAAGCAAGACTATGGCCGGAGGTGGGATATTGGGAGGGGGCAGATCCTCCTGGGGATACGGCCATCCGGCGGCTGCCCGTCAGATCGGTGGGCGGTGGTGGCAGCAGGAGGTGAAGCGGAGGGAACGGTGGCTGGTGGGCCTGGGGATCGTGCTCCACGCTGTCTACATGCTTAGCATCTTCGACATCTACTTCAAAACCCCCATTGTCCACGGCATGGATCCCGTCCCCCAGCGCTTTTCCCCGCCCGCCAAGCGCCTCGTCCTCCTCGTAGGTGCGGGCGCCCTCCTCTCATTTCTGGATCGTGGTGACGATGTCTGCCATCGTTCTTATTGATTCCCGATTGGGGTTTGGATCTTGAGCTTTGTTCCAGCTGATGGATTGCGTGCGGACAAGTTCTTTGAGCCAGATTCGGATGGACGGTTCAGGGCGCCGTTTCTAAGGAGCGTGATAAAGGAGAAGGGGCGCTGGGGAATCTCGCATGCCCGTCCTCCGACGGAGTCGAGGCCTGGGCACGTTTCCATCATTGCTGGGTTCTACGAGGACCCGAGTGCAGTCACAAAAGGTGTGACATGTTCTTGATAGGGTTTATTACGTTTTTCGAGCTAGAAAATGATATGTGGTTTTTTTGTTGTTGTTTTGATGGCCTTAGAACTCTGGACATAATTCCATTAAGCTGGACATTACCATTATCCTAAGCATCTGAATCTTGAACAACCTAAATAGAACTATTGATCACCCAGCTTTTGCTTCTAGGGTGAACAATTCAGTGCATTCATGTGATACATAGCACAGTGATGGGTCTTTCTTAATCATGTTTTGCAGTGGATAGTCAGCCACAAAATTCTTTGGTGTATTAATGGAGCATAGAATAAGTGCTTATAAAATTATTTTTTGCTGTTGAAGCAGAGTAGCAGAAAAAGTCAGTGGAAGATGATATTTTAAAGCATCCGCGGCAATTAAATGCACAAGTATAACAAATGATGCTGCATAATTTTGCTATATCTTGACTAGCTTTATTTGTCTATCTTGACCACCATACAAATTACGGTGGTGGTCCAAGTCTTGAAATGAACCATTGAGTTCAGACTTAGAGCTTTGTGCCTTGAATAGTTATCAGCCACTGAGAGGTCTTTGTAGCTTCTGCGCATGTATAATCTTCTTGGATACTTTGTGACAAAATATTCTTGGATAATCTTTTGACTCTCCTATTAGGTATGCACCACTATCGGGTAAGAAGTTTAAGTTTTAATTGCCATGAGTTATGATAAATTGTTACCTAGTTGACTCGAAAGGTCCCTCAAGATAATCTTTTTTGCATAGTCACTCAAGATTTAACTTTTTTGCATCACTGCCAAATGTAGGACTTCCTTAGTTTATCTTTGACCTCTTTGATATCTAGATTTTGACGCCACAACTATAAAAATGTGGGTTAACCTATTGGTTTGAAGATGTTCTAGAACCTAGAAAGGTTGTAATCAATCAATTATGGATTAGATAAAGGAGTACTAGAAAGCTGAAATGGAACATTTTTTTAATGGATAAAACAAGTTTAGACTAAGATAATATAGCATCTTTTTTAAATATGACAAAAAAAATTTGTGTTTTATGCGCTCCTCTCTCAAGTTGAATCAAGGAGGTTCTAGCTGTATAAATTTCATATACAGATACCCAGCAGCTACAATTAGTTTCATATGTCAGATATCCTCAGCTATGATAAATTTATGGTAATTTCATTTTTATAGAGATAACAAAAAGAGATTTGCTTGCTCTTATTTTGACGAGCGATGTTATTTTAAAGATCAGGCCTAGGAAGATCCATGTAGCCCATCCCAAATGGCTGAGACATTTTGGCTGGTTGTTGTTGAAGTTATTTTCTGTGGTTTACATTTGGTCATCAGTCATTATCCTAGGATTAAAGTCAGTTTATCCGGTTTGAACCTGACAAGCTTCTTGCTAAAACAATTTTAAGATAGGAGTGGTGTTCTGTTTGTTTGTTAGATAAAGAGCTATCTTCTGTTAGTATTACTGCATACACTTAAAAGATTTTGTTGCTTGTGTAGTTTCTCAATACTAGACTTGGAACACCTGATCGAATGTTTTATGTTAATCACTTACGTTATGTGTAATACAGAATGTCCTTGTAATATTCTCTTAGGTGTATATTTTGTCCTGTTTTGCAGGGTGGAAAGCTAATCCTGTTGAGTTTGATTCGGTTTTCAACCGAAGTCGCCATACCTTTGCTTTTGGGAGTCCTGATATCATTCCTATATTCTGCCGAAGTGTGCCTCACAGCACCTGGGCCACATATCCTCATGAATATGAGGACTTTGCTTCGGGTTAGGACAACTGACATTAACTTAAGTAGAATCTTACTCTTACTCTAGCCCTTTTGAATTTCTGAATTAACACATGCAGCTTTCTTCCGCATTTTTATGCTAAAATGATCAAATTTTTAGGTTTTACAGCTTTAATATTAAGCATTTTAAATCTGAGCATCTTATTGGTTAATGTAACAATCTTGATTTAAAATGGAAGTTATTCATCTTTTATGCCAAAATATTTAAGATTTTGATCCCAACTGACCTATTAGCACAACAGTTTGCATGTGATAGCCTTAACAACATGGTCCAAAGCAAGGTTCGCCGTACCGTACCGTACCGGCGTTTCAACCCGGGCTCGGTACCGGTACGGTACGGTATACCGTTCGGTACACCCAGGTGTACCAAGCACTGTAGCAGTGCTACAGTGCTACAGTGCACTGCTACAGTGCTCGGTACGGGCGGACCGGTACAGGGCGGTCCGCGTACCGTTAGCCTGTCGGACCGGTACGTACCGCCCGTACCGGGCGGTACAGTCCGGTACGGCAAACCTTGGTCCAAAGTGCACCCCAATTCTTAGTAGTAAGCTATTAATTCCGTATATACAAGTCCAACTGTCCAACTGTCCTGTTCAAGTGCTTTGGGTGTTATACCTAGCCTTTCAAGTCCTAATTCCTCTATTAGAATATAACATGTAGCTCAGAAGCAACAAAAAGTTGGAGTAATCTGAGATTCTAAGGTAAACATATTACAAATATTAATGCACTCAGTGGCCCATAGAGTTTTTTGCTTGTAAGACCTGATATATAATCTGTTGGAGTAGACCTAACAATGTGGCGAAGATGCTGAAGGCCTAGTGATTGCTGTTAGGTCACTACTTCTGTTTATGTCATCCCATCTCCTTAAATGCTTGTAGTATCATAGGGGTGTAGCAATTTTACAGTATAATCAAAGAGAATTCATATAACTTTTTTACTTGGTAGTAAAGAACTATAAACTCCCAGATTGGGTGATCTCATTGGAGTCACTTTGCCTTTTAAGACGAGTAGCTTCTATTGTCTCATGGAAACTTGTTGCAGTTCCATTCTTTAAATGTTAATATTTTACTAAGAAAATTTTAAAATGCATGATTCATTATGCTAAATGCATGCTTGATAATGTTGAATTTGCTTGGAACTTTTGATAGATCAATCAAAAGATGGGAAATCTCATAAGCATACTTTTGTTATGTTCTAATAATTACTTTAAAGGTACATCTTTATGTAGAGGTTTCTTTTGTACAAGTGTGTTGGTTGTTGATCCATAAATTTGGTTTGGTCATCAAATTTCAAACTGCTTGTAAGATGAAAAGTTGGTGTATGTTGACTGATCCCATAGAATGGTTGTTAGAGGGTCAAGCTATTGATTAAGAATAAAGAGCAAGATCAAGAGGGAGGAAGTATTGACTGAAAAGAAGCAACAAAGGACTATGAAGAAAATAAAATGACTGAATAAGATGTCAAAACCAAGGATTTTAATTTCGAATGATACCGCCTGTATCGAGCGATACGTACCGATCCGCCAGTAGATCAGTACACAGATCGCCCGCTACCAGGCGGTACCATTGATTGGGGCTGTTTCCGTGCCGTTACCACATGAAATCGGTCGGTGACGATTGATTTCGACTGTCGCCGCTCAGTAGCGACCGTCACCGCCCGCTATCAGGCGGTATTAGCCGAGGTAGAAGGAAGAAGAGGGAGAAGAAAAGGGAGAACTTGGAGATATGGCGTCGCCCTCCCTCGATAATCCCGATCCGTCGCTGCCCTCCCTCGTTGGACGTGGCAGATGAGATGTCGCCTCCTCCTCATTTGAGGCGACGAGAGCTCAGTGTTGTCGGTGACTTCTCATCCGTGCAGGGAGAAGCTTCGTGGGGAAAATAAACCGAGCAGAAGAAATGAGGCACGACATCACTTTTTTTTTCGCTGGGAGAAGAAACCTCACGACGAAATGAGGCAACGTTTCTTCTCCCCACGCGGGCGGAAGAAACGAGGCAACGCCGCCCCGTTTTTTAAATTTATTATATATAACACACACACACACACACACACACACACACACACACACACACACACACACACCGAGTGGTATGTTAGAACGTACCGCTCAGTATACTTGTATTGTACTATACCAAGCTGAGTTCGATACTCTGGTTCGGTATGAAATTACAAACCTTGATCAAAATATAAATATAATATTAA
This sequence comes from Musa acuminata AAA Group, assembly GCF_036884655.1. Lineage (NCBI taxonomy): Eukaryota > Viridiplantae > Streptophyta > Magnoliopsida > Zingiberales > Musaceae > Musa > Musa acuminata. The sequence continues at coordinate 33,529,352 of NC_088358.1, forward strand.
TATACTTGAACAACAAAAGAACAAAAAAAGATAAAATAAGATGGGAAGTAAGAAGAGAAATTGAATTAGTGAATTGTCTTACAATAAAAGATATGGAGGTTAGATTGATGTGTCTTTTGCCTGATCAACAAGATAAAGAGTGCATTTCATTGTGCCCTAGGCAGGTTCAATGTAACTCTGACCCTTGCATGCGGAATGACTGTTTCTATGATTTGAACCCTAGTCATGCTGGTTGCAAAATATGGTACAATATGATTTGTGCTTTACATACATTGCCCAATAGTAAGTTGAGTTAAGGATTTTAATTTTGACTCTACCAATCTGTATAGATTGGTATTTACCAGTCTGATGATCGATTGGAATGTGGACTGGGCAATCTCATGTTGTCTTTACTGGTTGCATCCAATAGCAAGTTACTTTTCTGCATTTATTGGTAAAACCACAAAAATCTGACCCTTCTGAGATTCTCATTGTTGGGAGCCCTTTGCATTGAGTTGAATTCTAAATGCATGAGGGTCTTGAGTCCTGCTACGCATGTTCCAGAAAGGTCAGATGTTTTATGGGTTTACCAATAAATGTTACTTTCTGTGACTCAAAGCCTTGGCATGTAGGTTGAGTTAAGCAATGGATTTGAATGATGTAGATCTGATGAAGTTACTAATTTTGATGCCATCTAATTAACTTCATCTTAAGTTACAACATTTTAGTACTTTAATCATGTAAGTGTGCAGGTTGTTTTGTCTAATTGATCAGAAATTCTTGTTATTGTTCCAACCGTGAGAGATCGTTAATATCTTTATGTGATAGCCAATTTATATCAAGTTGCTTAGCATACAAGAACAATGTTTATAATTCTTTTTGAGTTCTGTTGCAGATGCATCCTTCCTTGATCAGTGGTCATTTGATCAATTTCACAGCCTTCTGAATAGGTCTCGCAATGATCCTAAATTAAGGCAGCTGCTCCTACAGGATAAATTGGTCATATTCTTGCATTTACTTGGTTGTGATACAAATGGCCATGCACACCGGCCTTACTCATCCATTTATCTAAGCAACGTTAAGGTCGTTGATAAAATTGCAGAAGATGTCTACAATCTCTTGGAAAACTATTTCAATGACAATCAGACGGCTTATATTTTTACAGCAGACCATGGAATGAGTGATAAAGGTTTGCGTGAATATTTATGCACTCTCCACTTTTGCTTTTATATGTTCATTTGATCTTATGGCCTTGTATATTATGCTTTTGTTATCTAAACAAGTGCAAAAAGTCGTACCATGTTTGTACAATGGCATAGGCATTATATTGACTGTGTGATATGCTAACCGTTGACCAACATGGCACCATGCTGCACAGATGACATCTTAGATTCAGATCATAGGACATAGCAATAAACTGGGCAAAAATCATTATTGCCATATTTATATCTGGAGCAGCTGTGAACGATCAATTAATAGCTAGAAGAGATTTTGAACTCCATATTAAATTGAAGTAATTCTACAGCAATTTATAATGATTTATCATTGCATTTAATTTATTATTCTAAACTTGTATAGATAGATGTATATTCTGGAAATATTATTTTTTTTCATAATAGAACTAGTAGATATATTCATTTTATTAAAATTTATCAATATAATAGATGTAGCTGATATGTGACGTGAACAAAGAATCAATTGATGCAAACTTATCTTTCTAGTGTAGTGTGTAATATGGACAATTGGAAACTGTAGTAATAGGTAGATAAGAGTCCAAAGTTTATGATATTATGGAGTATTTGTTTCTCAAAAACAAATTTTAACAAAAATAAAATAGAGCAAGGTTCGTCTTATCAGTTCGTACTGATGTACTGACCAACCGTCGGTATGGTACGTACGGAGGTGTACCAATGTACCATATTGTCACGAACGGTCGTCGCGCACCCGCAACAACTCCGTTCAACGAATCGTTCGTCGCTCACACCCACATGTACAGCTGCTTGACAGCATGTTTTCTTATGGTTTTGGGTCATTTTGCTTGTAAATATGTAAGTTCGAACAAGCTGCAGCGTTGCAAAGCGACCGTTCACCGAACCGAGCAAAACAGCCCCAAAACAGCCCAAAACGGCTCCGTTTTCGCGTGCCGCGGGAGGTGAGCGGAGTGCTGCCTCCGCTCACCAAAATGTCAGCCAGCTCAGACCCCAGGAACCCCCCGGGTGGCACATGGCTGGATGGGGCTTCGGTTATATACCGGGCGTTGAACACTCTTTCGCAAGTTCGTACGTGACCTTTACGGGAACTTGGTGTTACGTCCGGGACCAGGTGAGCGGCTGTTTGTGGGCTTGCAGCTGTTCGTTCATCCTTGAAAGCCTTGTTTTTCCCCCTCTCCCTCTTTTCTCTTGTGCACACAAGGTGTTCGACGAATTGCTTGTAAAGCTTTCCTTTTCGCGAGACTTCGGGACTTGTCCATTGCTCGTTCTTTCGATCTAACTCTCTTTCTCTTTTACAGGTCCTTCGGGACCTGCGAGAGGTTACAAAGTGGGCTGATCCTTGCGGAGCAAGATCGCAAGGGCGAAGCGCGACTTAGGCAACGCAAGCTAAGTTCGCGTCTTTGGCCGCAAGGGTGCCGCACGCCTTAGGCAATTCCAGCTAAGGTCGTGACATTGTGGTATCAGAGCGGGCAAGCTCTTCGATCGAACAGCGAACGAACTTCGCAACTTCGCCATGGCAAAGCATCGTGGCGAATCAAGCAAGACGGGGCAAGCCGGACCCTTGCCCCAAGCAGCCGCAGGTGGGCTGCATGTGCACACTCGCTCTCATGCTGTTGGAGCCGCTCACGAGGATCGCGGCAGCGAACAGGATGAGCGAGAAGTTGGCAACTCTCCACGAGCGGAGGAAGCGCAATCTGGTGCGCTAACTGGGAAAAAGAGTCACAAGGAGAGACTCACGACGGCGGAAACCCGCCTGGATGTTCTGGAAGCGAGCATGGAGGAGCTCTACCATGGCCAACAAAGACTTGTTGGGGTAGAGAGCTCGCAAGAGGAAGCGGAGTCTAGGATCGACAAGGTCGAGGCCCTAGTCGATCAACTGTCTGATGACACCAAAGACTCCGTGCAACACTTACAGGATGTTGTGGCGGAACTCACGGCAAAGGTGGCTATGCTTACAAGAACGCTAAATGCGGGAGGAGGCAACACCCGCGTTGCACCGCCACAAAATTTGAGGGCACCTGAGCCCCATGGATACGGAGGGGCCAGAGATGCCAAGGAGCTCGAGAACTTTCTGTTTGACATGGAGCAATACTTCCGAGCTACGAGGCCCGATTATGAAGATACTAAAGTTTCCATAGCAACAATGTATCTGAATGGAGATGCGAAACTTTGGTGGCGAACTCGTTGGGAGGAGATCCAACAAGGTCGGTGTCGAGTCGACACATGGGAAGACTTGAAGCGGGAGTTGAGAACTCAGTTCCTACCGGAGAACACAGAGTTCGTCGCAAGAAGGAAGTTGAGACAACTCCGCCAAAGTACCACCATCCGAGACTATGTAAAGCAGTTTTCTGCACTGATGCTGGACATCCAGGACATGTCCGAGAAGGACAAGTTGTTCAGCTTCCTTGATGGTTTGAAACCATGGGCTCAGCAGGAGCTGAATCGAAGGAATGTTACCGACGTGGTCGGGGCAATTGCAGCTGCAGAAAGGCTCACCGACTTCGTTTCCTCTGAAGACCCAGCGAGAAGGAAACAATCTTCAAGCAATCGCCCTCCAAAACATTCTCGAGGGAAGGAGCTCGGGGGCGAACAGAAGAAGAAGAGCTCCCACAAAGGGCCGAACCCGAAAGGCAAGGCCTCAAAACCTGGAGGATGCTTCTTGTGCGGAGGACCGCACATGGTAAGGGAGTGCCCACAGAAGCAGGCACTTAACGCTTTGACAGCTTCCATCCACCCTCCCCGATCGGACAAGGGCAAATCTGTTGCTCTTAGTTCGAGCAGTTCAGAATCCAGCAGCGACGATGAGGAGTCGCAAGGACCCCGAATGGGAGCAATGCGTCTGTTGAACGCTATGCGGGGTCAAGTGGGGGAGAACATGAAGACGAAGGCACAAAAAGCAGGAAGCAGCGAGCTAATGTATGTGGACATTAAGCTAAATGGCCAAACGACCCGTGCAATGGTGGATACGGGCGCTACCCACAACTTCATAGCCGATCGCGAAGCACAGCGACTTGGGTTGACATTGGAGAAGAGCCCAAGCCGAATGAAGGCGGTGAACTCGGAGGCCAGGCGAATCTCCGGGTTGGCGAAGGGTGTTCCTATCAAAATCGGGACTTGGAGCGGTAACACCAACATGATGGCCGTGCCACTGGACGACTTCCAAGTGATTCTTGGAATGGAGTTTATGCATGCGGCGAAGTTGGTGCCGATGCCGTTCTTAAACTCCCTATGTATGATGGGAGGAGATGACCCCTGCGTGGTGCCCGTCTCTCGGAGAGGAACCAAGGAGCCCCAACATATTTCGGCATTACAATTGAAGAAAGGGGTGCGAAAGGGCGAACTGACATTCGTGGCTGCTATGAAACTAGAGCCACTCAACGAAGAAGCCATTCAAGAACCTGCTGTGGTGGCGAACGTCCTGAAGGAGTTCAAAGACGTTATGCCACCCGAGTTGCCGAAGACTCTTCCACCACGCAGAGGCGTGGATCACAGTATCGAGCTGGAGCCAGGAGTGAAGCCTCCAGCGAGACCACCCTACCGCATGCCCCCGCCAGAGTTGGCAGAACTCAGGAAGCAGTTAGGTGAACTGCTAAGCGGTGGTCTCATCCGCAGCTCAAAAGCACCTTTCGGAGCTCCAGTTCTCTTTCAGAAGAAACAAGATGGGAGCCTCCGATTATGCGTCGACTATCGAGCCCTCAACAAAGTAACGGTGAAGAACAAGTATCCCATCCCGCTCATCGCGGACTTGTTCGACCAACTGGGCAAGGCCAAGTATTTCTCAAAACTCGACCTTCGGTCGGGGTATTGGCAGGTGCGCATTGCTGAAGGCGACGAAGCGAAGACTACCTGTGTGACCAGGTATGGAGCGTTTGAGTTCTTGGTGATGCCTTTCGGCTTAACCAACGCTCCGGCCACATTCTGTACTCTCATGAACCAACTATTCAAGGAGTATTTGGATAAGTTCGTGGTCGTCTACTTGGACGATATCGTCGTCTACAACCAAACGCTCGAGGAGCACGTCAAGCACCTTCGGACGATTTTCAAGGTTCTCAGGGAGAACACTTTGTTCGTAAAAAGGGAGAAATGCTACTTTGCTCAAACTGAGATCCTATTCTTGGGGCATCGAATCGGTGATGGCTCCATTCGGATGGACAAGTCGAAGGTGCAAGCAGTTGCGGAATGGCGAACTCCAAAGAAGGTGCCAGAGTTGAGATCCTTCCTTGGATTCGTCAACTACTATCGACGCTTCATTTCAGGATATTCGAAGCGGGCAACCCCACTGACGGAGTTGCTGAAGAAGGAGCAGCCTTGGAAGTGGTCTGACAAATGTGAGATAGCATTCCAAGATCTGAAGGCTGCTGTTCTGGAAGAACCAGTGCTCAAATTGCCAAACTATGGAGAGCCCTTTGAAGTCCATACAGATGCTTCGGACTTTGCTATTGGTGGAGTACTCATGCAAGAAGGTCATCCGGTGGCCTACGAGAGCCGCAAACTCAACGAGACCGAGAGGCGGTATCCAGTGCATGAGAAGGAGATGACAGCGGTGATCCACTGTCTACGAGTTTGGCGACACTACCTCCTCGGGTCGCGATTTGTGCTGAGGACAGACAACATCGCCCTGAGTTATTTCCAAACTCAGAAGAAGCTCTCCCCAAAGCAAGCACGGTGGCAGGACTTCCTGGTTGAATTTGATATGGCAATGGAATACAAGCCCGGGAAGGCGAATGTCGTGGCCGATGCGCTGAGTCGGAAGGTGGAGTGCGTGAATGCTGCACAACTGGAGGGCAGAGGCCAAGCAAGTCAGTTACATTCCAACTTCCTTTCTCGAATCAGAGATGGACTGTATAGTGATCCCCAGGTAGTTATCCTGATGCAGCTCATCAAAGAAGGCAAGGCACGACGATTTTGGGTCCAGGAGGGACTTGTTTACACAAAAGGGAATAGAGTTTATGTTCCCCGAGTGGACAATTTAAGACGTGAACTCTTAAAAGAGTGTCACGATTCCCTTTGGGCTGGACATCCCGACATTCACAGAACATTGGCTCTCGTGGAGAGGGCCTTCTACTGGCCAAAGATGGGGATTGATGTGGAGGAGTATGTTCGAACATGCCTTACTTGCCAACAAGACAAGGTGGAGCAACGGAAGCCGGTGGGACTTTTGGAGCCGTTGCCTGTACCAGAAAGGCCACGGGAGAGCATTTCCTTAGACTTCATATCAAGCTTGCCGCCTGTAGGGGGACTTGGATCGATACTTGTGGTGGTCGATCGGTTTTCAAAGTATGCAACTTTCATTGCTGCTCCCCTACACTGTTCAGCCGAAGAGGCGGCCAGACTGATGATGAAGGGTGTAGTGAAGTATTGGGGAGTCCCACACAATATTGTTAGTGATCGAGACGCTCGGTTCCTGGGACGATTCTGGACCGAGCTATTCAAATTGTTGGGGTCAAAGTTATACTTTTCTACAAGCCTCCACCCCCAGACGGATGGTCAGACTGAAAGAATAAATTCGCTCTTAGAGCAGTATCTCCGGCACTACGTGAGTGCCAATCAACGAGATTGGGTGAAGCTGTTGGACATTGCCCAATTCTCCTACAACTTGCAGCGGAGCTCTACATCCAACAAGAGCCCATTCGAAATTATCACTGGACAACAACCGTCGACTCCGCACACTATGGCAATTGGTTATACTGGGAGTAGTCCATCAGCCTACCATTTCGCAAAGGAGTGGCATCGAAATGCCGATATTGCGCGGGCTTACTTGGAGAAGGCAGCAAAACGGATGAAGAAGTGGGCAGACTTGGGAAGGCGACCACAAGAGTTCAAAGTTGGCCATTTGGTGTTGGTAAAGCTCCAACCAGCATCACTCCAATTCTTCAGGAAAAGAGTCCACAAAGGATTGGTGCGTAAGTATGAAGGGCCCTTCCCAATTATCAGCAGAGTAGGCAATGTTTCTTACAAGTTGCAGCTGCCGGCGTGGTTCAAAATTCACAACGTTCTTCACGCCAGCAACCTGAAGGCCTACCATTCGGATCCGCAAGATGCTTCTCGAAGTATTCCAACTCGGCTACCTCCCATCACAGCCTCCTACGAGAAGCGAGTGGAAACCATTCTGGCGGATCGCAAGATAAAGCTACCCAACGGAGCGGAGCAGACAGAGTACTTGGTGAAGTGGCGAAAGCTTCCCCGAACTGAAGCCAGTTGGGAGCCTGAAGACGCCCTGTGACATGAAGAAGAAGTCATCAACAACTACCAACAAGCGTCGACGAGGGCGTCGACAGTTTAAGTGGGGGAGAATGTCACGAACGGTCGTCGCGCACCCGCAACAACTCCGTTCAACGAACCGTTCGTCGCTCACACCCACATGTACAGCTGCTTGACAGCATGTTTTCTTATGGTTTTGGGTCATTTTGCTTGTAAATATGTAAGTTCGAACAAGCTGCAGCGTTGCAAAGCGACCGTTCACCGAACCGAGCAAAACAGCCCCAAAACAGCCCAAAACGGCTCCGTTTTCGCGTGCCGCGGGAGGTGAGCGGAGTGCTGCCTCCGCTCACCAAAATGTCAGCCAGCTCAGACCCCAGGAACCCCCCGGGTGGCACATGGCTGGATGGGGCTTCGGTTATATACCGGGCGTTGAACACTCTTTCGCAAGTTCGTACGTGACCTTTACGGGAACTTGGTGTTACGTCCGGGACCAGGTGAGCGGCTGTTTGTGGGCTTGCAGCTGTTCGTTCATCCTTGAAAGCCTTGTTTTTCCCCCTCTCCCTCTTTTCTCTTGTGCACACAAGGTGTTCGACGAATTGCTTGTAAAGCTTTCCTTTTCGCGAGACTTCGGGACTTGTCCGTTGCTCGTTCTTTCGATCTAACTCTCTTTCTCTTTTACAGGTCCTTCGGGACCTGCGAGAGGTTACAAAGTGGGCTGATCCTTGCGGAGCAAGATCGCAAGGGCGAAGCGCGACTTAGGCAACGCAAGCTAAGTTCGCGTCTTTGCCGCAAGAGTGACTCGCGACTTAGGCAACGCAAGCTAAGTTCGCGTCTTTGGCCGCAAGTGTGCTGCACGCCTTAGGCAATTCCAGCTAAGGTCGTGACAATATGTTGGTACGCCTGGGCGTATCGATGGTAAGATAAAATTGCTGAAAATAACTCTAAAAATTCCAAAAAATAGAAAACAAAGTTGGGTTAGGGTTTCTAATTTGGAAATAAATATAAATTTAGTATAATTTTAGCAAAAACAATCTAAATTAGGAAAGAATAGTGACACATATCTTTTTTGAGTTTTGTGGAGTAACTTTATGGTATGTTCTGGATCTTTTATTAATATTGAATTATCTACAAAGAAATAATTTGAATTGTTAGATTATTTTTTAAATAAATTAAACTTTAAAATTCAAATGAATTAAGTAATTAATCGATGGATATACCTGGTTTTACCACCAAAAAGAACGACGGGACTTCACGGGTGGTGAATCGAGTTCCTCGATCCTATGTATCTATATATCAATTTGATATGTTTGTTGAACCAATCCTAAAAATGATTTTATGAGACCATTGACTCGCCAGCATCGCCGCCATCATCAGTCGAGGCACTGTTGTCCATGTCGTTACTATGTCTATGGACCGAGCGGGTTGTTGAATATGGTCGAGAAGGTGTCTATCGCCCGACTCGATTCTTTCTAGTGGTGCGGTTAATGATATTGCCTGTCCCTTTGCCTTTGCTTTTGCATATTGGGCAAACGATTGTGGCGGATGAAAGGGTTTAAAAACCCTTTCCTATGGTTCAAACGGTCAAATTGATAGTTTGAAGTAGAGCAATTTGAGCCCTTGATCGATAGCAGTCGAAATCCGACCATTACCGATCGGTACAGATCGGTAATAGTTGGATTTCGATTGTTACCAACCGGTACAAATCCCATATCGCTCTATACGGGGTCATGTAGCTAATGGGTACCACTCGGTAGAGGGCGATCCATGTACTGGTCCCCTGTCGGATCGATATATACCCCCCATATCGAGCGGTACAGCTCATAACGACGAACCCTGAAATGGAGCACAAACGAGGTGATTAAAGTGGAGAGAAACTTTGGGAGTTTCTTGTGATTGACATGTACCTCTTAGATAAAGAGAAAAAAAAGATACTCCTAAGATGTCATGCTTTATGGATCTTAATGTTTCGTCGGGTAATTAGTGTAGCTTACATAAGAACATTAAGGTGGATTATAGAATTACTACAAAGAATAAAAAATGTCACTACAGAGGTTATTATTAATGTAAACCATTTAAGATGATAACGTATTCAAAGAAGAACTATATGTGCTATGGTTAGACACAATGAGTCCATTAGAACTTCTGGTGTGAGGAGAGTTAGATGGATATTTAAGAAAACTTTATTAGAAACAAAGAAATGATTCATTACTTTTAATTTAATAGAAACACAACCCTCCATAGATCTCTATGACGCGAAAAGAAAGGTGTAGCTAATCCCAAATAATTGCAACATTGTGAGCTTGTGGCTTGTTGTTATGGTTGAACTAAAAGCTACACTATGTCAAACATGGCAAGCTTTGTATCTTAATATGGTTTAAGACATTTATAATAATTCTAGAAAATAAAACAATTTTAGAATTAATTTATCAATCATCATTAATTCATTATACTACTTTAGCATTATTTATACTACTATAACATGATCTGTCCAATTTTTGACCTTTAAAAAATCAATATTATTCTTGGGCTATGAAATGTGACATTTAGAATATTTGATCGTACCTTTGTAATAATTATATTACAACAAGGCCATAAAATCTCAAATAAGTTATATGCAAAAAGTCATATGCTCAACTAAGTTAAAGATATTTAAAATTTTATTTATAGTTTCTGTTAAAATCTTTTTAAGTCTTCCTCTATCTTTTCTCATGTCATTAATAGCAATTATTTCACCTCTTTTAATTACCGTATATGGAAGTCTGTAGAGCACGTCCTGTTCGTACCATCTTCTTCTTTATTTTATCCTTTGTCAAAGTGATACCTAATTATTTACGAATAGAAATATTTTTTTTCCTATCTTTTCTAATAACTCTATAGTCTATACATCGACCTCAACATGCTCATCTCAACAACACTATATATATATGTTATTTCTTAAATGTCCAACACTCAGATCCATTTTAGTCTAACCTTTGTAATGATTATATGATAATAAAATGCAACATTATTCGATCTTTATTCCACCCATTTTAATCTTTTGATTTATTTCATATCTGAGTCCAAGCTAAATAATTATCATTGTTTGAAAAACAACCAAATAACATGTCACTTTTTATTATTTATTTCAAACTAGGTGTGGATCTAGCATTTTTATTACTTCATAAAGTTTTTTCCCAAGAAACAAAACTAGAAAGCATCTATTGATTCACTAGGTGGGTATAAATAGTGCTCATAGCATCTGCACTAAAAAAAGAAGCAAAAACTTCAGGCCAATGGCCCATCCACAAAAAGGATGCCCTGGTTGAATTAACCATTTTGGCCAGCCAATCGGCATTGGAATTTCCTTCACAATAGACATGAGTGGTATTGACTGATTGGAAGTAGTGGAATAAATGTAGTACATTCGGAATTATGTTAATTAATGACTAGGGAGGCTCAATGTAGCCTGCTAATATGTCAGTGATTGGTTTATCATCTGCCTCAATATGAACACGCTGAAAACCATGTTGGATAGATAGCATTAAGCCTTCTTTGATGGCCATAGCTCGTAGAAATGGCTGCCCGCGCCTTGCAAGAACCTGCCACCTGCAAACAAACGGCGACCCAACTCATCTTGGACCAAAAGATCTGCTCCACCAGAATTTGAACCATCGCAATAAGACTATTCAACCTTACCCATCCCACACTGGGTTTTTGCCAAGACACCGACATCTCTGAAGATTTGGAGCACACTCCCTCAGTAACATTTGTAATAGAGTGATGGCTTTGGGAAGATAAAGAAAGAATGAATCCGTTTAATTTATTATTAGGAATATCTGTAATTTATTAGAAGAATGTTACAAAATAATTTTGGCAGAAAAACAAACTGATGGTTAATTCTGTCATTGTAAAATGCTAAAAGACTAGTTATCTGTTAATGAGTGACCCTTTTTTGCTTGTCATTCTTTTACAATGCTTAGTTTCCTATTAAATCAGAAAGCTATATATCTAAACATTAAGGATTTAGGTACCAGTTGTTCCTCTTCTGGAACAGTGTCAGATTGGTGCAGTGTACCATGCCCTTCCACTGTGTAAAAGTATAAAAAGATTATTTGAAATGTCGGTGTACTTCAGTGTGGTTGGTACTTGGTAGCATACTAATTGAGTTCGGACGAACACATTGTGGTCATTGTGGATGGTACGGACATTTTCGTAAAGATGCTTGATAATTTTTGGTGCGTGAAACTCCAATTATGTGTTCATTAATGTGGAATGCAACATTTAATGCAAGGTGAAATGATAGGCTGGGAGTGATGGTGGTGCTTCTATGGTACTGTTTTATTTAATTTTACATGATGTCACATGGTTAATTTTACATGATGTCACATGTTTGTTAATTCATGCAATACTCATTGAACTGACTTGATTTTCAGTGATCGTGCAAGAGGTCTCATTTTCACTAGCATGAACTATGATCTTCATAGTTCTTATATGTAGTTTTTAGTCCTTGTTTGAGTTGCTTACAGTTGCTACATGGTTTTGTATGCCTTTCTTTACTGTTGCATCTATTGTATCAATAGGATTTTTTTCCCTTTGCTCCCTACCATACCAGTGCCCTCCCTTCTGACATGCACACTTGGAAAACAACTTTATTATAGGAAGTCATGGGGATGGCCACCCTTCCAACACGGATACTCCACTTGTGGCATGGGGAGCCGGTATCAAGAATCCCGGGTGGTTGATTTCTGATAGCCTTTCTGATGATGGTTTCCGTTTTGTTGATGAACATAAACATGATATGCCCACACCTACGGAGTGGGGGCTTAGAGGCATTGAAAGAGTGGATGTCAATCAGGCTGATTTAGCACCTTTAATGGTAATACTATGAATTCTTGATTCATTTAAATTTTGTACATTAGTAGTTGTTGTTATAATTTTCTTTTCACATTATTTCTTTAACAAATCTAAAAATTTGGCAGGCTACTATTGTTGGATTGCCATGCCCGGTTAATTCAGTTGGAAATTTGCCATTGGGTTACCTGAGTTTAAATAAGGTTGGTTCTTTAACCTTCTCTATTTTCTTTTATATAGTACTGGGATTTGCTGCAGTATTAATAATAACATGATGGTACTTCAATTGTTCTTTCAGGTCTTGTGATAATGAAGTTATTTCACTTATTCCAAGACAGATAGTCATCTTTTACTGTAATAAGACATTGCACTATTTATGTGTCTAAATCATTTTTCTTTCCTGGTTCATTTTAAGTAGGCAGAAGAAGTTGAAGCTGTTTTCGCAAATACAAAGCAAATTCTTAATCAGTTCCTCCAGAAGTCAAGTATCCTACATCTGAAGTACCATTTTGAGAAGAATAATGCACTTATAACACAAATTTATTTTTGAGTTTGATTGATAGGCCATATATGAAACTATAATCTCAATTCAAAAACAGATGGTTTTGTTTGTGAGTTCATGGTATGATTACTGGTGAAGTCCAACCTATTTTTCTAGAGTTTACATTCTGTTACTGAATTTATTATCCATAAATATGAAGTTATTTTGCACATGCATCTTGAATCAAAAGTTTATACAATGAAGAAATCTAAATGTTGAGAGAACTGTGCAAAGAAAATGACCTTAATTTTGCCTTAATTATGATTATTCTTCTTAATCACCTTTAATTCAAATGAGATATAAAATCATGTAAGAAGTTGAAGCATTGTGTTATATGCTTACTTAGTTACTACACGTTAGACCTTAATTATGCTGAATCTACCTCACTATGTATTCCTCTGATTACCCATTTAACATGGGAGAATAAGCTCGTAAATCATGCAGGATGTCAATATCCAAGTAGTCAATCTAAGCTAATTTTTCCATGTAAAAATAGAAATTCATGCAAGAAGTCAATAATACATTATCAATTTAAGCTAATTTTTCTTAAATACCTCTAATCAAATCTTAATTTATCATTAGGTCCTAATCAATATATTTACTAATATTATTTAGATTAATTACATGAAATGATAAAGAAAATATAGAGAAAAGATAACTACCTTCAACTAAATAGTAATTCCATAAGAGCTCGAGTTTAATCCCTCTTTTATTCAAATCAACTCTACTGATCGCCGACTAGTTGAGAGAAAGAATGAGAATGAGCGAGAAAGGGAGTGAGCTTGAAAATGAGTGAGAGTGATTGAAAATGTGGAAGAGAGGGACTTTCATAAGCCTAAAAGAGCTCTCAATAGTCAAATTGACCGTTAAGGGCTGTAAGTGTAATTTTTCAACTAGGCACCAATCGAAATCCGGCCATTATCGATCAGTCCCCATAACTAATGGTCGAATTTCAATTGTACTGTGTGGTGAGGCGGTGAGGCATACCACGGTTGGTACACCTCACAAATCACGTGTTTCAGCCGAAACGGGTTGGTCAAGGTTTTGGTCAGCCCTCGGACTGGTACATCCCATTTCTTACAAGGCGGCAAGGCAGTTCATGGTGAGCCCTACCCATTTTCTTTTCAAGTTTTTTTCTTCAATTTGACTTCGCTTATTATAGGGTTAAAGGCAGATGTTTAGTTAGGAAATAAAATATTCTTTTGTTCTTTTGATCCAGAGGGAAAATTTGATCTTGGTTCATAGTTTTGTTTATCATATAAGAAAATAATTGTATGTTGATCATTTATGAAGATATTCTTTTATGGATGGAACAGTGACAGATTAGCTCTCTTAGGCTTCAACCTTTTCTGGTTTGGCACATAGATATTGCTTCTATTAAGCTATTGGTGACTTAAAGTGGCCTGATAAATTCTGTAGCAAACTAGAGAGATTGATGCTTGAAGCCTTGTGAAGAAATATAATGCTGCTATTGTATCAACTTGATGTTTGTTGAATAGCTTTTCATTATGATCTTATTCCACTACGTTGCATTTACATATAACTTGTGTATTTATCCTGTTCCTGTTGTTGAAAGATGGATAAGAACAAAGATACCTCTCAGAATTGCCCACATCTATTTTGACATCCTTAATCAGATTTAAAGGGCTAAAGCAGCTGAGTTCGCTATACTTCAGGCCATATAAGCCTTTGGCAAACTTTTCTTCATTTCTTGACCAAATTGAAGATCTTATAGCAGCAAGGGAATACAAAGCTGCCTTGAAAACTTGCCATATCCTGAGGGCTATGTCACTTGAGGGTCTTCATTACTTCCAAACTTATGATTGGTTGATGTTAATGGCAACAATCATCCTTGGTTACATTGGATGGATGATGAATTTAACACTTCATGTTCTGCAGTCTTACACATTTTTGGGAAACATTTTCTTGAAGAAAACCCAAGAGTCTTCTCTTAGAATCACCAAAAAAAATGTAAGTTATTAAATGGTCGGAAATTTTTGCCAATGTTTAATTCTGATACCTAATTCTAATGTTATGTTTCTATGGGAAAATCAATTTCTTTTTCCCATGATCTTGTTAGTGCAGTTTTTGCTGCATGGATGAAATAGATGCCTAAGACATGACCTATATGAATATAGATAATCTCAACGTATAATGCATATGGAAAATAATTTATAATATTTTTTGCTGTACTTTAAGTGTATGTTATTGTTTATATTGCTCTTAAACTCAAACTCATTCATGATTAATTGATATATATTTCGATTGTTGACATCAATTTTGATCCTAAATTTTCAGTAATTCTGCTTTAACTTGTCGCTACGTTAAGAAATAAAATGCTAGTAACACTGATGTTCTAACTTAAGGTTCAATTTTCTTAAATTTTGCTTAGATAGTGTTAGATCTCATGAGCAGGCAACATTATTATACTCTTATAGATTCATATGCTATATCTTGAACAAACTTTTAATTAATTCTTCATCTCGGACATTCATGTACAATCAAAGGACACATTGCTTAGATTATTTGATAGCAAGGTAGGTGGGATGTCAATTGTTACATTTACAGTGGTGGGAAGGTCATTCAATGTGATATGAACATGTTCAAAGTAGATCTAGTGATTTTGTGATTGGATGAGATAAGTCAATTTGGATCAATGGTGTGAGAATAGGTAGAAGGCCTAAGAAAACTCTATTTAGAGCTAAATGACAGGAGAAGATCCAAGTAATTGGGAACAAGGGTTGCCTTTTCGCTTGGGCTGGTACAAAACACGCGGGTACTTATCGGTTTGGACATGAACCGGTCCATGGACCGCCCTTGTTTTGTGGCAATTTGCTCTAACCCATTTAAACTTTTAGGACTTGCGTTCACAAGCCCTCATCACCCAAAAGAGAGTGTGTTTGGCCTCATTCTGCCACCCATCGCCGCCTCGTGCCTCCATCCTCCTCTTCCTCCACTACCTCCTCCTTATCCTTTCTCTTCTTCCTCCTTCCTCTTCCTCATTCTGCTTGTTCCTTCTCTTCTTCCACCGCCTCCTCTTCTTCCTTCCTCTTCCTCTACTACCTCCTCTTCTTCCTTCCTCTTCCTCTACTACCTCCTCTTTTTCCTTCCTCTTCGTAACACCAGTACATACCGGTACTGACCAGTATGTACCAGTCTGATCAGGTCACCGAGATGGTCCGGTACCCGAAATAGCAATCCTTGGTTGGGATATCACATCTTATTTTTGTTGTTGTTGCTGCTCCAGTTGTACAGTGTTGTCTTGAATTGGGTGACATCTCACATTACGGATCTCAACTCTCTAAAAATTGAAGAAAACCAATATTTTAAGAGATGCTGACCAAAACTGCAAAGTCCATGGCCTGATCCTTGTTCAAATTGGTATGCCTTGTTAAATGCAATAAGGCATTCCATGATCCTCTGCTCTTCATATATATCACATAACCTATTCCGCATGTTCCAGAAAGTTAAACAATACACAAAATGGTGCCCAAGAATCTTAATGCTTTGAAACATAAAACACACGAACTTGTATTGGTGACATAGTACTTCATCATTTCCAAAAGGATATGTTATCGCATTAAGAATCAGAGAACAAATGGCTTGAGATTAAAGGGTATTCTAGATTTCCAAATTCTTTCAGCCAAATGAGACATGTACAGAAGGGTTTCCATACATGGTCAGATTAGGATCGTGAGCTGAACACAAAGTACAAATATCCACTGGTAACATCAAACTTCATGATTTGCAAAAGATTGTTGTTGTAATTATATTATCAGAATGCAAGTGACTTGAGCTTGTAAGATATTTTAGAGTTTCCATATATGGATGATTTAAAATTAGGATCATGAACTTGGTGAAGGTACAAAGCTTTTCAAGATAAGTCTATCGAACTGCAAAACTAGAACATTTAATCTCTGACTCTCTTCTACTATTCTGCCCGATAATTCCAACTTTTCAAAAGATCGATCTCTTGAACTGAAAAGGAGAATTCGACAATATAATTCCTCATTCTTAAATAAAGTGCAACTTGCATCAAACTTAAAAGTTAACCTTTTTTCTCACCAAGATACCAGAATGCAGATGCAATATACCAACAATCGCATTCTGTAATTGATTAGGACTAGGATTCTTCCTAGTTACGTCGATTAGAAGAATTCTGGGTCAAAGCCAGGAAGCATATCCTGCTACTCACTGGAGAACAGAAATCTTTATTCTATGAAAATGGATGCTAACTGTAAACCAACCAAGCAAAATCACACATTCAAAAGGAATATATTGTGGATCCTACTCCTTTGTGGTACTATCAAAACATCCCATTGTAAAAGTGAACCTAGTATCCCCGTATTTTTAACCAGAGGGCATCATAGAGTTGTGATCACCAACCAAGCCTGAGTAAGGAAAGCACAAATCATAAAAATGAACAACATCCTCACAAAATAAATGTAATCCTAAGCTTTTCTGGATCATAGAGAAGTGAAACACCAAAATTCTTACCCTTAAACTAAAATAAATACATATAAAGAAATAAGTGGATGGCGGTTATCATTTTGGTACTTCTTCCAGTTTCTTCCATTGTTTTTCTTCAGATTCACTCTTCTACTTCCCATATTTCATCCCTGAGCCTCTTACTGATTGTCAGCAAGTCTATTTAGATTTTGTTACTGTTCTATTTCATCCACTTTGTACCATGCACATGTTAAGTTTACAGATAAAATTATGGTAGATCTGTGAGACCATCATACTAGTGGCCACTAAAAAAGACCTTGGGACCAGTTGCCACTAAAAAAGACCAAAGGAAAAGAAATAGGAAGTCGGGCCTTGGCATAGGAACTTTTGTTAAAAATCTGGATCCATTACCCAATCATAAATCAAAGTCAGGTTAGAGGTTAGGAATGTGGATTTTGGACAAACCAGAACTTAATTGCTATATCAACATTAAATTGATCGAACTATATTTGGTTTATGTTTTATTCTTATTAATGAAATTGTAAGTCAGTTATTCCTATTATATTTGTTTGTTGAGAAATTTGGATCAAACCAGGTTGAGATTTGATCAATTGAGAAAATCAAGGTTGGTTAAATGTATAGTTTATCTCCATAATTGATCATTTGATGAAAATTGGTACCTATTCAGGTTAGATTCTACTTGTCTAAATAAACTAGTCAAATTGTGAACAAGTTGTGATGTCCGAGAACTAGGTCTAGGTATAGTTTATCAATTGTGAAAATCAGGTTTTGATTTGGTCAATTGAGAAAATCAAGGCTGGTTAAGTGTATAGTTTATCTCCATAATTGATCATTGGTGAAAATTGGTACCTATTCAGATTAGATTCTACTTGTCTAAATAAACTAGTCAAATTGTGAACAAGTTGTGATGTCCGAGAACTAGGTCTAGGTAGGATCTGAATCTGGCAATTTATAATTGTTTAAAATTTGTTACACCTGCTATTTTTTATTCTAATTGATTGGATTTTACCTCTATTTTGTTTCCAACTGTTCTGATATACCAAGTTGTAAACAATATATAGTCCTTCCTTTTATATGAATCCATGCTTTCTGCCTTGTACACACACTAATAATGTATCTCTGAACCTATTATTTTTTACTTGTATATTTGACCTTTTCTAGTTAATAATTTTTTGTTTCTAGAAAAAATAATCTTTATTATCTTGCAGGTATATCTGGGTGGATGCCTGTTGATGAGTTTATTGTCTGTTATTCTTTATCTGGAGAATTCTCCTCTTCTTTACCATGCCTATATATCAGTGACAGTGTTCCTGTGGACACAAATTCTTTCTAAGCTCCAACTTCTAAATGCTATATGGAAAGAATTGTCTGCTAGAAATTTTATATTGAATATGAAGCTTTTATCTGTTCTCGTGATGTCGTTTATCATTCTTGAATTTCTGGTATGTTGCTAACATCTGTTATCCAACTTTTGACAAACACGCAAGTAAATCTGCATATTGAGTTTCAATTATGCTGGAACAGGTGGCAAGCTTTTTCAACAGGAAGTTATATACTTGGTTTTTTCTCATGGCTGGGATACTTGCTGCATTACATTTATTTTTTATTGCCTCAGGACGACATATAATGGCTCTTTACTTATGGTCGTCCTGCTGGTTCTTGTCCATTTTTACATTGATGCCTGCAGAAGTCCCTGACAAGAACCCTTTAGTGTAATGCTCATACCTCCTTTTCAGTTTCCTTCTAGATTTTTGTGGTAGTAACTAGTAATTTCTATCAGGAAATGTCCTTCTCTTTTTTTTTCCTTATTCTTGGGGAAAATTTTTGCATGCTTGAGCTATACTTTACAATATTTGCATATCTAATGACTTTGAAATTTTGCTGTTTTTTCATTATCTTTTATCTGCTTGGATAACCTGATTACTTTATAATTTCTATAGAATAACTGCTTTAGCGTATAATTATGTGATATACCCTTGTGCTAGAAAGGAACAGAACAGGGAACACTTTCAGGGGAAAAAGATATAATAAGGTTCCCATTTTTATGATGCTCTGACTTCCACAAATGGAGATTGTTGCAAAATGAGATTTGTAATTGACTGTAAATGAGTGGTTCTGTTAAGCCTTTTCCTTTTCTGACCAACTGCACTTCACATTAGTTTAGCATTATTATGCACCACAGACATCTATATTATTATATAATGTGAAATAGGATCTATAGAGTATAGGCCATGACGAGCGTTAAGTCCTCATCCAATGGGCATGCTGTTTACATCCATGTGGACAGTGCATTCCCGTTCTGCAACCTGTTGTCTTTTCTTTTTGGCTTTAGCTATTTCTTCTCAGTATCATCTCTCATGTGCAAGGCACATCCTTGAGACTCATGGGTGCTGATGTGAAAAAAAACCCATTTTGCTACTGTGATTTGTTCATTGAGCATTGCTTCTGGTTTTACAAGTTGTTAAAAAAAAATTCTGATTTTTATTTTAAGGTTTTAATTAACTAGTGTCTTATTGCAAAAGAATTTACAGAGAGCTTACATCAAATGAATCAAACATATCCCTAGGAACGATTACAATTTAGTGGAAGCTTGATCTAAAAGCTTGTTTCTAGAAGCCTCTCATATAACCTATGCTTTCTTGCAAATCTTTCTAAGAAAAATTGTTTAACACATGTCAGTTTGCTCAGAAAAAAACATTTGAAGGAATAGGTAGGTGGAGGAAGAAATAAGAAAAGAACATGCATTCCCCATTCATCGCTATTGCCATTGCCATCATCACGATCCTATTCTTGCTAACTTTCATATTTGCACACGCATATATCATAATGACACATAAGCTTATATGCTACTATATTAGGAACCCAGTGAGGGATGAATTGATTAATGTTGGCCTGACTTTGTTCCAATGCTCCAAAAGAACTTACATAAATGTGTTTTTGTGCTGATTTAGCTAACTAGTCACAGTAGTGTCGGATTCATTGATATGGCTGCTTCAAGACATTTGATAATTTTTTATTTGAACTAGTTGTTTCATCTGCCAGCAATTATTCTATGCTTTTAATTAGTCAGTTGTTCTCTGAATGATGTGCTTCCAAGATAGGGGAAGCTTTTAACAAAATGAATGACCGAAATAACCAGAAAGCTTTTGCAGATTGGATGATCTTTGGGTTTCTTTTTAATCCATTTTGAGATGGTAACCTTCCTGTTAGCTGTTGGGCTCAATTAAGTTGGGTCATTTCCTTCTTTTGACATGGACAAGAAAACCCTATTATCGTAGACTTGGTGCATAATCTTTGCATTGGTGATCTGCTATTGGCCATATCCATCCACATGCTCATTTTTTAATATAATCATCTCAATGGAGGAGTATATTTCATTCATTAACAATTGTTAACAGTGTTTCAGATGTTATCATCTATTCTTTCTAAGCAGGATAGATTAAGCTGAGTACTTTACAGGTCACTGCCTTCTTAGAGTCCAATTCACTTCTTGGAAACTTCTGATCAGCTAAATGATTAAGAAGTTATGATTTCTGATTTGTGCAAGCTTCAGAAATGGTTGCTTTATTTTTTATTTAAAAGCTTTTGCTACAATTCTGTATCTTGAAATATCCATATTCAGATTCTTGCCGGCTTGCAAAGATCAGCACATATCATGCCATTCCATATCGTGCTAGTAGCTTTGATGCACGCACAAGTCAATTTACTGGCATGGGGTATGTTAGTATGCTGCACAGTTTCAAGTTATGGTCAGTTTGGTGTGTGTTGACTGGTATCTACCAGTCCAAGCAAAGACTGGTGCCAAACAATACGGTCTGACACTGGTCAATATTATTTTTGTGATATTTTATGGGGATACCAGACTGTACGCCTCAGTAGTCTGTTAGATTTTTTAAACCAGTTTTGGATCGAGATATAAATTCCTGCTATACTTTACTTGGTATCAGTACCAAGGGTTGCAGTTTTGGGTACTGAACCTGTGATGGTCCATAGCCTGATGGTATCAGTCCAGTTCATGCCGGTGTAACGGTACATGATATAGGAGAGGGGTCATGGGAAATATGGCTGCAATCGATTGCAAGTGGCTAGCGAGCAGCATCACAAGTTGTGGACACACATATCTAAGTGGCATGCAAACCCTAAGTGCCCTTGAGAAAATAAAAGGAAACTGGACCAGACCGGACTGCCTGAAGATGGGCAGTACACATCTCGAATCCTGCCCATAGTAAATACTGGCCAGTAAAAACTGACGAAATCAAGTTCCTTGATCAGAACACTCCTGTCTAACAGAATAGGAAGTTTGAAGTTTGGTGATGATTTTTCTACTACAACTCACTTGTCATTTCTCTGTTATCATATATCTGTCCAAGACATTATCTTAGAGTCACTTTGTTCCTTTGTTTTATGTACTCTAAGACTGTAGTACTCATTTTTTGCCTTCTGAATTCATAGAACCAAAAAGTTCCATGTTCTCGACTTGTTAGTTACTTCAAGCTAGTTTAAAATTCACATTAGCTTAAAACAATTTGGTTATCTAAAATAGTTACTATGGTCTCTATTCGTATATAAAAATTTTAAGCTGTGCTTGCCAGAAAATTAGTTATTTGAAGAAAATTTAAGACAATATATTATCTGGGAACTATAGTGTGCATTTTGGATGGTCATGGAGATCTAATAGAGTTGACAAATGCAGAGTTGCTAGTGGAGGTCTGATAGTATTGATTGGAATGGCTTCAAGGTGGATTCAGTCAAGTAGTCGAGGTGATAACTTCAAGTTATACATTGTTCAAATGAGTGAACAAAGGTCTCAATTCCATAAGCTCTTCCTTGTTCAGGTAAATGACGAAGAAAAATCTCTGCTAAGTTCTCTATTGGTATTTTATTGTCTGATTGCAGACATTTCTTTGATAAATTGTGCTAAATGTGTCTCTATTTTATGTGTTAGGCTTCTTTAGTTGTGGTATCATCCTTAATGGTGTGGTTATCCACTTCCCACAGGGCTCTGAAGAAAGAACTTCTCCCAATGCACCAGTTAATAAACTGGTCCATAGCGGGTAATTCTGAAATTTGAATACATTATTGATTGTCTATTCATTTCTTTCACGTTTGATTATTCTAGCTAATTTAGTAGTATTTTCCTTGTGATATTGTACCAAAATTCTGGTGCATATTATTTTTATCCTAATGAGAAGGAATCAAATGATAACTAATTAAAAACAGGTCTTCCTAATTCCTTGTAAGACTCGCTAAATGTATTAAAAGGAAAACTAAAGGCTGGATATTTCCTTAAGGCTTAAAGTTCTTCCCTTCAAGTTGCAATTTTGAAACAAGTAACAAAGTAAAAAAGGAACAAAGAACTATAACATGTGAATCAAGCCAATCCCCAGCACCTTAAGGCATTTACTGAAAATGGGTCTTGAGGTCTTCTATGGTCTTGGATTTAAGTTAGAAAGGTGTAGGAGGTTAGCAGAACTTAGGTTCAAAGGTGTTGCTAGCATATTCTGCCTCAGCTGGCATCTAGCAAAATATGTGTAGTCAACATGGAGCACAATTGTGTCAAAATGGGGGTGCCATTGGCACCAAATAAAATTGCACACACAGCCAAAAATAGATACTGCGAGCTAATAAATAACATATTTGGTGAGGGACCTTATCTGCTCCCCTCTAGCCTTGAGATATGAAATCAAACTATTATTGTAATTTTATTAATCATATAATGCAACAAATAGCCATAATATCCCAAGTTAGCTTCCCCAATCCTTTCTTTAATTTACCTCTGTTTAGGGCAATATCATTGATCATGATAATATATAATATACAACATAAAACAATATGTCCAATCATAGTTGTGTCTCACCTATAATCAAAACATCAACATTCAAGAAAAAATTTCGCAAGATGTTTGCATAAAGTTTTCTTCAAATATACCAGAGGTATCTAATAATATTTTTTTTTGGCAACATGTACTTCAAGGAAGTGTTGCTTGAAATACTGATGCGTATCATTACATATATGCAACAAATATTTTATAATAATTATATTCAATATCCAATATAAATACTAATGCAATTTGAAGTATCCATCTTTCATAGCCCTAAAGGGATTTCAGGTATTGTGTTGGTCAAAAATTGAGGTGTGGCGACGAAGTTGATCTAATTTCCAAGGTTCGCAATACCGTACCGTACCGATATTTCGACCTGGGCTCGGTACCGGTACGGTATGGTATATCGAGCACTGTAGCACTGCTACAGTGTGGACCGGTACCAAGCGGTCCGCGTACCGCTGGCCTGTCGGACCGGTACGTACTGCCCATACCGGACGGTACGATTCGGTATGGCAGACACTGCTAATTTCCTCTTATATGGTTGATTTGGGCCAATATAAGCTAATACAATTGTAGGGATTGGACCCAACAAGGAACTTAATAGAAATTGAGCAATTGGCTCAGTAAGAACCGATGCCGGCCCACATTGTTAGGTCTCAGACTTGGGTCAGTTTAGTGATATGCCTCAGACTACTCAGCTCTAAATCACTGACGAGAACTGTAGAGTGCTTAAGAAAAATTGAATTTAATTAGAAGAATATATTGTCTCAGTCTTATTCAAAAGGATAATGTACATTAAATCGTCTTTCTAGAATACGGCCCACATATTCTGTGATATTACTATTGCTTCAAACAGTCATTGATGAATAAATGCCTTGATTTCTCATATCTTAATATTCAGTATATTTGGCAGCTAGCACCAAAGAGACAGATGACACATGCTTTTTGTTACCTTTCTGATATTATTTATAAACTTTTCGGTATTTTGAATTTGTAATTCATTGATTCTAAGCAATTTATTCTGCATCATCTTGACCTTCTTGTCATAATTCATCTCTTTGATAACTTGATAATCTCAAAATCACTATGCTAATAATCCATTACTTTGTGTATCCACAGCATTATCAAAATAACCAAGGCACTTATTATTGAGGAAACAGAAAACATAAAAAGTTAACATGATCTAGTAACTATGCACCAATTGGAAGTGTACATTGAAGGAGGGCATTGAGGCTCGTTAGATGATGGCCAGGGTGAATAACGTAGCAATGATTGGGTTTGTTTTTTAATCAACTAGATCTAGGTGTAGCAAGAACCAAGCATTGCTGGTTTGCATACTTATTGGTTCCTGGCTAGATTGGTATGTACCTGTCGATACCTGTGTACCGACGCATGGTACAGCAGTACATCTCAGTGTTTCGAAGACGAAGAAAAAGGAGAGGATGGCATAGTCGAGAAGAGGATGAAGGAGGAAGGCATAGGAAGGAAGAAGAAGAAGCACTGGAGGAAGAGGGAGGAAGAGGAAGATGGAGAGGATGCTATGGAGGAAGAGATGGAGAAGACGAGGAAGGAGGAAGCGTATCTATTGACAGTGCATGGTGGGCTGCGAACAACAACGAGTGGCAACACAAGGCGAAAGGGCTCATGTTTGAGCGAAAAGGCTCGTGAACGCGAACCCTAAAGTTTGTTTTTTAAAATTTTTATTTAAATGGTTTGAACCAGAATGCCCGAAATGGAGACGGCCCACACATCAGTTCATGCCCAGACGTGTACATACCATCCGTTCCATACTGGCCCGGGCGAAATGTCAAACACTAGCAAGAACAAGTGTTTAGGACTTTAGGTCATAAGGATGACTTTAGCAAGATAAGACTGTATGCATCTTTATGCCCATATAGAAACATGCATGAGAAAAGCGAGAACAGTATCTTTTCTATTGCTAACAGCAACATCTATGTTGCTAGTGTTTCTTCAATTTTGCTGGTGTTTATGCACTATTTGAAAATTTATTCAACTTTCAATTTTTTTTATTATTTTAGTGTCTTGAATTTGCTAAGCTGCCTTAGTGTTTTTTTATTTTTTTTCTTTTGCTAGTGACCACAAAATTACAATCTGCAATTCTAGATGTTAAAACGTCTTTTGCCATTATATTTTTGCTACATGTATAAAGGTCAAGGTCAGATTATGCATTTTAGTATTAGCCAGGAGAGGCAGAGGAAGAATCGAGGCTTGGTTAGAAGAAATAAAAAAGTGACTCAATGGCTCTTGAATTAGTTAGGTTAAGTTGATCTTATTAACATGCATAATATTTTAACCGAACAGAACTTTTAATAGGGTTTTGTAATGGTTGCTGTCTTTTTGTAATATTTTATGCCATCCTAGTTGATACTTGATATATACCTTAAAGAAGTGCTTATGATGAATGGTACCAACTCAAGTTATTGTTTTCTCAACAGTTGTTTCAATGATCTTACCATTGTTTTCCCCACCTAGTATCCTCTCTCGTCTCACGTCTATCTTCTTGGGTTTTGCTCCACCATTCCTGCTACTGTCCATTGGGTAAGATAGCCTCTTTCTCTGTATCATGCTAAATATGGTCAGTCCTACTTTTTAGCATTTGAAAGATAATCTGATCTTTTGCATATTTCAATCTTTCTTCAGATATGAAGCTGTCTTTTACAGTGCACTTGCTCTGGTACTCATGGGATGGATATTGCTCGAGTGTGTGAATCTATATTCTGCTGAATGCCAAGGACCTTTACATGTGAGAAACCTGGAGGATAACCCAACTGATGGTGGCTATAATGCAAGATATTTGCAGCTTTCTGATATAAGAATTCCTCTCGTTTTTGTAAGACTCTCTACTTATGCTCTATGCATTAAAGCAAAAAGAAATATACATTTTTAGAATGGAGTATCAGACAGTGATATTTAATTCATTTAACAATGGCTCTTAAGAGATTGTGCTAAGTTACATCTGTAGTTCTTGTAGATAATTACATGTTTTAGATAATCATGGTAGCCATCTCAGTCCTAGCAGATAATCCTCCCTCTTGCAAGCACCTACTATTCAGCATTTGCTTTTTTTGACGGGAAATCCCATCCATAGCACAAATTTTCCTGGTCCTGTGAGTCACTTTAATCTTCATGTAAGTTTACAGCTCTCATCCGCTCCAATGTTTCTCTTAAATTTGATGAAGGCCTTTATCACAAATCTTGTGCAAGACGAGCATTAGTATTTTCTGTTATCCACTATTGAGAATTTTATAATGAGATCACATTATACATATTCTTAAGATCACTACTAGTAGAGCAGTTGAAAGATTTAAAGAACTCACTAAATGCACTATTTACAAATTTATGGAAAACATTTTGTTGCCTTTCACCAATTAGATTATTTTCTCTGGTCATATCATTATATGGAAAAGCACGTCTACCAAGGCTGCAATTCAAGTGGCTTGGTTCAGTTTTTATTCAGCCTAATCATGTTCTGTCTTCTATGCCTATAAGGCTATTACCTAACCTGAACCAGTGTATGTTAAGCAAGATTAAAGCAACCATGTGGCTTGGAGAGATGAAGCTTAGGGTGAGAGTATGTTGCATGGGAGTAGGGGACCAGGGAAGGGAATGTGATAAGTTGACATGAGATTTGACTAATCTTGGTTGGCCTCAAAGTGTTGCAACCTAATATCTTTATTCTACAATTTATCTACTTAGAGGTTTTAGGTAGTGCTTTTTTAATCTCCTTCAGGAAATATGAAACAGTGAAATATGCCAACTGGGAAGTGTATGTTTTTGGTGCTATGAATTATTGGTAGCTTCATTTAAATTTCATCCATATTTTTGTTCAATAAGTTTACAAGACCTGATTTCACTATTTATTGACAAGATACTTGATGAACTCATGGCTGCCATTGACTAGCTGTTTTTTACATTTGTAGTTATGAGGCAAGTACCCTTTTATGGTGCATAATTTATGGTAGTTTCCTGCATTTGGTAGTTGTTTATTGAAATTTGGGTTGGTCCTCTCATGATGTTGTATTGTCTTATGGAACATGAGATATGCTTCTTGAATGCTTTAACTGCTATATTTAAGTAATACATTATTCCATATATACTGATTCTGTGGTTTATAAATACCATCTAGAAATGTATATACTTAGTAACTCCACTAAACTGAAAGACTTGTCTCCTGTCTTTTGCCTTGTTCTATTTAGACCATTCAGCAAGCAAGTTCTGAATGAGTTCTGTGATCTTCTTGATTTGATGTATATATTCCGTCTTGTAAAAATAAGGAACAATGTATATGATTCTATGCAAACTTCTGCAATAAGAGAAGTCAAATATTTGTATGTATGACGAAGTGTGTCGAGGACTTTGTGATTCCTAATTTCATGCACTTCTTGCCTCTGGAAATTTCTGTTTCCCCTTTATACGTCTTTTTGCACTGTCAATTATTGTTCACATCCAGCAATCAAGTAAACTTGGAACTAGTTCATCAGTGCAAACAAAAATAATAAATTTCTCCAAGAGGATATGCATATAGTTTCCCAATGTTTATTCATGTTAAATTATGCAGATGGTCTTGTTCAATATTGCCTTCTTTGGAACTGGTAATTTTGCAAGTATTGCAAGCTTTGAGATTTCATCAGTTTACCGTTTCATTACAATCTTCAGCGTAAGCATTCCCTAACTTCTCACTTACCTAATGTAATTGTTTGGTAATTCTGTTATTAAATAGTAAATACTCATTTCTCACTAATGCTAATCTAATTCTTTTCTGCTTCCAGCCGTTTCTAATGGCAGCACTGCTTATTTTCAAGTTGTTCATTCCATTTTTGCTTGTCATGTAAGTTCAACTTAATGTATCATATATAACTGAAGTTCGAAAATTCATTCACCTAATGGACTTTCTTTGGCTGAAATGGGTGGATTTATTTGTTGATTTATATCTAAGCTTCTACACTTGTTATTTTTGTACAAGTATGACATAGTTCTGTCAATTGAAATTTCTTAATGTTGTTGTATGCAAATGCTAGCTTTATGTCTCAATTATCTTTTTTCAATTTTTTCTTGCTCCTGTACATATGAGCATTCCAGTTGGCTCATGTAACTAGCATTAGATTTCTTGGGTCTGTCTCAAAGTTAGTTTCAGACTTCAGGAACATCTAGACCCCATAATATTTTCTTTTATTTTTCGAAAACAGTAAATCAGCTATACTACTTTAATAATCTAATGCAACGCACACTTTGCCCATCCATGCACAGGAGTCCAGTTCTCAGGAGTGAAGACCAATTAGGTCTCCATATCTTATTACATTTACAATTTTTAGTATATGTAGCTAACCAATGTGCACACTCTGTAGATGTGGGATTTACCTGCCTATAGTAAGCCTCCATGGTGGCTGGTCTTTCTTTGTTAAGGATTTTGACTAACATCCCAGCATCCATTTTAATTTCAATTCTTTAAAATCCTCCTTCAGCATGAAATATTCCTTCTTTGATTACTGCCAATTCATTTAGATCCCTTCTATATAGCAAGAAGTATTCCTTCTCTGATTACCACCAATTCATCATACTAACAGCCATGTTCTGAAATGAACCTGCATCATGCCATGTGACAAGTGCCATCATTTAAATGCAATAAAAACCCAGCTCCCCGATCATTAGTTCGTTCATTGTAAGCACCATCAGCATTAATCTTGCACCAACCATTAAAGGGTTGGAGCACTTTACTATAATGTGACATATCTCACTTTAAATTACACCATATCGTCTTGTAATTCTATATATAATCCTTTTACACTCTCCTTGAGGTAGGATTTGCTTCAGGCATGATGGTTTTGAACTTTTGATCTTATGTGATCCAAGATTTTTTTCCTTTCATATACAAGTTCAAGGATATATGCTGAGTTGCAGTTCTCTTTTTTTTGAACTTTTGAACATAGAACTATAGCTTGAGTCTCGAAAGTAATGGAGGAGAGTGTTAATTGTTTGTTAGGATATATAGGTGTAGAATAATGAAATATGGTTCAACCATGTTGCCCTCTAATAGTTGGTGTGTATCATGCCCGTGGTTACTGGTGCTGCTTGTAGCTAAGTGTCAACTGTCATGCTTACATACCGTTGTTGATGCATGCATATTAGCAAAGGTGTTGGTACTGTGGCTTTTTTCATGACAAATTCAGGCGACAGGAAATCTGCATGTCCTCATGTTGTGGCAATGAAACCCTCTTACGGAATTTCATCTTTTAGCAATTGGTGAAAAAAAAATGATATTGAGCATCAGAAGTGATTTTTTTATTCATTTTTATATACATATGGAGTTTTGAATTTGCTACTTATAACTGCACTTTCCTGGAAAGGGATCAAAATAACGTGAGCTTTTATTTTATGAGTTATTTTTTCCCTTTTTTGGTTATGGGCACAGCACAAAGATACACATCTAGACTATCATTAATTTTTATCTGCAGATCC
The DNA here is from genome assembly GCF_036884655.1 of Musa acuminata AAA Group. Classification (NCBI taxonomy): domain Eukaryota; kingdom Viridiplantae; phylum Streptophyta; class Magnoliopsida; order Zingiberales; family Musaceae; genus Musa; species Musa acuminata. The sequence continues at coordinate 33,558,885 of NC_088358.1, forward strand.
TGGATTACCATTTAACATGTCTCTGTATAAGCTGTTCCTTAATAATAAGTTCTCATCTAGTTTCTTTTATATCAATTTGAAGAATCCAATTGAATAAGAATTAAATTTGTGGAAATAACTAGATATTCTTGGTGTGTATCTTTCTATTTTGGTTGCGCTGTCACCTGAATAGTCAAGGATTGTAACGTGGATAATCTTTATATTGCTCAAGCTATTTAAATAGAACTTTTGTTTTGTTGCTGTTTTGACTCTTGTTTAGTTATTACACAAAAACTGTCAGTTATACCTGTGAAACTTTGTAATATTCTGAAAGCAACTTTTTATTGTGGTTCTTTACTTCCTCTTCCTGTCTCATTGTTCTTTGCTTGCTGCAGATGTGTCTTTAGTGCAATATCCAAGCTTATTCGAGTTCCAAGACTTGGATGCTATTTTATTGTTATAATATTTTCAGATCTAATGACAATTCATTTCTTTTTCCTGGTATGCTGCTCTTCCTATTTCACCATGTATATCTGTAGTAATTTTGTGTTGTCTTTGGGGGTTTTATTATTGTACTTTGTATTATATTACTGTAGTTTCAGTGTAGATTAGAGCATTTCATTTCACACATTCCAATTATAGCTGGAAGTTTTGCAGTGTTTGATAGGCACTTGCATAGTTCATATGCTAGGTTCTTTAAAAGACATGCAATCTGCACACCAATCTATGGTAGCTTCTTTTCTTTCTTGACTAACATATACACCTTTCATGCTGATGTCAAGTCATGAACTCTAACTAATATGCAGGTTTTCAAGGTTCACTATATGAATTAATTGGTGAACACAAAACCACTGAAGTTAAGGCAGAGCCTCTGTTCTTTATAACATTATATATTTTCACTTGAAATTTGTTTTCTCATAGTCAAATGCTGCCACTGTATCTTTACTGAAACTTGGACACTTCGGCTTTCCATACTTGATTAGGCAAAGATCACCTACACACAGGCAGATTGTTACCTCAGTGGTTCTGAGATCACCTACACACAGGTGATCTCAAAACCACTGAAGTTAAGGCAGAGCCTCTGTTCTTTATAACATTATATATTTTCACTTGAAATGTGTTTTCTCATAGGCAAATGCTGCCACTGTATCTTTACTAAAGCTTGGACACTTCAGCTTTCCATACTTGATTAAGCGAAGATCACCTATACACAGGCAGATCATTACCTCTTTTTGTACTTCATATCAAACAGTGAGAAGCTGGGATTGGGCCCCCTTTCACATTTAAAACAGAGAGTTGGCATGATCTTATCTGCAAAGATGTAGAAGTGATGAATCATTTGAGGCATCCATGAAGATTGCTAATTAAGATATTGTTGTTTGCCATATAATCTACCATTTTATGACAGTAATTGACCATGTATTAACCTGCACTATAAAGTTAAATGGGGACATATATGTTCATGAATAATATACTTGGCATATTAAAGTGAAATATTTTGTGGAACATAAGCATCACAATTTGGAAGCCATATTAAAGGTGGCTCAGTGTATGAAGCTCTTACCAATGTAGTTATATGCATCCTAAGCAAGAGAAGTTTCCATGAGTCTCAAAGCAATGATGACCTTGCCAAGGCTTAGGTCCAAAAGGAAACAATAAGTTGGTCCATTTTGGAGGTAGGTAATGACATATACTATCTCTAGCTATAGGCCCTACTCGAAGGTGGGTTGAAAAAGGCATCAACATTATGGTGTGGTCATCATATGCTTATATTGTCCAAATTATGGAATTATAATGATAGTTGAAATTTTACTTGTATTAACTGCCATATCAATCACGTGACTAGAGGGTACATGTCAACATACCATCTGATGTATGCTAGTTGCAGTCTAATAGGTTACTAAAACCGGTGTATGACTGGTATTTAGATTCTTGATCCATATATTGTCATCTTTATGTCGCACCTATTCTTCATAAAAAAAGGTCCAAGGTTCCAGTCTTGATGACATTTGTCAAGTTAAAATATTATTTCTGTCAATTCTGCCAGATCTTCACAAATGGGACCCTACAATTTCTTGGGCTGCTGCTTAAATTAAGCAAACAAGTATTACCATTGCACATGCTCCTGTTTATTTGATAACTCAGTTTATGGCAGCCAAATCTCTAGTTGAGAAATTTCATAGATATCACATGTTGAGTTGAAGTCCCCAACCAAGTGGGTCAAATGATGAAAAGTTAGATTGACAGTAGGGAGTCGAGGAAATAGAACAAGATAACTGTTTACCATTTTGTGATTGATTGATTACACAAGTCCTGGTCCAGTTAGGAATATATCCTAGCTTAGCTGTTGGTATGATTTTTGTTCTCTAGATATAGGGAAAGGTGATTAAGGTGTGATGTGTTGTGAAGGTGAGAATAGTGATAGTGCTGTGCCATGAACATGTGAGGCCTAGAGAAAGGTTGTGTGTGATGGAGAGACTAGAGTGCTGAGCAGTGCGCTTGCTACAGCTGCCTTGTGAGGAAAAGCAGCGAGGAGGTGCCACACTACGCATGTATGAGATAGAAAGGGCTGTACCTCAGTGCATGAGTGGCTGTGATGCATGAAAATGATTGACAGGATACTGAGGTGTTGGCCTGAGAGCGATGCTCCATCAAATGACCGAATGGAAAGAACGAGAGAGATCAAGGAAAAGAAATCTGTAAACTTCTGTGTGGAGTAAGCTTCCGTTGATAATATTGTTTTGCAGTTTATTACCTACATCACATCAATTAGTTTATCCTACTGATAAAAACTTGCATGTTGATCAAGATAGTAACTATGATTTAAACACATGTATGTATGCCTTTATAGACACCTTCATGGGTGAAACCGTATGTTTTTTTGCTCTTGAAAGTACTATTTAATGGAAATTATGCTTCAAACGTTTTTATATGTAGTTCAAATTTATTCTCTTTGATGTGGTTACTTCACAAATTATCTTCCTCAAAGTCCTGTAGCACTCTTCAATTGAGATGGGAAAATTACAAGTGAACTATCGTTGAGGGACCATTCCCGAACTGGTCCAATTATTATTTATGTCAGTTTTATTGGACAATTTCTGGTTAATAAAGATTGCAAGAGCTTTCAGCGTGATATTTAATGAAAAGTTATAGAACTCAGTAGAAATGTCTTTGGAAAGACTTGAAAGCTGAGCCACATAGATTATTAAAGTAATCATGGTTACTCATGTTCATCTTTACCAAACAGGTTCGCAACACTGGAAGTTGGATGGAAATTGGCAACAGTATCAGTCATTTTGGTCTTATGAGTGCCCAAGTAGTATTTGTTTTGCTGCTTTTGGCTCTTACTAGTATTTACACAAAAGATATTGAAGTACCATCACAGAAACTATCTTGGGGAAAAGCAACTTGAGATGCTACTTTCAGATTTCTGACGTGGGAACTACACAAATGACCCTTATTCTTTTTCAAGTGAGGTAGTTAAAACATCAGAGGGTTTTTTTTTTAATGCCTCTAGAATGAACAATTTATTGAAATTTTGTGAACCATTCATGTATTAAAAGTGTAAATTTCTCTTAGGTTTTCAGGTGCTATTTCTGAGTTTTCTCTGCACTAGTTGTATTGCTACCTACTAGGCTAGTATCAATTTCTTGTCATTATGGTTTTGCCTCATGACTTTCAAATTTGAGGATTATGTTTCTCAGCAACTTTGATGATTTGTTGTTGTCAAGCAATTTGAATTGAATGGGACTCCCAGCTTCTTCCTTTGTCATCCTAACATTGAAGTATTTATAACAGAGAGCTCATGGTCGAGCATATTTAACATCATTTTCCAATGGAACTCGAGTTTAATGAATGAATGTATGTATGCATGTTTGTTTCCATCCAAAGAAGAAGGATTTAAGATGCAGTATGCCTCGCCTAGCACAATGCAGAATATCCCGGTGGCCCCCCACCGGATCCTCCCTAAACTTTCACGAGCAGCTTTATGTATCGATCACTTTTGCTCACTTCCTCGTCGTCTGTGGGTGGTCTCTTTGGACATCTATCTACGCGACACTCGCAGCAACTTCCATTGGTTGCTCCAAGAAAGCAAAGCAACAAAAAGTAAAGATGAAGAGGATAAAGGCGAGCAGACCAGCATAAAGCGGCCTCCCAACCATAGAGAGAGGAGAGCAAAAATTATTCTGGACTCTCAACGTGCAGCTTCGTCTCTCTGTCTCCACGACACAAAAAAATTCTCATTCATTGCATGGATTTGAATATTATAACGATTCAGAGCTGTGGTGGATTAAGCAAGACACGTTCATCGGTCACTCAACCCGGAAAACACATCCAAACACTTGTTTGTTGTGTGTCTTTTCTTTCTTTCTTTCTTTCTTTCTTTCTTTCTTTCTTAAATATTGAACAATTATCACAAGATATATATATATATATATATATATATATATATATATATATATATATATATATACATATGATTTAAAGACTATACATATTGTCGTGTGATAAGAGGTCCAATACAAACTCAATGAAAATGAAGCATCAATGACCCTCACTGGCCAGTAGCACTATAGTTTAAGAACAATGATGGCCTGATAACATAAATTTGTAATTTTTCCCTCCTTTTTCAAGAACATTATTCAGCAGGCAAATCTGTGAAAAAGTTGCAAAGGTGTGAAAAAAGATCATAGTCAGACAGACAGGAAGATATGGAGCTAACTTTTCCTCCATCGATCCTATCTTATCTTTTTTGGTTGGGTGTCTAATTAGCTTCTTCACCCTTGTGGGAACACTTTGACGGACCCAATAGAATCTCACACCAACTCGAATGCTTAGGTTCTTCCACAAATACCACTCGATGTTTTCACACCACAAACGAAAACCCCTCAGGTAAATTTGTCTCGTTCGTGTTCTATCTGTACATGTTCTATCTGTCAAGCCACAGACAGCTTTTTTGTTTGTGGTGTAAATAAAAGACAACATGTTTCGATGTTGTATTCAGATCATTCCTTCATGGCATACATCGATTGTAAATATTATTAGTATTATTTGCTACAAAGCTCGTTTGCTTCATTAACAACTTCTTTTTAGGAGACTTATATTTGTTACTTAGGAGAGTTATGTCCACAGGATGATAAAAGTTGACATTAATCTCGTGTTGCAATACGTTTTCACGATGTCTGCGAATTGCAACCGATTCATTCGAATGGCATGTCAGAATCAATCTTAAAAGAACTTTCATGACGGAGTCCACAGTCAGTCATCTTTCTTCTCTGCTTTGATTGGGTCAAATAATCTCCTTCTCGTGGTGAGGAAGGCAAATTTCTACTGTGTGTTGTGTCATAAATTAATAATGGGAGCATGGGAAACATTCCCGACATCAAAGGAGGAACGAGCCATTTGTCTTGTCAGATAGACACAAACAAAAAATAAGATGCTCATCAACCATGGAGTTCATCGTATTCTGGGTTGAAAGAATATAATACATGGATGCAAGAGGAAAGAAGAAGACAAGATCAAAAAGATGATTCATTTTTATACATGTCGTATGTAAGTCACATAAAACCTTACTCGTTTGGTGGAATTTCCATGTTTAGAATCGACATCAAGCCTTTACTCATTGGCTAAAGGCTGTGTGTTTTTGTCTTCGGACTGACTAGTTTCTACTAGATTCTGACACTCGAGTCAGTAGAGTGGAAACTTCACTGGTTTAAGAGCAGAAGAAACTTCAAATTAAGAAGGAAGCGAGCCCAATAGTTATGCATCAATTAACTTGTGGGACAAGAATTACTTACTGATGATTCATTCATTCATTCATTCACCATCAATCAATCTTTCACGCTCCAAATAAAAAGTCGTGTTACTACAAAAATGGTGCTACTTAATATTCACAAAACATCTATGAATTACACCTATACTACTTACTAGTCCACTAGATTAAGACAACTTTACAATCTAAATACAAATATGTGAAGATCCACCGTTCACATGTTTAGATTTTATTTGGGTGTCATTTAGATTTGAGGAAAACAGGAATCTAAAATGATAGATTACAGACATACTTCTATAATAAATAGGCTTCTTCTATCATCATTCATGTCTTCGACATTAAGTCTTCTTCTTCTTCTTCTTCTTTCCCCTCTTCTTTTGTCCCGTAAAGTCGTCCTTTTTCTTCTTCCGAGAGAGGGCAAAGAAAAAAAAAAGAGGATGGAAGGATAAAGAACTGGCTGGATTGGGGGTAGGGAAGCAAGCTGACATGGGAAGCAGCAAGCTGCGGTGGAAGTTCTCCTTCCGCCGTCCCGCCGCCGCCGCCTCCTCGCCGTCGCACTCCGCTTCGTCTTCGCCTTCCTTCACGACGGAGATGCCGGTGGAGTTCCTCTGCCCCATCTCCCGCTCCATCATGGCTGACCCCGTCATCGTCCCCTCCGGCCACACCTTCGAGCGCAGCTGCATCCAGGGCTGCCTCGACCTCGCCTTCCCCCCGCCAGGCCTCCCCCTTGACCTCCACCTTCCCTTCTCCTCGCCGGCAGCGGCGCCGCAACTCCTCCTCATCCCCAACGCCGCCCTCAAGTCCGCCATCTTCGCCTGGTGCGCCCGCTGCGGCCTGCCCCCTCCTCACCCCGTCCCGACCGAAGCTGCCCTCGCCCTCGTCCGCTGTCTTATGCCCCGAGATCGATCTACTCCTCCTTCTGCCACTGTCCCAGTCGCCACAGCAACGCCCTCTGATGGCGGAAAAGACGAAAATGATGGAGCCTGCAATGGAGGTAAAGGTGAGGATGTGCGAGCTTCCGAGTTCTTCGAAGGCGGAAAGAGTCAGAAAGATGATGTTTTGGCTTCGGAATCGGAAGTGACGCTCATCACTCCTCCCTCTCCCTTCGAGCGAGAGCGGGAGAAGAACAAATGTTCCAGCTCTTCGACGGTGTCTACTCCGTCGTCGTCCTCTTGTCACTCATCGTCTTCCTATTCTTCTTCTGAGATCGTCGTCGTCGTCGTCGATGAAAGGCTGGATCGGGAGCGAATTCCAAGCGTCGCCAATTCGCCATCGCTGAGGACGACCGATGCGATGGAAGAGATCTTGATCGGGTCGAGAGATTTGGATGCCGGGCAGCAGGAATCCGCCGCGGCAGCCCTCCGTAAGGCCACGAGGGAGAGCCGCGACCGGCGCGTCGCCCTCTGCACCCCGCGCCTTCTCGGCGCTCTACGCCCCGTGCTCCTCTCGCCCTGCGCCGCCGTCCAGATCAATGCCGCCGCGGCAATTGTGAACCTATCGCTGGAACCGGTGAATAAAGTTAGGATTTTGAGGTCAGGCATGGTGCCAGCGCTCGTCGAGGTGCTCCGACGCGGCCACCCGGAGGCCCGCGACCACGCCGCCGGTGCCCTTTTCGGCCTCGCCCTCGAGGACGAGAACCGCGCCGCGATCGGCGTACTGGGGGCCATCTCGCCGCTCCTCAACATGTTCGCCGGTCCCTCCGCCGACGGTCCCCGCGCCCGCCGCGACGCTGGGTTGGCGCTCTACCACCTCTCCCTCGCCGCTGCCAACCGGTCCAAAATCGCGCGCACTCCCGGGGCATCGCACGCGCTGCTCGCGGTGGCGGCAGAGAGGGACGAGGAGGATGCAGCCGCTCCGGGGGAGCAGGGGCAGGGCCTGGGGCCAGCGACGATAGCGGCGATGGTGATCCACAACCTGGCCGGGTGCAACGAGGGGCGCGCGGCGCTGATGGGTGCAGGCGCGGTGACCGCTTTGGTGAGGCTGATCAAGGGACCGCCACTGACGGCGGCGGAGGAGCAATGCGTGGCGGCTCTGTACTGGATGAGCCAGGGGAGCCTGCGGTTCCGTTGTCTGGCAAAGGCTGCGGGGGCGGAACAGGTGCTGATGAAGGTGGCGACGGAGGGCGGCGGAGGAGGACCCCTGCGGGAGATGGCGAGGAGGGCGGTGAGGGCGATGCGGGGGGAGGAAGACGACGAGGCGGCAATGGCGGCCCACGGGTTCGGGGCGGAGGCGGACGGTAGCAGCGCCGTATCGGACGGGCTGATGTCGTTTCGGCGGCGTCGCAACGGCTTCGGTTGCAGACCGGATGGCATCAAGTCGGCCAAGTTCTGAAGCACGACCAAATGAGTCAACTCAGCAACGCATGTTCAGTTGGAGTTTGCATCTGTCTACTTAATATTTATTTCTCGTACGAGTTAGTTAGTTAGAGCAGTGGGTGTGGAAGTGCGTGTGCTTTTGTTTTTGAGCTCTTTGTAAATATTTTTGGTTGAGAAGGAAGGGACTATTGGAAACTTATACTACGTAGCTGACGAGAGCATCGGAGATGATGCTTATGTGGAGCTTTGGGATTCGTATTAGTATCTTGATTCTCTCTTTCTCTCTCTCTTTTTCCCTGATGTTGGTGGATGATGAACTTCATGTATTTATTTGGTTTGTTTTTTGGACTGGTGATGATAATTGAAGATTGCTCCAACAAGCAATCACATTTGATAGCTTTCATTCACTCTACTCTATTTAAAGCATGTTTTTTTTACGGAAAAGAACAAAAGTGGCAAGCAAAACTGACCGATTAACCTTTGCCGTATCAATTTTTTTTTTAATTTCATATTTATGATGTCATATATCAGATTTATGATTTTACATACAATTCAAAAAACCAGTTGGACCGAGAAAAGGAAGGCCGATAGGTTTATCGCATAAGAACAACAAAAAGACCAACATGACTTCTTTTTTTTTGTGCAAGGAAATCCATTCATGTACAGTAAATAACATTTTCAGATTCTAAGTAAAGAAGGATCAAGAGAGATTAAATTGTAGAGAACATTATTTTAACTTCTCAAAGAAAGACTGGGAAGACCTCCTATCAAACTATACAACTTTCAATTTACTTTTTCTTTGAACCAGTCTATAAAGCCAAAAAACATTTACAAGAAAAAGATATCCTTTCCTAAAAGATATTCTCTTTTTGTAAGGCCACTAGGAAAAGAAATTATTCAAGCGCCACAGTGTCACAGTGACAAAAAAATTTCTGCCCTTTCTATTCTGATTTAACAAATATCTTATAATTCTACCATCCAAGTGGCAGCATAAAATTTTAAATAGTCAATTCATAATCAGTGGTCCTCAACAAAAAAAGTATTATTACTTCTAATCTCCTTCACTAAGTTCTTGATTTTAGTCGATGGAATGCTAAACCGTTGTCCAAGCTGATCTATAATCATATCATCTAAATACATTGGCCAACTCTGACAACAAGTAGCACCACCACTATGGCTTTGAAGTTTTCTCCTGCTCCACATATAATCTAGTCCCCGTAAGAATGAGGATTTCTACAATACATTTTTGACAAAGCATTCGATTTACACTGAGGAATGCAAGTTTAGTCGTCTGCAAAGGTTGAATTCAAAATAAGGCTTCAAAATAAGCATTGACGGAGGATAAGATCCTAAGGTTTAATATAATCAATGGCCCCGACATGCGGCACAAAGACAACTAAGGCTTGGTCTTCTCACCGTTGCCGCTGTCTTGCATGAGATAAAGCTGCAAGAAGGATCTTCCTAGGGCCCTACAAGTGATACCAACATGCAAACCAGCAAGGAAAAATGTAACATATTTCTGTGATCTTTAAACATAAATGTAAGCCATATCAGAAGAAGAACATGTAAAACAAACTTTTCACAGTTCAGATTGATGACAGCACTCCAGGATCACAATTTTCACAGTCAACATATATATATCAAGTATATACAAAAACCAAAGAAAGGAGGTCACTCCTCAAGACACATAATAGCAACGGATTGCAGATCAGTTGCTACTCACATACTATGGAAGAAGATAGATACCATATTAGCAGATCTTAAATTCCCTATTATATGCTAAGTTGACATTATGCAAACTCATGACTCAACATATGGGAAACTATTAATAACAGAATATTGTCCACCAATATTGCTTCGAATTTTATTATAGTGGTCAATGGTGAATTAAAAATTAATGACCTAAGGATACTAGTATGACAATGAACCTTCAACTCCAAACTTCCATCAAATTATCATAAACAAGAATGCTCTTAGAACTTATAGTTGATTTCATAACCAGAATACAATGAATAGCTTCTTTTATAGTCACTAACACAAAACACCAGAAAAACATTTTTTTATAAATAATCTTTTTTAACAGCAGAAAATATGGTCAACTCAGCTTAGATGATAAATTTAGTTGATCAGTCTCTATTTTACTTATTTTCTTTACTAATTTCATGCTATAATATAAGACAAACAACTAAATAGAAGAAACTACTAAAAGAAATTACCAGATTAAAAAACCAAATATAAGAAAGGGAACAAAAGAAAGAGGCTGTGCTGGTCTCACATGCCACTGCCAATTGATGATTTTTGGTCACAATGGTGAGGCTATTCGGTTCGTGGGATAGAACAATAAGTATCTTAGTGGCTCTTGACAATGCCTGACATTATAGTTTGCCATGCATCCACATCCTATAGCATGCACTGGCATGCAATGGAGCGCATCAGCATGGTATCTGCCTTTATATGCATTGCTTGTATAACATAAAATTGAGTCCTAGCAAGAACCAATACTGTGATCCCCACAAAGTCAGCATGTTATGTATGTATTGTGGGTATACATGCTCACCTGATGATGAAATTATAATTAAATGTATAAAATCTGTTTCCTCAGCTGTTGAAACATTCTAAGCTTTCTATTACATAGATTATATTTGTTAAAATTAAAAAAAGCTTTTAACAGATCTAGAGCAACTGAGATGATGCTTGGTACACTATACATGCCCAAACATGAGATTATGCTTAATTTAAAATATGTCATCCACATAATCTATCATTTTCCAATTTTTCACGAAAGCTTTAGTGATCATTTGATATGAAGTGAAATAAAATAGTTTAATTTCTGATTACTACGGTTGAAACCATTTTACCCTTAAGTCAATAATGAATGCTCACCATTCAGGAAAATTGCATAAACATTGAAATATATTGTTCAAACTTCAAATGATGCTAGTTCATCAATGTTTTTATTTAGAAAAAGTATAATAAACCAAACAATACAATTCAATCCTATAAGGCAGGTTAGGTTTAAATTATTTCAACACCATAAATTTAAAAATCCATTAAAAAAATTAATAATGACTAATAAGAAGGGTGACAGAGTGATGGATCACCCAAGTATATGCTTGCACAATGTAGATATAATGCAAAATACATGTGCCAAGAAAATCTAGCCTTTGAAGACATTTCTTTGCATAATCAATGTGATTCTATAAGAAAGCGAAGAAAATAGTGCCAGCGACATAAACTTACCATGGGAATTCCCAATTCTTTTAGGTCAGTGTCTCCCATCTGCCTTAATGCAGTCATGTCAACCTGAAACCATATGCAATGCAGTGATTACAAAATTTTGTCAGATCAATCTTAAGCATTTTATCTGTAACTAATGGTTGTTGAAGAACTCTTCACCAAAGGGTTTGAAACAAATGGTTGAACCATAAATTTCATATGTAATATTTTTGTGAGACTAACTAAAGACAGGGCTTCTTTAGAATGACTTTTATCATACAAAATGATGCGATTAGAAAACACTTATCTCCAACTTAATAAAGTATTATTAAGTGTCAATTATTATTGCACGATGAATAAAATGGAGAAATTAACATGAAATGTTATCATTTGTGAATGAACCAAAACAAACCAAAAGCTCAAGAAAGGATTGGCGGCACCCTGAGATTAAAGATTCTAATTGAGCTGCAAAAGGAACATCTTGAATAAGGATAATCATGACTACAATTGCATGGCTAAGACATTATCAAGTTAGCAACTAAAAATTACAACCAAAGGAATAGTAGGAATAAATTTATTCTTGGGTCATGCAGTGATTGAAAAAGGCGCTCGCCTAGGCGCTCGGGCGAGGCGAGGCCCGAACGCCTCGCTAATGTCCCAGGCGGCGCGCTTCAAACAAGCGCCGCCTGGGCGCTCGCCCGAGCCCAGGCGCTGGGCGCTTCGGGCGAGTGCCTGGGTAAACCAAGGCGACCGAACCAGAATTTTAGGTCTGGTTCGGTCCTGGTTCGGTTGTTAGTTGGTTCAATCGAACCAACTAAACCGATATAACCCCAACCCTAACCCTTACCCAACCCTAACCTGCTGCCGATCCCGATCGCGATCTCGCTGCTCGTCGCTCCTGCTCCCGCTGCCGCTGTCGCTGCTCGCGCCTCCCGCGAGCCTTCCCGCTGCTCGCGCCTCCCGCGAGCCTTCCCGCTGCTCGCGCCTCCCGCGAGCCCTCTCGCTGCTCGCGCCTCCCTCGAGCCCTCTCGCTGCTCGCGCCTCCCGCGAGCCCTCTCGCTGCTCGCGCCTCCTGCGAGCCTTCCCGCTGCTTGCGCCTCCCTCGAGCCCTCCCGCTGCTTGCACCTCCCGCGAGCCCTCCCGCTGCTCGTGCCTTCCGCTCCCTTTCCCTTTCCCGCTGCCGCCGCTCACCGCTGCTGTTGCCGTCGCTCGCCGCTGCTGCTACCGCCGCTCGCCGCTGCTGTTGCCGCCGCTCGCCGCTGCTGCTGCCGCCGCTCGCCGCTGCTTCCTCGTTTCTCCATCAGGCTCAGTATACAGTATACTCTTAATATTAAGTTTATTTGAATTTTGAAATGATTAATTTTCTGTTAATAGATTAATAATATATTATTTTGATTTTAAAGTTGTTAATTTTTTATTTATTTGAAATTATTAATTATATTATATATTTTTATATTTTAGCGCCTCGCTTCGCTCGGGCGAGCGCCTGAGCGAGCGCCTAGCGCCTCAGGCGTTTGTGGACCTTGGCGCCTTTTGGCGCCTAGCGCTTTTTAAATCACTGGGGTCAGGTTTAGTTGCTTTAAGATTTCTCATCACATTTTGGAAATTTTTTGAGATTTTAAGATAGCAATATTATTGTAACCATTAGTCAGTTTTGGCAAACTATGGTCGTGTCCATTCAGAATAATTTATTTTTTGCAGTGGGGTCTAAAGTAGATTAGACATCCTATTTTGGTCCAAACAATCCCAAAATCAAGTTTCTAAATCTTATAATTTTTGTCTAAATTTTTGTGTCCATTTTAGCATTACAAACATAGCATACATTGTCTAGAAATGTATAAAGAAACATTGATAGAAAAAGAATAAGTTTCCTTAAATACTATTCTAGATATCAAAGATACATGCCCCCTAGCATAATTTGGACCAATCTACATGAAGGCATGCATACATGAGCATTAGCATGTTTATACATAATCTTCATGGCAAGATTTCAAATCCCAGCCCGGTCTGACATCAGTCCTTGCTCGGACTGGTAAATATCAATTGGTAACATAACCTAGTAAAATTCTAGACCATAAAAGAAAATTGTTGTCACACTTTAGTTAAACTAAAATTTAGCATGGGCACAATAGCCAAAATACATTAGCATTGAAAATAAGAGTTCTTAGTGAGTTCATAAGTTAAGCATGCTATTCAAAACTTCAACCACGAGATGCGACAGTCACTCTGACCAGCCATATTCTCAAAACAGTTAAATAACATGAACTAACACTGCAAGACATTGGTTGTCATAGAAGACTACAAATACCTACACAGAAATATAACAGTGGCAAGAAACACAAGAATTTGACAGAAAATAATACCTCTTCTGCCTGAAAGAGTATGGCATATTTTCCAAGCCCTAATGAATGTAGCAAGCTAGCAACTGTAAGAGGTTCCTCAGGCTGCAGAAGACAAAAAACCTCAAGAGGCGTTTATGAAGGAATCTTTGCCTGTATATAATACAAGGCAATACACATAAAATATATTATTAAAGAAAATGGTCATCACCAAAGTTAATGTAGGTAACCATCACTCATCTTGCAAGTTGTAACATAGCAAACTCTTGAATTAGTCCACAGCAATCCTAAATGCACACACTTGCAAAGAGATGCAGAAGTCAACAAGGTCTGGATCTTATGCCTCAATTGGCTGAAGCTCAGTGCCTTCAATAAGAAGTGTCTTATGTGCACACATTGTTAAAAAAACAATGCACAAAGGTGATCTTACAATATATAGCTGCAATAATCTTACTACTACAATGGTCATCAAAGTTGTACCAAGATATACTATATCAACCAAAGATTGATGTGCTGTGCCAGAAAGGCATGTTAATTGGCCTATCCATATCTTACCTTGGCATAAGTCAATATGACACACTGGCAAGCTCATGATGAACGGAGGAACTTTTTTTTGTGAAAATAGAGGATGAAGAGAGAGGAAGAAGAAGAAAATAACAATAAAATAAGACAACTACGAGATTCTGTCTCTGGGTTAAGGTCTCACACCTTCGCACATGAAGAATGGAATCATCCCATCGGAAAAACACATATGGTCTCATGCCACTAACACATAATATGGAAAAAGAACCTAATTAATTGATCTATTTTTTTCTGGTAATGTTTAATTACAATCTTTTGACTTCTTTATATGTTCCTCAAGTACAAAAAATGAAAATATAAAGATAAAAATATAATGATATCAAATCACAAATCATTTGTTCTTTCCTTCTTCGAAGAAGATAACATTCCGAATTTGACCTGTAAATAATCTTCAATTCTGAGTCACAATATCCTTGATTGACTTCCATTTTTGTATAGATAAATCTTTCATAAAATTTTCAATCGGATCTATAATCATCAATCAAAATCAAATTTTGATTTCTTCCATTTTTCCACATTTTCTTCCACTTTCTTCACCTTGGAGTAGTCTCGGAAATTAGATTTAAAAATATGCTAGATGTTTGGTAGTATGTGAGTTACAATCTTTTACAACTAGATGATTAAAGTTTGTGTACAATCTTCTTTGTTCTAAGATCCTTATTTTAACTTCATAAACAATTAATCCTAAACATGGATATCATGCCCATCAACCAGCAATCAAGTTCTATTTGACATAGCCATATTGCACAATGAGTAATTATCAAAGGATGAGCAATCCCCATGTGACCAATTATCAGTCAAAAGCTACTGTGGATAGTTGGCAAGTATCAAAGGCAATTCCTCAGATCAAATGTTCACATTTCATCTGGAGAGGTTCAAGTCAAGAAAAAAAAAGATTCACAGAAATGAGGAGCAATATGTAGGGGTTAAATATATTACCTTAAGGACACTTCTTGGCTCAATAATCCCTGGTGCAGGAGCTCGAACAACCGGATTTGCATTCACACTCATGTCCTTCGCCATAAAATTAAGAGATCTGGAAGCATCACCTATCCCACTATTTGTCAGAAAACTAGAGGGTCTAGAAGCATCTATAGATCTTATAGCAGATGCATGCCGCAGCTCCTCATATCTTCTAGAAGGAGGCATGTGCCTTTGAGTGCTGATAAACCTATCCGGAGAACCAAGCCTCTGCCGGTCCGACGTCCAAGTGTAAGACTTTCTATGTGAATCCAATTCCAGTAAATCATCTGCACTTCTTGTGGAAGGTATTCTCCTTCCAAGGCCAGAGGCACTTGATTCTGTTACATGTTGTCGGGAATCAGATCTGCTAGAAGCCTGTACATTTCGAGAGAGTTTTTCACGTAGGTCGACATCACGTTGTCCTTCAGCATCAAGATTTCTTCGAGATAAGCTTTTCTTCATAAGTTTCCATCTCAGATCATCTCTTCCAACCCGATGATCTTTATAAATTAAGGTATCAACAAATCAGGGAAAAGCAAGTTCAACAGAAAACAATTAATTCTGAGATCTTTAAATGGATACCAGTTTTGATTTGTTTGTCCCTCATATTCTTATTAATGAATCTTGAATCATGGCCGTCAGTCCTTTGACTGTAAAAACAGAAGCAATAGCACCAAACACAATGAATTATAAAGCAAAATTTGGTTACTCAGTAAAATGGGAGAAATATTAAACATCAAATCAGAATAATAGGCCTAAAATATTTTATCATAAAGCCAAGATCTTGACCCAACAAGTTGCTTTGTCAAGCATCTGATGTACAACTCAGAGCTGCTAAAGACCAAATCCCATCACAGCAGAATCTCTGTTAAGTGCTAAACAACAACCTCTGGAAGCAAAAAACTGTTCAACAAAAACAGATGTTGGTCTTGTTATCCAGCGTTTATCAAGTCACCAAACATTGGTCCAAGATCATAAATATCAGAAGCAATATCCACAAGTAAGATTGAATCAAGAGAAACCAGAATAAATCAAGAGAATAAAGAGAAATAGAACTCAACAAAAACAAATAGTCAAAAGTTGATTCATTACTAATAACAAAAATGCATATTTATACAAGAAGCATTTGAAAGGTTATAAAAAGTTGAACTCAACATAATTCTAAAGCTTGACGCTATCAGCCAGTACTAACAGCAAGAGTACACCCAGCCAAGCTGTCCAGTGGGAAAGAATAGGCATATATACGTAACCTGTTGAATTTCTCTAGCAACAAATGAAATGTGGAGATAGTTGTTTCAAAATGAAGAATCATCCATCAAAAAGTGAATATTTATCTAAAAAATGGTCCCAGATATGTTTTATTGTCGCACAGACCTATTGAGACTGAAAAAGGATGACCATGAGCCATTAGAAAGAGAAAAACACACCGTTTGTTTTCGTACTGCCTTCTATAAGAATTGTAATTGGCCGTGTTACTTTCCAACCTTTCTCTCACCGACCTTTTGCCTCCTAAGGAAGGCATGTCATCAACAGAATGACTACCATCAACTATAGGTCTTGCTCTCTTGACAACCTGCAAACATTACCAAGGAAACAGGTCAAGGTAGCTATTCGTAACTCCCTCAGAAAAGATATTTTTTTCACCAGATAAATACTCTGAAACTTATTTTTTTCTACATGACATAAGCAAATGCCTTCCAAGCAATTTCAAGTAAGGAATTTGCACAAGTTTTAATATGGCTAATAATAAGCAAATCGTATAAGAAATGGTAAGTTACTTACAGAATAAAAAAACAAATAAATAAAATGTATGTTCCTAGATCATAAAGGAAAAGATAATTATACTACATCGGCCAATAATAGATGCAATACATAAGCAATTTAATGGTTCTCTAATTTTTACCTCAGCCCTCTACTATGTCAACTTACTTTCACTATTAACACAGAAATTAATTCAACTTATTGCCACAGTGGTTAAGCTTTTAAGGTCCCAATTGGATGGAGATAATAATTCAATCCCAATTGTAAACCACAAAAATTTATCAAAACCAGTAAACTAAAAAACAAAAATTGAACAATAAATTCCATTGGAAGGAAGAAAACATAGCATCTCATCAATGCTACATAAGTCTCGAGACAACAAATGTTAGTCAAATCGCTGTCAACATTAATGAGCTCAACTTCTTGAGCAGCAGCTTCCAAGATGTCCAATGGCAAAAACTGCAGCATCCCACAGCAGCAGTATCAAGCCGCATAGGCAGCAACAGCGTTGTATGGCAGCAATGGCTGTTTTTTGAGTCCCCCATCCCCGCCCCCCTCTTCTTCTCCTCACATTCTCTCCTTCCATCCTGCTTCTCTTTTCCTTTTCTTCCAACACAACTGCTACAATTGGTGCAACCATCCAATAAGCAACTCCGGTACGATCCAAACATCAGATCCAATATATGTCAATAAAGTGCTCTTCAACGCCCAAGTCCAGATAACATTGATACCCTGGGTTCACAGGTTTATATGCAAGCAAAAAAAAGCTCAATGGATGAACTGTTAACCTCAGTTCCTTTGATGCATTTAACAACACAAGTAGCCCAATGCTTGAACATAGATTTCTCTGTAGGCTAATGATAAATCCAGATGCTTCAAAGTTCAAACAATATAATATATCAAATATTTTGAATACTGAATATCCATTAAAACAAGGTGATGATACATCACATATAAACCACTTAGATGTAGAGTTCTATATGACAAACAAGTGAAGTAGCAACTAAAAACTACAAAAGCTATGCTTTGTACTAAGGTTGGAAGTCATGTGAAACTTAAGAGTTTGTGATTAAACATAATTCACTAGGTGAATCCTCATCATTTTAATACCCAAAACATCTGCTTTATTTCCAAACACATTGGATTCTTGAAATAACCATAAGCTACTGAAAAACTGACTTTCTAGCTTCTTTCATGCAAAGGAGGCTTTTTTTGTTTTTTATCCTCTTTGCCTGATCGACACCAAAGTAAGATAAGTTCTTCTTGAGATAACAAAAAAATAATATAAATTTTTATTATGAATACCAATTGAAAAATAGGGAAGGAAAATATTTCCTTTATTCAGGAAACAAAGAAGTATAATACCACCAACGGTCATGGATACCATACTATCAATTATTATGTCATCAGTTGAAAAAGATCAAGATGGACATCAATTCAATAGTTCTCGGTCATCCTTGTAATGGTTGTTTGACACAGAAGGTAAACCATACAATACTTCTTTTAATAAAAGCACAGGAGGACATGCATTTACTTATTGATAATCAATCTTTTAGCTATTGTATGTCCGAGGGATCTCCAAAAGGATTTCCAAATAGTATTATCAATGAGACAAATCCAATGATCTGCAATGATCCAAGCATGCATGCATTCCCATGTGGCTCAAATTCAAATCTATGAATATGATTTTTATTAATCTATCAAATGATATATGCACATGTCAACGAAGTGAACGATGAATGTAAGAAATTTTAATAAACAAAACATGTAACGGATTCTTATAAAAACATAAGCAAGGGACGATTTTTGTTCTTAAAGAAAAAGGGGCTTAACAATTTTTTTTTTTCTAGGAATGAGAAAGAACCAATGTGGTATGCTATTAAGGAGATGGACCCATATCTAACCAGTCAAAAACAAGACTGAAAATCACTCCTAGTGTTCGCAAAAACATGTCCCAATTGCGAAACGATATAAGAAATTCTCTTCACACAAAAACCAAAGGGCACCCGCAAATGCAAGCCACCGAACGACCAACGAGAAGTAGAGTTGACGTGTAAGGACACTAAATGGCGAACGTGCGTCAGCTCTTGATTACCATTACCTAACCCTAGAGCAGAAGGCCCTAAATCAAGCACCTCTAGCCGAAGAAGAAGCGTAGACATCACATGATCCTAAAGAACAGATGCACAAAGGGGGGGGGGGGGGGGAATGTGATTCGAAAGAGAAAGAGAGGAGGAAGAAGGATTCACCTGACCGCTTCGGCCTAGAGTAATGGTGAACTGGGGGCGAGCGGACATCTGCTCTTCTGATCGTCCTCCTCGATTATTTTGTTCCTTCACTAGCAATTCCTCGCTCGAATCAGAAACCCTAACAAACCAAGACGGAAAGAGATCAGGCTCTTGCTCTCGCCCGAGAGGCGAGAGACGGACGAGGGTTGGAGGAGACCAGCAGAAGGAGATGCGGGGAAAGGGGGGATCATTTATGTACCTCGGAGCGTTCACTAATCGTCAATCATCAACACGAAACAAACCATTCAAGAGAGGAGGCAACGAGGAAAGCCTGGACTCGGAGGTCGGTTCGTTTCAATAAAACATAAAAATAGCTTATTACTATTGTTATTACCACTACTTTCTTTTTCTTTTTCTTTTTCTTTTTCTTTTTCTTTTTTTAAATCCTTTTCTATTTTCCTTTTTTTATTCCGATTTATTTCATTTTTCCGGTAAAGTATCCCTCGTTTTCAGGAAATTATTTTTTACGTAATACGTAGAATATCCTAAATTTGACAGCTACTTACCGACCTTTTTCTTTCTCTTTCCCTTAAATCGATCCATAGGGTAAATTAGTCAAGTTATTTTTATCATTATTAAGAAATTATTATATTATATTTTTCTTAATATTACTCAAAATATTATAATATTATGATCATTTCATAGAAAAAAAAAAAAGAGAAAGCACAGATAGATGGCTAAGGGTATTCCAAGTATTAGATTAAAAAAATAAAATATATATATATATATATATATATATATGTAGATAGATTTTATATTAATTATATCCCCACTTTGTACTAATTTTTTGTTGTTTTTTTGTTTTAATTAACTAAAAGATTTTACTTCACATAATTCCATCATATTTTGTATGTCGTAAATAGTTCCTGTAGCTTAAGTGTCCTCTTCAAAAAACAGAAATATAGTATAGTAGAAACGTTTAAATTAGTTTGATTCTTTAAATCGATAGATGATTCATTAGCATTAGATGTACACAAACAAACAATCTATAGATAATTGCACATTTGGTGCTTCTTTGAAAAGGTGGCCATTTGCAAATTTTCTACGTTGAGGTGACAGGAATGACTATTTTGATCTATTATATTCTTAGTGCACCAATTATGCTAAAGGTTCTCGTCTATTTTTTTAACTTATCAGTGCACCAGTTATGTTGTTCATAGAAATCCGATCTCGATACATGTCAATTGATAGTGTGTTCATATGAAGATAAGATTATTATTGAGTAATACATGACATTGGGTGACTAAAGTGATGACATATTAGTTGTACCTGATGTTAACGTGTCAGTCATATCATATCTAATATAACATATGTTCCTCACTTTTTGGATGAAGGAGGATCGTAAATTTGGGTCAAGAAATATTATTCGCTAAAGGCCTAATGATATAAAAGAATAAGAGATGTAACGCTAAATTTCTCGTAAAGTTGGCACAAGTTAATTTGCCCAACCTAGTCTACTTGACTTAGTCGATCCAACTTAATCCTTTCGTCGAGCTCTCAATCAATCTAATACGTGGGCGATAGTGGTGAAGTAGAATAATATGACTAGTTGCAACGCTGATCAAGCAAGTGGCAATGGCATGGTTCCAACGATTACTAGAGTCCAACATGAGGGTCGAAGATTTAGGGCTTCGATGAATGATGATGTATTAGTTTAAGAAAATAAAAGGTGACAACATGCAAAGGATTGAGAAACTGTGCTAAGTGGCATGCTATGATGGGTCAAATGACTAGGTGCAAAGGTACATGAAGGACAACACAGTCCTGTTGCATTGACATAATAGGATTAAGTGACTAGGAACGATGGCACACTTAGAAGACTAGGTGTGGTGGCATGATAGGGTTAGGTGACCGGGCATGGTGGCGAACCTATAAGGTTGGGAGTGATGGCACGATAAAGTTAGGTAAACAAGCGTATGAGTGCACAAAGGGCTACGAGGCTGAGTGTGGTGGTGCAATAGGATTAGGTGACCAAGCACGATGGTGCACAAAGGGCTACGAGGCCGAGTGTGATGGTGCAATAGGATTAGGTGACCAAGCATGATGATGCACAAAGAGCCAAAAGGCTTGGTGTATGATAATGTGATAGAATCAAGCGAACATATATGGAAGCACACAAAGGGGCCATTATATCATCTATCCAAGGGGTGTGCCCGTTTGGTTTTTCATAACAGATATTAGACCATATTTTTCTTATACAAAATTTGAATATATATATATATATATATTTGTGAAAATTTCAAGACTGCTTCTTTGAGTAATTAATCAAATTTGGGTATTGTTAGCCACAATCAAGCCAACTGGTGTGCAATATATCTAAATCCATTAGGTAGAATGCACACAGAAATATACAAAGCCATGTCTATGGGTTTAAATCATGGATAATATTTGAATAATGATAAGAATAACCATGGTAGAAGACCAAGCAGATTTTTTTTTTTCTGGGATTTCGGTCATATCAAAATTGTAGATATCCAACCAAAAAAAAAAAAAAGAAAGTCACAAAACTCCACCAGATTTAACAAAAACCAATTATTTTGTGTTTGAAAATTTATATATAGATAACTAAACAGATAGATATATATCTATTTGAGAGAGATGGATTAATAGATTGTATGTATTTTCAGAAGTTATATTTTGCATATAACAATTATCTGTCCAGTGAACCTGAACAATTTCACTTTCATGGTTAAGCTATGACACTCCTCTCCTGATTTAGTCTGAAACATTACAAGTAAGCTAATGCTTAGATTATAGAGATTAGGGTTTGATCAATAATAGATAGATATATTATTATTAATTTAACTTAAGCATTTTGATCTACTAGTTTAGGCTCAACCGATTTATTTGGCTACCTATCCTATTGGATCAAATTATGACAATTGAAATAAAAAGCGAACAAGAGCAAAAATAAACTTTTAAATCTCATGTACAATGTATAACTTAAAACACTCCCAAAGTTTACAACCAGGCTTCATCCTTTCCTATCCAAAAAGACAAACAAAATAAGAAAAAGCTTGTCCTCCCAACAGTTGAGAAACTAATAATTGCTTGACAACAGCCATCATTTGAAGCATTTATTTGTTTAGCAGATATATAATAAACTTCTTTTTCTTGATTCACCAGGAAAATACATTCAGAAAAGAAGAAGGACAACGTTGCTTGATGTCATGAGATCATTATAATTTGCATTTATAGTAATTATTAAGTTGGAGAAGGAAAGAAGAAACCAAATTTGAAAGGATAAACATGGCCAAAATGCTTGGAATTCTCATATATGTAGAGGAGCATGGACAAACAATCAACTAATTAAGCGATCTTCTTGACCTAACATGACTATGACTTTGATGGATCTTTCACCATTTCATTTCATGCACACAAAAAGTACTTGCATGCGACCAAGCATCAACTACATGCATGCAGTATCCTTCCTGACAATTTGGAATTTGGTGAGCATGCATGAATCTAATTTGCATGCATCGAATTAGATGCTAGAATACAATCACCTTGTAGAAGGATATGGAGGGCCTTCTTTGCACTTCGCTGCTAGAGATCCTCCTTCCACATGGATCTTTGCATATCTACTGATGCAACCCATGTCCTTGAGACAAACAGAAGAAGATACTAATACCATCATCTTGATCATGGAAGAAATAAGTTATATGTAATTAATTGTATTCTCCTCCTCCTCCTCCTCCACAAGGATGTGATTAATTCATGAGTATCTGCAGAAGGAAACCCTCTTTCGAAAAGAAAAATTAACAGACGACATAGTCCAAACAACAGACTCCATCTCACACCATTGTTAGGGTTCAATAATAGATAACTTGAGAGGAAACACAACAGAAGCACAAATGAAGTATATAGGATGGAAATACTCTAGAATAAGGCTCTTTGTTTCTCATATATGTAAGCCAAGAATAAAGAGATCGGACCAAGACGCTTGATTCCCCAAAGGAAGTCCGGAAGAGAAGGAACCGATGCTCTCCATGAGCTCCCATGTCCAAGACATCGTATCCCCTCTTCTCCTCCTTTTTAACTTGATTAAGCTTTGCTTCCTTCTCCCACCTGTTCTACCAGGCTGATGGGGGTGTAATGATGAGTGACCAAGTGAAAAGAAGAGGTGGATGATGATGATGATGGTGGTGGTGGTGGTGGGAAGGCCATGATTGGTGTTGGGAAGAAGAGTGCGGAGGAGGAAGGAGAGACCCTAAGCGGCTGGTGATGCTGGTGGTACCGCTGCTCCTCTTGTTTCCCATGATCACATGGGAGAAGCATCATGAAGCCCATAACAAACCCTCTCCTCCCTCTGAAAAGAGGATGCTGATGTTACTCACCGAGTTACTCTTTCATGCTGGTTCTGACCAATCCCTACGCCGAAGAATACATGGTTTTCCGTGCCAGCCTCAGCTAACAGCAAGGTGTCACTGCGTGTTCTTCTTTTTTTCTGAGGCTAAGAGAGAGGGGACTGCAGCTTCAAAAAGACAAGGGCAGGTCACAGGTGGGTTGAGCTAATGATGGGCTAAGCAAAAGAAACTAAAGAAAGGGGGCATGTGCCAGGAGGTGTCGCCAGAGAAATGAATCCTTTCTTATCCTTCAAACCCTGGAGATATATGAACGGTAACTGTGCAGTCCTCATCGGTGTCACCTTTGTTTGGCCTTTGGGAATAGGAAAAGCAGTAAATGCGTGTACTCTTGGGAGCATATGCTGGCCAAAATCCCAATGCAAAGGTGCTAAATTCATCTTTAGCACATGAATGAGGAAAAACCCTCTGAGTTCAACAGTTGTTATATGAAGAGAATTTGAATCCACTGTTAGCAACAGCTGAACACTCGTTTCTAAGAGTTGACCTACCAAAGGAGAACAAGCAAAAAAAAGCATTCACACACAGCATCAACATGGTTTCTTCTTCAGCTTTAGAATTAATTAGTCTCTACACAGAAGCAACAAGCAGGCCCTTAAAGTGACGGGAGGGGAAAGGCCTTTTGTATCAATTCTATCATCAGGAGGAGGAGGAGTCCGGTGCTTAGATTTCCTATAGAAAGATGTGTGGCAGCCCCACGTTGGTGACACTATGACATCAATATCCTGCAAAGATCTTGTGCAGTGTGACAACACAACCCTTTCTTCCCTTCCTTTTTCTTCGCATGCCAAACAAAAGGTTACATGAGATAATAATGAATTTAAGTTGCAAGCGAGTTGGGCATGTAACAAGGTCTGCACTAGATGTCAACAGATTGCTTTCGAGGTTTTGAAATCGTCGGCGTTGCTCCTTTGAGATCAATTCCACGTAAAAAGTATTGAGCGCTGCAGATGTTTCGGAGGATCGACAAGCCCTAACGAGAGCTATACATCCATCTATCGTTGGTGTTTTTTACAGTGCATACATATTTACTGGAAGAAGAGGGAAACAGTCGGGAGCAAGGAAACCCCAACTTTAGTTCTATCGATTATTGAAGACGATGATGACCAGAGGGAGGCGATGCAGCAAACAAGAAGACACTCGAACTCAATGACGCCATCAATCTATTTTGTTCCGTCCAAGCGTCTTCATCTGTATGGTGTCGAATTGTTTGGGTGCGTGACTGCTTCAAGTTCCGAGCCTGAAGAAAAAGCTTTCCTTGGGTTTTGTCGGTCTTCATACTATATTGTCAGCTTATAATTTGCCGGCATCTGTGTCTGTGCCACTCTCTCGATTCCGAATGCTGCTGTGTGGTGCATAACAGTGAAGTACAATCCTGACGAGGACTGTTTCCGACTGCATTTGGGCATTAACAGTAATAGCTCATTATAGATGGACGAAAAGAAAGGTACGGTATGGTGACCAAAATTGAAGCTTGATGACGAGGTCACGGCACAAACATTCGTGGGGATCGCTATGCTCGTAAAGATTCCGAACCATATAGCACAGGATTTCATGAACGCTAGCTAGCACTATCGAGATCCAAGCTCATTAACTATATTAAGCCTGAAACATTAGTCTAAAATGCTTCAACCTAGGTTGATAGTATCATACTATTAAGATCCTAAGATCATCCTATCCTGCAAGTCAATTCAAATATTTATCCATATTGAATCTGAATTGGAAGTGGCTTAGAACGATTAATCTTGATGAGGGGAAAGGTAGGCGCTTTCCCGACTTGTAAGCCCAAATCCAGCACCAAAGTAGTTTCATCCTGACCCATAGCGTAGGCCTTACAAGAACAGTAGCAATCCAATGAAATAGTTGTCGATCACGCTGTCGGTAAGAATGAGTTCGATAGACATGGATAGCGGAGTTTCCAAAGACAAATAAATATTGTGAGATTATATTGAAATGTTCGATAGAGTTTCTAATAGTTTATTCTAATGAATTCGAATTTCTTCTTTATCATTTATTTTTTAAAAAAAAATAAAAATTAAATTAAATTAGATAAAACACTGCACTTATTTTATAAGACTAAAAAGAAAAAAGAGCAATAAAATATAGCCAGATGGTTCGGACACTTTGATCAATTTCATGCAATGCTATGAGAGGAAAAGAGAGGAAGAATAGTGGATAAGAAAATTAATATTTGATAGAAAAGTCAGTGCACATTTATAAGTCCATCAGAATCTACTTTTTAGATATAGTGATATTGATGTTAAAAACAACTTCTTATTGTTCAAAACTTATCTAAAACATGCTTATATGTCTCTTATTAGTTCGATTTTCTAGTAGCAATCCGGTGGAGAGAGAACAACAAATCAAGAACAGGAGGAGGATGAGAACGGCCATCAGAATCCTTTATGTCCATCCCATTGCTGCTTGGTTTATAGCCGCAAAATTGTTGGGCTTAAATAGGAATCTTGGAATCCTATAAATCGAAGCATCCCCAATGGTATATAACAGGAGATATGTAAAATTAAAGATTTTATATGCATTAGTTTTAGCAGAGACGAAAGGTCAGAAGAAGAAGAAGAAGAAGAAGAGCAGGGGAGGGTGGCATCTCCTGACTCGAATCACCAAAGAATTCCTACAGTTTGGGGAATGGTCGTAGAAAGATTATATATAAATATATGAAATCTCCGCATTGGATGCTTCAAAGATCCGCCCACTTGGATGTTTGGATACCTGAAAGAAAGCTCACACGACGCTACTCATCATTACTTGTATGGCTTTTGTGTAGTGGCCTCGTGCAATCAATGTATCTGCATCACCAGGGTCCATCCAAAGCTTTTACTTTCGAGCACGAGAGCATGCAGGCGAGCACCACCACCACCTCGCTCAACTACCCTGCGACATGGAGTTCTTTCAGCAACCTTTTAAGGCAAGAATGGAATCGTCAACATTGTCTCAGCTGCTAAGAAAAAAATGATCCTTTTTTCCCTTCGGTTAATGATTAAACTCACTCTGGGGGATCCATGGCAGCGGTTCTGATGATGACATGAGTTGGTAACCATGAAGGAGGTGAGAGTAGTGCCTAACACTCTCAACTTGCAAGTCTTCGCTGTCATGATCATTCTTTTGCTTCCGGATGCTGTTCTGATCAGTCGTAGACATACCATATATATACATATATATAGACAATCCATTAATCCAAAGAATCAGGAGAACCGAGGCTTCGGCAATAAGAGAAGGGCAGCAGCAAGCAGCTGCCTGCCGGAAAACAAGCAGCATCGTATAAGATAGCTCGACAGACAGTCGGGCTTCTGTACTTGGAAGAAAGCCACTTATAAGACCAGAGCATCATGCTCTCCGACTCGCTTATCACAAACTGTAGAGATGTCAAAACTGGTTCTTCCTCCTCCAGAATGAAACTACTAACTTAATAAACTATTCCTCCTCAAGAATTATGCACGAAAGCTACTTCATACCTAATCTCGGAGCTCCATGTCTAGCTAGCATTAAGAGTGTCCGGAAATAGAAGGCGAGAGAGGCCAACAAGCAATCCACCAAACCCACAGCCGATCTCAGCAAACCTAACTTCGTAGAGTAGGGATAGAAATCAAACTCGAGCAGGAGTTATAGGGATTGGAAAGTGGGAGTCGCCGAGAGAGACTGCTGTGCGCTCGTGCTCGAGAGAAGCGTTTCCTGGGAAGGCTCGTGCAATGTCAGTACTCGATAATGTGGACACTCCCAGAACAATGCTCAAGCTGTGGTTTGGTTCCTGGTAGGGAGCGCCTACCAACATTTCAACAAGCGCCTCACTGGCATTCGAGCTACTCCTCGAGAATGAGCAGCTCATCAGTGACCTGACAGAAGTCGGCAAAGCGGTCTCGAGTGATTTCATTTTGCAGGCACATCAACCGTGTCATGTGTGGAAGATGAATTAAGAGCATGAACAATTGCATGAAACAATAAAAGAGCCCCATAAACTGAGTTATGCAGATCTTTATAGCACGAGAATAAAGAGATCATAGTAAATCAGAAAGAGTTATTAGGCACAAGGAAGGGCTTGACAAAGCATTTGGATCTCGAGTGTTGAGGCATCATCACCAACTCTGTGTTGTTCCTCATCGGATGAAGCTTTTGTGAACCACTCTATATTTTTACTTTGCAAGGTGACAACAGAGCCCGGACATTTATTCTTCTCATGCACCGACTCCCATGCCTTCCCTGCAGACCTGTGGCACAAGCTCCCAACCCTCGAGCCATACCATAATGTCCCCAGATTTGTCAGTTTGACCGAGGGTCAACACTGCATTCCAACAACACCCATCGCATTTACCTGCTGCTGGAATCTTCCTGCTGCCCACCATGGCCGGTGGTGAATGGCTAGTTGGCTGGCTGGCTACAGGCAAAAAGTTTTCACCCGACTCAGCACCACAAGAGATGGTAATGGAGGAAATAGAGACTCGAGTTCACATGGCTCTTGCGCAGGTTTTCTTCCCCCCACTTGATCTATTATTATATCTGCTGGGGAAGAAGACAGAGGAGGCAAACGGATTAAGAGTTACTGACTCCACCGTAAGTGTTGATTTGGGCAGAGTGCAAACAGTGTGATGCCGGACACCACTTTGACTGCACTTTGACTGGGCTTCGTCCTCTGATTGGCCGGGAATTTGATGGTTCTCTGTTAACATTTTGGTGGCATTTGAACGACGACGACCGTCTGATATCATCATCATAAGTAGAGATTAGCGAACATGTTATGATTGAACTGATTTAGTATTAAATTACAGCCCTTTTGGTTTAATCGAACTTTCTTTTTTTAATAGGGTTATGATATATTTTTATTTTTATTTTTATTTATTTAAATTTTAGTTAGAATATCTTTGAATAGACTTGTAGTGTTTTTGTCACCAAATTAAAACATTATAACCCTAATAAAAAAATATTATAACTCAATTTCAGACAATTAAAATTTTCCTTATCAATAAATAACTATGGGAGTATTATAAAGTTATTAGAATGAGAATTTGAATCATTTTGGATGAAATTTATGATGGTTTAGTCCTAATTTCAAACAAACCATAATAACAATTCTATTATTTTTTTTTTTTGTTCACTTTCTCTTAACTTTAGGTTCAAATATTTTAAAAATCTTACAATGTTTGCAATCATTTATTAGGAAGGAATGATAATGAGACATTATTATTCCATCACAATACATTCCAATGGAGTTATAGGGTTTTTGTTTTAGTAATGAAAATTAAGGTAACAATGTTCAAATATATTATAAACCATAATTATTCAAGCCCAAAATTTTATTTTGACAGAAAACTAAGTGTTTAGGATATTTTGGTTTTCTTATAAATGGAATTAGCTCTCTTTATGAAATATAGAAATGAAAAGTACCATAGGGTGACCAAAAAAAAAAAAATTCATCTTAAGATTATTTTAATCTTTGCCTATATTTATGTCAAGTACACTATTATTAGATTAATATTTTGATACTAAAATATATAAAATGTAATATTCTGACTTTACCACTTATATACATAATCTAAAAACTTACTTTCATATAATTTTTTACTATAAATTATTAACTACTGCTAAAGGCATACTTATTGCATAAGATTTTCGTCAATGTGAATTCTAGAGATAATCAATATATATATATATATATATATATATATAGTCTTACTCTTAAATATTTAAAAAGATTATTTTCGTAACTCGAATCTTCGTTATCTAGATTACAAAAGATATTTAGAACAGTAGAGCATTAGAAAGTCACATAACTTGTAGTTAGGATAATTTATAGTTTTTTTCTTCAATCTTATTTTTGATAAGATATCTAGAACATTGTACAATTAATCTAAAACACTATATAGATATTAAAAGATATTATAATTGATATGATCTTCTCTCTCTTATGATACTGTTTGTTATATACAGGGTATTAGAAGATCATATTTGTAAGGGTGATTCATAGTGTTTTGTACAAGTTATTAGGTTGATTTATAATCTTTTTTGTGAGGTGTCCAAAACACTATATAGCTTTTGAAAAATATTATAATTGACACCAATGTCTATCTCTTATGATATTGTTTGTCGTATAATATTAGAAGACTATATTTCATAGCTTCTTCGTTGTGTTAGTTGAGATTAGGTTTTATAATATTCAATAAGATATCATAAATATCGTATATATATATATATATATATATATATATATATTCTTTTACTTGCATACTCGCCTTATCATAAAATATATACATCGAAGAACAAAACCTCTTATCATTCTTTACTCCCTCTCTCTCTCTCTCTCTCTCTCTCTCTCTCTCTCTCCACTGCCATATTCTCTTCTCCTCCCCTTCCGGCCTTCCCCATCCCGCTTCCTCGCTCTGACTCGCTCTATCCCAGTCTCTTTTTCTCTATCTCTCTCTCTCTCTCTCTACGTTTTCCTCTATCTCTCTGTGTGGGGGCTTTTGGTGTTCCGCGACGATGGGAAAGCAATGAGGAGACCATGCCGTTCACGCCATCAGACCACGCCTCCTGCGGCGACCTTTTGTGCAGGGAAGACGCTAGTGTACTCGCCGGAGACTCGCCGGGCGGCGCCGTGGGTCTGGTCGAGTTCCCCGATGAATCGGACGAATCCATCGCCGGGCTCATAGAGGCGGAGACGGACTACTCGCCCGGGTTCGACTACCCGGACCGGTTCCGGTCCAAATCGCTCGACTCGGCGGCGCGCCAGGAGGCCGTCGCCTGGATCCTCAAGGTCCCCCGCCGGCGCATGCTATCTCGATTCTGTAGTGATTTGCTATCTCGAGCCGGATCCCCTTACCGTCGTCTGGCGGAAGTTTGAAGTGCTCTATTGTTATTTCTTTTCCCTTCTTTTCAGGTGCATGTGTACTACGGTTTCCGTCCATTGACGGCGTATCTTGCCGTTAACTACTTGGATCGCTTCCTCTCTTCTCACCGCTTACCGGTTTGTTCATTCCCAATGTTCTTCTCTTCTCTTCTCGTAATTACATTATAGTTTTATGTTAATTCTTAAAAGGAATGAGTTTGAGATTTCCCGTGACTCGAGGAATGACAAATAACCAACGCTAAAATCTTTATACATCTTTGGTTGTTTTGCAGTATCATCTTAAGGAAACTAAGTTTGGCCACATAAGGGAGTTCGATGAGAAAGTATGTTCCTATGGATTATGGATAGAAGGGTGGTTGTAGATTCATTAATATTAGTAAAACTTTTGGAGCCATATTGAAAAATAATTTTTTTTGTTTGTGCATAGAGGAAAAAAAAAATACTATTAGTTTTTCTTTGTAGAGGCAAGAGTTGAAAATGTTCTCCGATTTGGCACATGAGTAAATATGAGAGTGCAAGCCTTGGCCTTGCGGCGAGGTTGCTCACCCTGTTGCCCTGATCGCCCTTTCCTTTATGCTTTCGACTTGGATTCCTAAATTTTATGCTTCCTTCTATGTACTATTAAGACCCCTATGGAAAGGAAAGTGATCATTTACACTAGGTTAGAGGGGTTGGTTTACCTAACATTTCTGGTCAGTCCAGAAAAATTAGGAAAAGAACAGGATTGGATGATGGAGAATAAATACTAGTCTTCTCATCCACAAAGTTAGCATTCACATGTACTTTTTTAATTGCTAACTTGGGGGTGACAATGATCCTAGCTGCATCTGCAAACATAAAAATAGAACAAAATTCAGCACAGTCTTATTAGTTGTATCATGGAACCTTTTCCATTATTATTATTTTTTGTTTTAAGAAGATAGGTTATCTCATACATGTTTGATCTGCCCATGCAGCAAAATGAATGGGCATTGCAACTTCTGTCGGTGGCATGCCTCTCCCTGGCTGCAAAATTGGAGGAGACCCTGCTCCCATCCCTATTAGACTTGCAGGTAAAAGAAACCTGAACACATTTTATTTGGTCAACTGTATTAGCTAATCTTCATTTTTTGATTTGCTTAGGTTGAGGGTGCAAAGTTCATTTTCGAACCTCGCACAATTCTCAGAATGGAGCTTCTTGTGCTCAATGCATTGAACTGGAGACTGCGATCTGTGACACCCTTCACTTTCATTAAATTCTTTGTTCACAAGATCGACCCTGCAGGAAAGTATGCAAGATCTTTGGTTTCACGGGTCACCGAAATTACATTGGCAACAACGAAAGGTTACGTAATTATGATTGTCATTACAATATGAATAATTAAGAACTGCATTCTCGATTTAAGCTGAAACATCTGGTGTAACAGACATAAAGTTCCTAAGTCACCGCCCATCATCACTTGCTGCAGCTTCCATTATTTGTGCGACCGATGAGGTTAAGGATCTAACATTTGTTAATCCTGGAATTGCAGCATCGTGGTGCACCGGATTAATAGAGGTGAGAAATATTCAGTCTCGAAGTAGCTAAAACTGTGCAGCTTTGATAGAAAAAAAGTATACTAGGCTGCATTTTTCTTTTTCATAGGAAGGGATTGCCGATTGCTATCAATCGCTGAAGCAAGTAATTGTCGATATCACGAGGAGAGAGCCTCCAATGATTCTTCCGCAACTCAGAGTTACCACCCCAATGAACATGGGGCCAAGTGTATCATCCTCTTCTTCCCCACCCAATAAAAGAAGGAAGCTGAACAACAATTGCTGATGGGTGGATAATGACAAGGAGAGTTTACAGGAAACCTGATAAGTTTTTTTTTTTTTTTTTTTTTTTTTCTATTCTAGGAAGTGGGCTTCGTAAAATCAGCTGCATATTTCTACAGTGCGTAGGCAATTTCTTTTTTTTTTTTTTTTGGATTTGCAGATTCCTCATTATTTTTCAGAGGAGTCTGGGGATCTTAGTGAAGCAATTAGGATTCTGGTTTATGATTGTGTGTCTAACGAGGAAGTAAGCCGGGTGGATGATTATTATTTTTGGTTCTTTTTTTTTTGAAGTTCTTTCATTTGTGGATCTTTGCTATCTTTATAGGCTATGATAGCAAAGTGTTGCAGATTCTCGAGGGAGGGGGATCTGCCATTATTTTCTGGTGGTGAGAGTGGAGGGACATGATCTTGTTTGTGGAGGGTGTGGGGGCTGTAAGAATCACAGGCAGCACTCATTGCTGGATGAAAGAGATATCAACTGATCGGGTGTTTCTACAGCCGAGGGTGAGAATGAGATGGCAGTCAAAGATGCGGGTAACCAGTACTACATGTGAGCAAGGATAGATTCCAAATGGCAGTTTGCTCCACATCTGTTGTCGGTGGGGCCGATGTCCTCCTCAGTCAGCCACATCAGTATGTATTATGGAGATTGGTTTTCTTTGTTTGTGTGATTGATTGTTAAGGATCTTTAATGTATTGTTTAGACAATGCATGTCAACCTGGAGAGGATGTGTATTCATCTGGCTTCAGGCTGCACCCTCGAATGATGTATTTTGAAGGTTGTGTTATTCCAAATCAATAAAAGAAAATTGATACATCTATGCATTTGGAAAAGCTACTCTACAGTTCCATGTTCCTAACTCTGCAACTGGAAATGCCCAAATCAGAGCAATTAATTTTTGAATGAGAACATATCTGCTTTCATGCCTTTTTTGTTAGCATCGGTTGCTACCTTTTGCAGATATGAATCAAATCTTTTGTTGGATAATGCATTAAGATATATGAGCAGAATCAGTCTTTTCTGGCATCAGTGATTCTATAAAATGGTGAAGGTGAGTTAAGTGACATCAACATCTCGTTCCATCCATATGATATATATATATATATAGTACTCGTAGGAAATGTGGCAGTCATTCTATAAAATTAGGAGAATTGAGTAGTGAGATGTTTCAGCAGTACAGGAGCCCACTTGTTGATGGAGTGGTGATTGCCAGATTCTTGCACTGTAGGCTAATGTCCTTGCAGCATCGTTTTGTAGGAGAGGCAGAGTGGAAAAGCACACAAAAGTATGGCTCACGAGCCATACAACCAGACGTTCCCAAGAGCACTTTAAAGCGCAGAGAGAGAGAGAGAGAGAGAGCGAGAGCAGCTTTACTCCCTTTCCTGCTGTTTCCTGCTTTGGCCTTGCCTGAAGAGACTCATCTTCCGTGAGCAGGATACATGGCCAGAGAGAGAGAGAGAGAGAGAGAGAGAATAATGGAATGGGAATGGGGGACATGGCATCAGATTGGGATGGAATACATCCAAACAATACAGCTCAATGAGTGCGGTACGGAGCAAAGGCATCTCATCTGGCCTCCCGCCCGCGCCTCCTCCTTCTGCTGCTGCTAACGAACTCATGGTCTTGGCCATGGCCGATGCTGCAATTTCGAGTTGGGACCATGGCTGTTGTTGCTGGCGGCCAACCTGCAATCTTTGGCATGGCTCACATTGTCACGTTCATTAGACAGACAGAGAGAGAGAGAGAGAGAGAGAGCGCGCGCATCAGTTCTGGTACCTCTGGTTCAGATAATAATTTGGGGAAGAAGAAGCTTTTGCTTCTGGTTTCTGTAGATTATACTGTAGAAAGCAGCAATTTTGAGAAGTTCAAATACAGTGAGATTGTTAAGAACGTGACAAACGAATCTACATGATAGCCATAATCGGCATTTACCTGACAAGGGAAGGGAAGGGAAGGGAAGGGATCAAAAAGATATATTCTTTCAGATACAACGTAAGTAAGCATATGGTTAAGATTTTTTTTAATTGTTTTATAAAACAAATTATCATGCTAGTTTCGATCATCACTGCAATATAATGCATCAAGTCAACTCAGTCCACTAATTAGTTATTAGTTAAAATTAAGTGGGGCTAATTACATATTATCCCCACTAATTAGTTATTTTTAGTATTTCGATTTTTGTCCTTTCAAAAGTTACATCGTAACGAAAATAAAACATTTAACTCATTATTTCAATAAAATCTCTTAATTTTTAATATTATAATATTATATTTTAAACTCTGTGTAGAGATTTCAATATTTTACTATCGTTATTATAGGAATTCCAATATAACTTTTAAAAGAGCAAGGATCGAAATACTAAAAATAACTAATAATAAAAAGATAATATATAATTAACCTAAATTAAATCAAACTATCACATAATTCTACGAAGAAGTTTTATTTTACTATTTTAATTGATCAAACAATCTTGAATTATTATAAAATTTTATAAAAAAAAAACTTAAATATACATTACTTTTTAGCTTAAAATAAAATCATTTGAAGGTTGATGTACCTCAATCTTAAAAATAAAAAAAATATGAGCATATCATTTATCATATTTATAAAATATAGACATCATAAAATCATATCACTAAATGAGGATAATTTCTATTTTTATTGGTATGTTAATTATGGTTTAATAGACAAGTGTCTTTTGTAATGCTTTGATATAGATAACATGTTTTTTATTAGAAAAACAAAAAAGAACCATCTGACATATACCTCTGTATTCCTAATATATCTATTAAAGGAGAACAAGGAATAATGTCCTTCTATCTAATACTAAGCTGTTCATCTTTTTTCGAATATTTATCTCAAAGGCCTAATCATCTAATGGGGCTAAGGCTTCTTCTCAATCATTATTATTATTATTATTATTATATATATTTTATTTATTTATAATACTCGATTAGTTTCATATCAAAAATAAATAAAATTATGATTGATACATAAGAATATATTATTATCGATTCCAATTTAAATATTTTGATGAGCCCAAATCACTATCAAATAAGACAGATTGTGTCATTATTAACGATCTTTCTTCTCCAACAACAAAGCAAATAAGAGGAAAATGGAAAGCCTAAATTTTGTCTCCAAACACTTTCCTCAAGACAAGCACGAACGTGTAAACTGGAGTTAGAAGTCACAGCCGAGGAGGACTTGAACGGTGTTTCGTTGTGTTCATGTCATTAATGGTGTTGCTCGATACATTTGTTAGGTAAACTAATGCACCCACACCCAACCGTGTGATCCGTTGACCAATGAAAAGTTGGGTACTTCTTCCGCTGATACTTTCTGCTACACCTCTACCGATGGTTACGGCCGATGCAGCAAACTAAACTGTGCTTAGCATTTTGGGACGTGGCTTTTCTATCCAGGTTATCGACTGTTGGAATTCCTGGATGGATTGGATTGGATTGATTATATCGTTCTTGCTTGGCATTATCCTCCTCAGATGTGCTGTGTCTTTGGTTAAAGATTAAAGATACCATGGTGACCAATCTCAAATAAACTACAGCTCTTGGATGCATATAGTGACATCAACGATTGCGCTTTGAAAGATGTTGCCTCCGTTGAAAGGAGATTAATATTTTGCCAAGTTAACCGGAAAAGATGTTGCCTCCGTTGAAAGGAGGCTGGCTGCAAAGAGAAGCTTCTTCTTTGAAGGTAATAATGAATATGGATGGACACACTATGTAATAACAACAATGTTCAGCAATGGTGACAACTGCAAAGACAAGTTTTATGGGAGCTCTGTGGTAGGTGTCGAGGTTGAGTCCATAACAACAATGTTCGGCAATGGTGTGGTGTCTCTTCCCAGTTTTGATTTGGTAGTGAAACCAAGGTTGATGATGAAGGCAACTCCGCCACCAGTTCTACCTACCTACCATGAGAAGCAAACCAAGTTTCCATACAACCCAAGGTCACTTGTCCTCTGCAATTTCCTCATCAGTTGAGCTAACGAGGGAAGAAGCAGGTTGAGAGTGGTTGTGCCCACCCTTCTGAATACTCCACATACCTTGGGCTCCCATGCCATGTCCATTAAGATGGTTCCTCCTGCTCTCTCTCTCTCTCCCTCCCTCCATGCCAATGCTCCACTGCAGCAAGCATGGAGTGGAGTGTGATCCAGAGGAAGGTCGGCCCTCTGCTGTGGCTACTGGTCATCTCCACCATCCTTGCCCTCTTCATCATGCATTCATCCTCCACTTTCAGCATCAGTATCAAAGCTGTTCTCACCCAAAGCCCTCTCGTCACCACCAGTGATGTCTCAAACCAAAGCCCTTCTCTCCCTGCTAACACCAGCGGTGTGACGCCAGTGCACAACAGTTCTTCCTCCCCACAACTCTCCGCTGGTAACTTCACTGCACCACATTTCTTCCACTGCTCGGCAGCGTCGATGCATTATGATGGTAACTTCCTTCTTCCGTCGGTGCAGATGGCAACGAAGAGCAATGCGACACATCGAAGGGCAAGTGGGTGAAAGAAGCAGGAGCATCGATCTACACCAACCTGACATGCCCGACGTACCCTGATATCAATAACTGCGGCAAGTATGGCAAGGATCAGAGCTATTTGTATTGGCGATGGCAACCGGATAGTTGCGACATACCGAGGTTTGAGCCCGAGACGTTCTTGAACATAGTTAGAGGGAAGAAGATGGCCTTCATCGGAGACTCCCTGGCCCGGAATCAGATCGATTCTTTGCTATGTCTCCTGTCTCAGGTGATATCTTATGCCTTCATTGCTGGTGCTACGACTACAACATGATGTGCTACTTGTGGTGCAGGCAGAGACTCCAAGGGAAGTTTCCAGGGATTCAATTGGGAAATACGTGACATGGTACTTCCCACCGCATGATTTCACCCTCATGGTCATGTGGACAGAGTATTTCGTAGAAGCGAGACCGACAATCATAAATGGAACAGCTTCAAACTCATTTGAGATTCACCTGGACAAGGTGAGCACCAATTGGGCAGAGAAGCTTCCTGGTGTAGATTATGCCGTCCTCTCCGGTGGCAACTGGTTCTTCAGAGGGATCCATTTGTATGAAGAGGGAAAGATGATCGGTTGCGTCAACTGCAGGGGGCAAAACCTGACAGAGTTCGACGTCACTGTGACCATCAGAAGGGCGCTCAGAACAGCCCTGCAGTACATAAGTTCATGCAAGGATTGTGAAGGGCTTGTCACCTTCTTGAGGACCTTCACATCGTCACACTTTGAGAATGGCTCTTGGCTCACCGGAGGATACTGCAATAGGACTCGGCCATTGAATGAGACTCGGATACTCCTGGATGATGTCGCCTGGGAGATAAGAAAGATTCAGTTGGAAGAGATCGAGAGAGTAAGACGACAAGAGAGCGGAGGGAAGATGAGGTTTGGGGTATTGGATGTCACCAAAGCTATGATGCTGAGGGCTGACGCGCATCCTGGGGATCACTGGACCAAGAAATCGAAGGCGAGTGTCAATGACTGCTTGCACTGGTGCTTGCCTGGGCCTATCGATATGTGGAGCGATCTACTGCTTGCGACTCTCGAGAAAAATTTTCTACCTTCTTAGTCGACTATTTTGTACATTTTTTATCATTCATAGTCAGTAAATTCCTTAACATTTTGTTGGTTCTTGAATAAACCATGCGGATGTGTTCTTGAATCCCATCCCATTCATACGTCTCTTATTTAAGAGTTTGAAACAAAGATTTCTGTCTCTCTAGGAATCCCATTCGTGGCGAAGAGTTTGTGTTTGGGGGTGAAATGATCATCCCGGAAGTCCAGGCTATGCAGGTCAAGAAAAAGTCACAGGTGAGGAGTCAAAACATGGATGGAAACTATAGTTTTCCTCGAATCTAATTCTGAGAGAATTAATCATGACTAAGACATCAGATTTAGGAATGCCAACTTCAAGGCTGTATTTTTTGTGGATGGAGATCGTGCTAAGTTTCCATCATTCTGTCTCGACCCAAAACCTTTACTCACAGAACAAGAAGAAGTTATCAAGGAAAACATTCACAAGAAAGAAATGGATTCCGAAACACAACACTCCTATTATTCACACTGTGTCTTGAATTGTTTGCAGTATCTCGAATGACATTAAAAAAAAAATGGCAAAAGAAATCTTCAATCGGATGCTTAACATACAAAAACCTGTTCCTACGAATCTGAGTTGTTCACAACATGGTTTGTTTATACTCTCGTATTGGCGCATATGATGAGTTGCAGCTCCTTCACACACTCTGCCATGGATGGCCTCCCGCTGCTTTCCATGCGAACACAGCGTGCGGCGAGGCTTACAAACATGGAGATGGAGTCCATGGTATATGAGCTTTTAGCCATGTCAGGATCAACCACTTTTCGCAATTTCTTTCGATCATTTAATAGATGTCGAACCTAGAACATGTAAGCCTTCATGAGCTTACTGCATTTACCCGTAGGTTATCTATCCTACAATTCAAAGTCCTGTACCTGTAACAGAAGATTTTGTTCACAAGGACCCCGGTTGAGTTCTACTGCTGTCCGACCGGTCAACAGTTCAAGCAGGACGACGCCATAGGCGTAGACATCACTCTGTAAGGTGAGCTTTCCTGTCTGTAAAAATCGAGGAAATCTTATTAGAAGTCGAAGCTTTCTGTAGGTGTTGCAGAGTTAGTTATAAGAAAGAAAGCACTGTATAACTAAATATACAGAAGGATTAGTTAAGCATTTTTTTTGGTCTACTGTGGAATCAAACTTGAACATGTTTCAAGTTGGAAAGTATTCAAAGAAAAAAAAAAAACTTGAACATGTTTCTTCTTTGAAATTTGACTCTCTTCGGGGAAGAGTGCTGAACATAAACTGCCTTCCGGACATCCAACCTTCACTTAGGCATTCATGCCATTGTATCCGAATTTAGAACATTAAACAACATCGATCGTCTTCATTTGTTTTCGAAAGGATTAGCCACTTTCATGACACTAAAGTGTGAGATGATTGCCTGCCTTTCGAAATACCGATTATAAAACTGGGCCGCGGAAAACTCAATTCTGATACATCAATCTATTTTAATTGGAAGAAAGCATGAAGCAGGGTAGTTCAGAAACTGTAGTAAGAGACTGCAGCAGAGCTTAGAAACTAGTTATGAATCATAATTCACTAAGAAATCAAGAGGAAGTGGATGCATACCAATGCATACTCAGGATCAAAGTAGCCAAAAGTACCTAGGAGCTTTGTGGTTGCATATATATCCTCACCGTTCGGCATTAGCTTAGCAAGTCCAAAGTCAGAAATCTGAGGAGTCGAGCAATCATCACAGTCATGCCATGCAACACTGTAGCACCACAAGTTGCATCAGATTCGTAATTCGTGGATACTTAATCTCTTCATTACCTTGGCCTCAAAGTATTCATTCAAGAGAATGTTGGAAGATTTGAAGTCTCTATGCACAACAGGAATACCAGCAGCAGAACTGGAATGAAGATAAGCCAAAGCCCTCGCTGCTCCGAGTGCTGCCTTCAGCCTCAAAGCCCAGTCCATCTTTGTTTCCCTAATTCCTTATGAATGGACGGGAGAAATTTGATTAAGAATGATGTTTATACAGAACAGATTAAGATGATACTGCAACTTAATGGAACCAACCATTCAAATAATCTTGAAGGTTTCCATTCGGCATGTACTCGTAGACGAGAAACCTATCCTTCCCGTCAGCACAATATCCGATCAGTGTTACCAAATTTGGATGTTCCAGTCTGCTCAAGATGTCTACTTCTACTCGGAACTCGCGTTCACCGTCAGTTTGTTTATAAGGAGGTAAATCCATCTTCTTGATCGCAACAACCTATAAATCGTTCGATACATGTCAGTATGAGAAAGCATCAAAGCAGGTGTGTGCCGACTCGCCAACAGTCTGCACAAAATCCACTTCTCTTTGTTACTTCACTGTCTCGGAAAACTCAGAACAAAATTATCGAGAACCAAAATGATCACATTCGACAAATAGAAAACGAATATATAAACTTGTCGATTTTGAGGTGGTGATGCATGGAATCAAAGTGGAAATCGGTTAATTTCTCCATGACAAACATGAAACAGTTCCAAGTGAGTGAAATGACGGTGTAAACAGGGGAAAATGATGTGTGTCGTTCCTACTGGCATAGGAATCTGAAAATGATGCCTAATCTTCCATGAAAACAATGGCGATACTCACGAACCTCTCCATTCCTGAGAATTCCCTTGTACACCCGGCCAAATCCTCCTTTTCCGAGCAGGTTCTCTTCGTTAAATGAAGATGTTGCCTCCTCCATTTCCCTGAGAGTGAAAACAGATGAGCAATTGCGCCTTCCGAAAGAGGGTTTT
Source organism: Musa acuminata AAA Group (assembly GCF_036884655.1). NCBI lineage: Eukaryota > Viridiplantae > Streptophyta > Magnoliopsida > Zingiberales > Musaceae > Musa > Musa acuminata. The sequence goes on from NC_088358.1 coordinate 33,599,492, forward strand.
TGTCCTTTAAGTTGCCAATAATCAACAGGCTCATATATCCCTGTCAAGAAATCAAGAGATGAAGAGATTCGTTTCGAGAAGAACCATCCTTCTTAAAAATCAACAAGAAAAATGAATGAGATCACGTACAAGGGTCCATATGATCGTGGGATTTGCTTCTTCGTCTCTTGTTCCATGCTGAAACAATGTTGAAAGGCATATCGACCCCTCAAAAAAGCTGAATCAAATTGCAGAATTCCTGATTTCAAGAAAAGAATTAGCCCACCGTCAGCTAAAAAACCAATATAGTAAGTATCATATATACAGGACTCGAGTATCAAAACCGCAAACATATTAGGGACGTCAAAAACAGTGCAAAAAACACTTCAAAAATCAGAAGATGAGAAGATGCTACCCGGGAGAATGATAAAACGATCTTGGAACAAGAATGACTTGCACAAGGAGAAATCCAACTAAATCATAAAAGGAAAACAAGAAAGTAAGCAACGTAACATTCATCTCGCGGGAACAACAACATGGAAGTTGCCCTTATTCCCGGCAAAGAACCCGAGACCAAAGCTCAAAGCAGTCAAATCGACCGTGGCAATGCCCACGCACCTCAGGTGGGAAACGCAGAGAGGCATCGGCTTTGGCAGGGGAAGGCTGCTGCAATTCCCTGAGGGGGGCCTGAAGGAGAAGGGAGATAGATAAGGGAGAAGGCTGATGCAGAGCGAGACTGGGAAGAAAGGGACGGGGCAGACCCAGGAGGACTCGCTTGGGAGTTACGAATGAAAGGCAAGTGAGGGTGGGAGAGCAAACAACCACCGAGTCACAGTTCCGGCAAAAAGGAGTAAAGAGAAGAGAAGGGAAAGGATAGCAAGGAAAGCAAAGAGTACGTGCAGGATAAGCAAAGTAAAAGGCAGCAGTGGTGTCGAAAGAGAAGGACGTTAGTTTACACAAGAGAGGTGGCGGGAAGAGAGGACAAGGAAAGGAGGGGGATCTGACCGTTACACACGGTTTGGAGCACCGGGTGGTGAGAACTGGTGAGAGGAAGCTTTCATTCACTCGCCTATCCTGATGTCATCATCTGTTGTTTATTAATAAGTATTGTTAATTCTGATTAGAATTGATTTTAGGAAGGTGATGTGATCTATTGCTGATTCTTGTACTCGATTCAGACTATAATAATAATAATAATAATAATAATAATAATAATAATAATAATTAATAGAATCTATTTGAATAAGGATAAACCCCTAATGCATTCAGAGATATTATTTACCATATCAGAGTTGCCACCCACTATACATAAAGCTAACTTGGCCCCATTTATGTACTGGATGTGTATGGAAAACAAATCCTTTTTTACTTATCTTTGCTTTTTGTTCCCCAAAGATAAGACTATCATCATCATCTTCATCATGCATTGGTTCCCCTGCAATCTTCATAGCTGATGGAATGAAATAGGTTCGTTGCCACCTGCTACAATCATGTGTTTCATCATCGATTGATATCTATAATTAGATGTGTCCACGTTCCTGCTTCTATCACAAGTGTGTTTTTGTGTTTTGCCCACCGATTTGTTTAACGAGTTCGTATGATTTCTCTTGGGAGGGATGAATGACTTTGTATCCACTGGTCAATAGCCGTAGTTTCTGTCGAGACATCCGAGAAGGCGAAGAGGATGATGATTCAACCAATTAATTCAGTGTTGTGCCCTCCTCCTCGATTGCTCCAAAAGTCTCTCCTTTGGTTTTTACTCTTCCTCTCGTTCTGACACAAATTCGTATGTACAAACGCGGCGAATCCGTTGTTGCATATGTAAAGCAACGTCGGTATGCATATATGATTCTTGTCTTCCCAGTGTCTGTCTGAAATGGATAATACTCCGGAGTCGATTGGAGAACGCTGGTCATCGATGTGCTCGTGATGCATATACAATGCAAGTTCATGATTTGTCGACCCACCAAGTTCATGATTGGAAAATGGTTGTTTTGTGAATGATGGATCATATTATTGATGGTTCTGGTTTGCGGCAAAGCACCCAACTCAGGTAAATGTGCATTCTTGCATGCTTGTGCTTCTCAACTCAGATTCCTTTATTGACATTAAGGTGCATCAAAGACTCTAAGCTGACAATCTCCAATCGAGGAGGGCATTATTCATTGATTTACTTTCGCAAAAAGAAAAATCTGCTGCTGCTTGTTTCTCCGCATAAACAGCATTACTGGGTTTCAGAAACACAAGAATTAACAGATAGTAACTTTCTGCTCGACTGCCATATGGTTGTCAAGATTTGGAAGCAAATTATTGGGTTCCAAATCGCAAGATAAGAAAGATTTTGGTAATTGGAAGTAGAGGGGTGCTGCTTTTGTTCTTTAATTCCCCCTATTTCTCTATTGAATAATGGGAATCCATTCGATCGGTGGGGAATGCACATGAGAGCCATCTTCTCGTGGCTATTTTTCTTAATCATAGCAGCTAAATTGGTCTGCAAAAACATGTTGCTTACCGTGCCATTAAGCATTTCTGTTTTGTTTTATGTGTTGTTGAATGACTTCATAATTCTTCTTCTTCTTCTTCTTCTTCTTCTTCTTCTTCTTCTTTGCTTGTATTTGTAAAAATGAATCCATATAATTATATGTACAGAGGATTATTATTATTATTATTATTATTATTATTATTATTATTATTTCTCTACCAAAACCAAACTTTGAAGCAATAAAATAGTTGTGATTCTTGACTGTGTTGTGTTTACAGTGAGTGAGCCATATGACTTCAACATTCAACGCTGGGAAAATAGTTTATTGTTGGAACTGCATGCATGCAAGGTTAGCAGCAACACACATTGATCGGTACATGGATAGATAGGTATGTGGTGGAGCTTCCAAACCCTCTCCCTTCCTTTGTTCTTCTCACCCAACACTTTCACTTTGGGGAAATGCCTCCTATACCTGTTAGACAACAGCCAAGAAACATATAAGGAGTCTCCAAGCATGCTTCTCATTATTGGACGGTGGGTGGGTATAGTGTTGATTGTCTCGTTTCTTCCTTTACTCCAAAGAGAAGCATGGAATAGCAGGTCAGGTTGCCATTGCCAAAGTAGCATCATTGCGAGTTATTGGTTGCTATAAATCTGAGCTTTTTCTTAGGGACCAGCAAAGTTAGGTTTACTGGAACCTTTAATATTTGTTAGAGGCTAAATCTAAATATGAAGCCTTATATGTTATCATTAATTATAAACCAAAATGATTAGATAGCATGTATATTTTACCTTTATGTAAAAATGAATTGAACCTGATGTTTATTATTTTGCCTTTCGTATATACATACTAACTAAGAGGCTTCTCTTTCTCTTTGTTTTCTTCTCCTTGTTTGACTCAAAACTCATACTCTCTGATCCATGAAGAAAAGGCAAAGTTGACAGGAAGATATTGATGATTCCCACATTTCTCTCTCTCTCTCTCTCTCTCTATAAATCTGTCTGTGAAAAGTCAATTCCATTAGCTGGAATATCACAGAGTAATTGAAATCATTCTCATTCTCATTTCAAGAAATAATTCAATGCATAACACAACCAAAAGAACTCTAGTATGAAGTATCTTCATGCCCACGCATGGACCATGAAAAAAACTAAAAATCATCATCTATATGTACTAAAATTGATGATTCCTTGATTTCCATACGAACGTATATAAAGGAACAGAGACACATAGAAACAAAGAAAAGCTTTTAAATTTCTGCATACGAATCCCTAAGAAAGATTGGTATATCCATCTTCTACACAGATCTGGCACCAACTCTAATGCTAAGTTCTCAGCAGAAAAATGTATGTTAAAGAGAGAAAAAGAATGACCTCAAAGAAGACATTAGACCTTCTCTCTCTCTCTCTCTTACACAGATCTATAGAGAGAGAGAGAGAGAGGGTAGAGAAAAAAAATCAAGACCTCTTCCAGAATTGTATGCACATAATCTGCTTTATATCATGAAACAAAAAGTCAACAACTATCTTAGGCACATTAAGTAAACTCAATATGACAGGATTTAAAGGGAAAGAATTAAGGAAGCATTTGATCTTAAGATCGTACAATATGAAGCAGCTAATCATCCACAACTAATCAATCAATTAAGCTGAAAACTCCATGAATCAAAAACCGCTGTAATTGGAACATGTATTATATTCCCTTAACTCCAATACTATTACAGCCCACATCACCATCCATTTATATGCATATAGCTCATGGCAGGTACAACTTGGAAAGAGCTCTCAGGACATGCACTTGCAGCCTCAGCAGGAATATATAGTCGGCGGTGCGCAGGAAGAGCTGCTCCGGCTGCAACCGCCTTCCGCCGGGCACAAGCCTCTGCAGCGTCCTCACCTTCCTCTCCACCGCCGCCGCCGCCGCACGCGAAGGCCGCCTCCCTTTCCCTCGGCGGCTCATGCCACAGATCCCATGGCGTGTGGATCTGTTCAACCTATGGAATCCAGCCTGTCTCCACCTTGCCTCCTCTAGCCATGCCTTTCCCATAGGAAAGAAGATGAACGAGAGCAATGTGGCTTGAAGAAAAGAGAGGCCGAATGAGACTATAAATGAAGCGTGAAGGGAGGTAGATATATAGATAAGACTTGACACAGAGAGAGAGAGAGAGAGAGAGAGAGAGAGGAAAGGAAGTGATGCTGCTAAAAGCCATGTTAGAGAGAGAGAGAGAGAGAGAGAGAGGAAAGGAAGTGATGCTGCTAAAAGCCATGTTAGATAGCGGGGGCGAAAATTCCAAAGCATGGCGGCATTTTGTCGTTTAGCTGGACGTGGGCTCATGACAGAGGCCGCGGCATTTCCGGGGCACGTGTCTGACAGCTCTGGCACGTGGGCCGGAGAGTGTGACGTGTTGTTCTGCTGACAACTGTGCCGAGGATTTGAATGCAGCCGCTCCACGTCATTTGTGCCCGGGTTTTACTGCGTGTATGCATGCATGCGTGCCACATTGTACTACACGAAGACCTGCAACTTGTAGTTTAGAAACAACATCGCTTAAATAGAATTCAAAATTTATCTTATTAAGATATTTTGATCATCATAATAAAAATACTATAAATTTTATGTAAAAATATTATAAATAATTCAAATGAACTTCTAACTTCTGTCAAACCAACTATAAGCCTAAAACTATGATATCATAATGATCTTATACGAGTAATGATTGCCGGACTATTCTGATTTGCCTGCAACTGCAACATGCGATGGTGACGATACATTTCTATGTAGTTCCATTCCTTAGAAGACAGTGCATTGTCATCTCTAATTTGAGGATACAATGGACATTATATTGTTGCTTTCTATGTGAGAGCGAGCATATAATATTTAGAAACACAGATGAAAAAACTTGTTACTGGCCGTAAAAATAATTGAAATTTACCATTCTATGCAACTTGATGGAGAGCAGATTCAAGAAATAAGTAGCTTCAGAGATAGGATAAGAAAATATGTGGCACAAGTCAGATCGAGTGTGTTTCGCTGATCACAAACAAGCAAACAAACAAAATGAGAGATAGGCAAAGCAAATGGGAGAAATAGTTTATGTTTTTTCTTGCAACTTTCAGATATCGTCGTGTTAATAATATAGGCTTTCTGGGATTGCACATAATAAAATTCTGCGAACAAAATCCACATAACATCTATGTTACTACTACATATAGATGACCAGTTAGTCAACGGTTGACTCCGAGTCAGGTTGCTGCACTGGGGAGAATTATGAATAAGACACAACAACTGTTGACTTATATCCACTGCTAAGGGGGGTTGAAACATGAACTATAGAGACTAGATTCTTCCATCGATTTCTGTGAACAGGCAACCAGCTCAGTTTAAGTAAGCATAATCCCCAAATCCCTATCAAATAGCTAAATATTCTGTTGTAAGTAGTAGTATGTCTTATAGTCAACCATCCATACTATATATATATATATATATCCCCCAACAATGAATGCTATCTATGTAAGAGAAGCAACTTGGATATTGTCCGAGTAGAGAGAAGGTGAGGGACTGGTAGCGATAGCCTTGTTAATTCGACCAACCCAACACACATAAATAATACCATGCAAACTGCTGATGAGCCATTAAATTGACCTCCGACTTAGATGTTGATGATTGTAATCGATGTGGAGGAGGGAATGATGAGCACTCGGTGTGGAGTCGAGTAGGTAGAGGCAGTGCAGTGGGAAAGGGGGACCATCGGTGAGGAACATGGCCAGCTTAATCCAAGAGGAAGTGCATTAGCAAGTGAACAAAGCGGCTTCTTGTCGATGCATGGCCTTTCTTTTGCCTTAGCTGTTGCGTTAGGTGTTAGAACGGGACTGTTGCACATGGAAGCACATGATGTACTACTAATTGACAGGGAAGCGTGGGTGCCACTCCTACTCCAATCTTCTCCCTTCTTTCTTCCCCTTCATGCTTGGCCAAGTTATTTCTTGTAAGTTTAGGTTGATGCGATTGCCACCTTATGGATTTTTGGCCAATATATGTTCTCTGTGACTGGAGTTGCACCTATCCATCTATCTATCTATCTATCTATCTATCTATCTATCTATCTATCTATCTATCTATCTATCTATGCTTGCTGTAAAACCTTCCCAAAATGAGTTAATCTGACTGTTCTTCTCATCAATCTGTATTAAAATTTCTTATGGTCATTCAGAAGAGTTGTAGCCACTTCAATAATTTTTTTTATGGTATGTCATAAGTTAATAGTTTAATATTTATTGTTCATCCTCTTTTAAGATGGAAGCAAGCCATATTACCTTCATTACCCTTTTTTATTTCACCTTGGTGATGCTTGCTTGCTTGCTTGCTATAGTCAAATAAATAAAATACCCATCCATTTCATTTCATCACTCGAGTACCAAGTATTCATGAGCTTAACAACAAAGGGCTTACCCTTGCAAGTTCATATTTCACACTTTTGTTGTTGTCCTCGTGTGTGCTACGAGAGTCAGACCCTCATCTCATGGCACATTGCATATTTGCTAAGCATGATGATGGTGATGAAGCTTGCACCACCCTTTTTCTTTGCCACAAAAGTTGGAGAGAAGCTTTGGCGGCACATGCACGGGTAGTCTCTGGTCATCTTCAACCTTGGGCATTCGATGGAGTTAGAGGTAGTAGGCCCCGTTAGTTGCCTCTAAGTTGACATAACCATGAGAGAGAGTGAGAGAGAGAGAGAGAGAGAGAGATGCGATACCACTACATACTTGGTTCGGTCCATGTCTTGGAGTTGCTTGGGCAATCATAAGAATCTTTGGGGAGCGGACATGGTCTACGGGCCACATACAGCATCGAGTTTAGGTTTTAGGTTGCTCGCTCACGGGGCAGAAGAGTTTTAATGGTGCATGTGCTGCTGGTGGAGCTAATGATGCAGCACTTTGGAAGAGGGGAGCATGTGGGGTGGCCATCCATGAATGAGGGAGGGAGGTCTCATGCGGCTGTAGGTTTGACACCCACCGATGAGAGAGGAGGGACACCGGATGGATGTTGGGTTAGCTGGCTTGTGGAAGGCCTCTTTTGGTGGCCCCTCTTCTCTTCGGCTGTGAAATGTTCAATTTAAAAAATACTTTAAAAATATTAAAAACTTTAAAAATAAGATTATAAATAATAAAAAAAGGGGTTATAGAAATTTTTTAATATCATCGAAATTTTTGACCGATTATATTTTCAATACATCAAATCCAAACGACATGGTCCGATGTGGGCGGCCCAAATCTGACCACGACCCGATCCATATCAACCCAACTTGAACGTGGATTGGGTTGAAGAGTCGGGGAATCCGGTATCCGCAATTACCGGATCTGGGATTCGGATGCCGAGTGCATTCAACCCGATAACCCTGAGAAGCCGTCGCAAGCGTCCATGGGGAAGCCCAATGCATGAACCGAGAAACCCGACCGCCCCTGTGAACGTTACATCGACACGAGGCAAGTTTCTTCCCCAATCTCTCTCTCTCTCTCTCTCTCTCTACCTCTTTTCCTCTTCGTCCCCCATCGGCGTCCTTCCGTCTCCCCTTTCTCGCCTCCTCCCCTTCAGGCTTCATGTAACGCTGGCCATCAGAGCTGGAGTCACTGCCGTCACAACTGTAAGAGATGCTTACCGCCGCAGCCTAGATTTGTTTCTGGTTTATATGGATTTGCCTCATGCTGATTGATATACACAGATGCGTTACATAGATTTGTTGTTCGGATTTTGATGCGCATTGGTATCCATCAAAACTATTAGCTTTTGCTCTTCCCTCTTGTTCTGCCACATGATGCATTATTTCTTCAAAATTGCACCTGAAGTCGCATGAATGCTCAAATTTCAACTGTGGCAAAGTAAGCAACTGGAAAGATGATCCCGAGACCATGTATGTGTATGTGTTCATGATGAGAGAGTAATGAAATGAACCGAAAACATTGGTTCTAGAAGAGGTGATTTTTCTGTTTTATCATGGAGCTGCATTAAATGTTCTGGGAAACAACAGATAAATCTTCATAATAGTAGTGGTTTATTCTCTCAGCTATCGAACTAGATTTAGTTTGTTCTTTTTTTCTTTTACTTATATTTGTTGCTCCTTATGAAGAGGCAAAAATGCATCGAGCATTACTGCAGTAGGTGGGTACCTGTAAATTGGGAAACAAAGCATTCATTTGGAACAATTAATTAAAATCTCACGCGGTGTTGTTGTAGCAGTGCACATGTTCTAACTTGCTGTAGAGTGCATTCCTCCATGGATTACAACCCCAAACATGTAGCTTAACATGTTTCAATATGCAATAGCCTCTTTTCTTATGATAAAATTTATTTGTTAATATTTGATAATGTGTTTTAACTGCAGGAACTTGCCTTCCTCTAGTTTGACTGTTTCGTTGATGATGCATAAATAAAAGTAGGAACAGAGTCAAACCAATTGTATGTAAATTTTTTCTCTTGCTATGTTCCTAAGATATGGTATATTCTGTATTCCTTCGTTGTTTCATGGAATCAACATTCTATTTTCTTCAATAGAAATTGATTCATATCAAATGACTATTATTCCATTGAATTACTAGTTTTTTTTTGCATATATACATATCTTTAAAAAGATCAGATTTACTTCTGGACATCTTATTGCTATATCTTTTCTGGGTCTTAGTTAACTATTGGCATGCAGCAGGTCAGACTGGAAGATAATTTACCGTAAGATGTCTTCTCCAAGCAAGAGACGAGATATGGATGTCATGAAATTGTAAGGTTTATTGTCTTTTCATCTGTTATTTGATGGAAATGACATTTATTGGAGTGGCAAATGTAGACACCACGATAAAGAAATGGCATAATGAACTTATGCATTCTCTGTCCTCATTTATGCACTGCACAATTTTACACCACTATCAATATGTATATCATAAACTGGAATTTGGCAAAAGTTTCCTCATCTCTCGCAAGCCTTTTATTTTTAGCAAAGACCTTCTCAAAATTTGCATGTTTAGAGATTTGGTTCCTAGTCTGGAATTTAGGATGCTGCTTCAATATTTTATGGAGGCTCTTTGACTTAAAAATAATGATAATTAATTTCTTGTGCTTTGCATTCTTTCCTGGTGGATCCACACCAAGCATATTCACATTATGCATTCATTTGCGAGTCAGTTAGATAAACGTGCTTTCTGTGTTGAATATTTAACAAAAATGTAATGTGGCATACAGATATTTATAACCATATGAAAGAATTTGTAACTGCTAGTGAATGAACACCATTGCCTTTTTCACTACACCCAGTCCACTTGCTTTGGAAATGCTTGCTTATAGCATCTTTTGGTTCTTGCATTTAAAACCATGTCAAACTTTCTTCTCTAACAGTGACATGTTTATAATTATGGGCTCCCATAATTATCATATGCAGTCACTGCATTTTTGCCCTTCTATTTTCCAAGTGAGATTTGTGCTAAGGCCAAATTTCTGTTTTTTCCTTCTTTGTAGGATGATGAGTGACTATACGGTGGAGACCACAAATGATGGCCTTACTGAATTTAATGTGGAATTTCATGGGCCCAAACAAAGTATGTTCTATTTTCTCCTCACGTAATTTTTCTGATTGAAATAATATTGATATTGTTGTGTAGACCTCTAGATAGGTGAACTATCTCTTAGTTGTTTATTATTTGAAAGATGGGTTCTTTATGTTGTTAAGACAGTTGAGATTTAAGTGACTGAGAAAATGAATTTTTGTAATTTTGGTGAGTTACCTAGTTAACAATCTAAAAGACTTTGATTGCAGTGGTTACCTATGAAAATGTGATGGATATATTTTCTTCTTTGTAAATATTTATCATTCCTCTATATTTGCTTCATGATGCACGAAACTAGCCCAAAACCATAGTCTTAAATTGAAACCTAGATGTCTGTAATATATATTTTACTCGGATTAATCAATGGCCAAATCCTAAAAGTAATGTTGACTCCAAGAAGACTATTATATTAACAAGCTTTATTTACTTTTATGCTTCTCTTAAGCGATACTTTATGTTAACATGCTTGGTTCCTATTGACACTAAGGGAGAAAGTAATTCATGCTTGAAATCTATAATTTTACTAAGTTTTATTATTTAGCGGCTGCTGCACTCAAACATTACCATGATCTTGTTTCTTCTTATCTTGTGCACTTGCAGGTCCCTACGAAGGTGGGGTCTGGAAAGTTCGTGTTGAGCTGCCAGATGCATACCCATACAAGTCTCCTTCGATTGGCTTTCTGAACAAAATATTTCATCCGAATGTTGATGAACTGTGAATACGAAGTCCTTTTCTTTTTAATTGTAAAATACATTGCAATGTTTCTTACAGTATTGTTCGCAGATGATTTTCATGATAAAGTCCCAATATTTTCACCTATCAGGAAGCTGATGTTTAAAACTGATTAATCTGTAATTGGATGCATGGTGCTTACAAATATATTCTATCGTATAATTTTGTGCTAATTGCTAGCCTCAATTGACCAGTTAGTGATGTAAATGGAAGATTCACACAACAATGCTTCCTGGCTAATTTTAGTTGTTTCTATCAATTTCTTCGTAATTTCATAACCATGTTTTCTATGCTACAGGTCTGGCTCAATATGTTTGGACGTAATCAACCAGTCATGGAGCCCCATGTTTGGTGAGACTGTTACAGTTCAATTGCATCAAAGTGATTTCTTTGTGTATATCATGGAGAATCACTGATTAAAAAAATTATTTGAACTTGCCTCTATAAGAACCAGGTGTAAATTTATTTTGCTTCAGATATTTATACATTTCGAAGAATTAGATGTTATGGCGTATAACCATAATTTAAATTACTAATTGATCAACCCATTCATGTGAATTGTTTTTTATAAAGGTCCTTTATCCATATGATATGATATACTCTAGATGGGTGCTTGATATTTCAGTTTCTTATGTGACTACATTGTGCTGCAGATCTTCTGAACATATTTGAAGTCTTTCTTCCACAGCTATTGCTATATCCAAATCCAGCAGATCCATTAAATGGTGATGCAGCATCACTGTTGCTCAAGGATCAACAGCAATACGAGCAAAAAGTAAAAGGTAAATATTTTGTTAGTTATTTTATTATACTTATTTTAACTTTCATTTGATAGTATATGAATTTCTTTAATTTATTTATTTCTTCATTCTTTATGCATCACCAAACATGTCTCTAAGATCTGCAATTATAATAATTTGTTTCATATGTTGAGATATTTCTTCTTCTTATTATTTGTAGAATAAAGAAACATATGCATGCACTTCGTATGGAAATCATAATCTCCAGTTTATTGGGACATCACTGCAATGGTAGGCAACTTGGTTATCATTTTAAACCATCATGAGCCAGGAGAGTTCACAGAATTCATCTAGTAATAGTTGTTTCATTATAGAAGATGATTTAGTGTATGAATTAGCTCATTGATGAGACATGATTGTAGAATTGAGGAATATGTTGTGAAAGGAATGGTTTTCATTCATTGAGAAGATAAATATTTATACAGGTTTTGAAGGAGAGATTAATCATGTACTCAAATCACGTAATCAAATCCGTGATTGATCCTCAAATCATAGATTGATTGATGATATAAGGAATGCAGGGATGTTATTACATGTGTGCCGTTATCATGATTTTCTATCAATTATCAGGTGATCACAGTCAACTTTTTGTGCACCTGATATATTTCTTTTATGTTTAATGATAAATAGAGGTTTAGGTTATACCTTGACGAACAAATGGTGAATAGCTATTTTATGATGAGGTGGCAAATCTAAGAGCAGCTGCCATGAGTTAATTTCAGCTGTATTTATCTAACATTTGTTTATGATCTACCCTTAAACTATTAAAATGTGGCTTTGTTCTCCGATGCACTTGGTCATGAAGATGGCTCCCTCTAGTGCTGCACTAATCATAGGCTGTCTCAATTACTTAAGGCACCGTCACCGAGAGTAGATGAAACACTTAGTTTCTCCCCTTGATTCTATTAGTTGCTTGTGCAGCTTGAAGAGTCAGGATGCTGCTATATAATATGGTGAAGGATTGACAAGAGGATATTTTCTGGTGTTTTGGATATTTCTTCATTTCCAAGATTCTTATAGAAGTTCATTCTATCTTGTCAGCATCTTGATAGATATACAAAGAGCAAGGAGGGATGTGTTAGTTCATCTTGATAAATTCATTCCTAAAATTCCAATTTGAGATCGAAGTCCTTCAAAGTTATATATCTCTGTTTTCTTTGCTTTTCTTCTATGTTTTTGGCTGTCTTATGGTATTATCATGAAGAAGCAACCTTTTGGCTGGTCATCCTGGTCCATAGTAGTATTGAGATTGGGAATTATGACACTTTTTAGTTCATCCTTTGGAGACCAAATGGAAATCCAAGGCTATGCAATTATAAGAGATATTGATGATATTTATTTTTAATGTACAAAATTTGGTATAGCAGTCTTAAGATGTTATAGCTCATTAGCTGGCACCCTTTTCCAATTAGGGAGCTCTATAGAGTAAAAGCACCAGATATATATGGTCTAGCAAAGTAGAAAGAAAAGAGAGAAGAGAATTCCATCATAGACCAATATAATATTTTTTGTTGACAAGCCAACGGGTCTATGTGTAGGCGAAGACAATCACAGAAAACATCATGGAGTGCATACATATAAATTGTGTCATCACCTAAACAGATTAGCTTCTTGATGCAGTGCATGGTGAGTAATGCTCCCAAGTTTTAAGATAATAAATTCCAAGCTCAACCCTATCAAATTTCAAGAAAATTGTTCGTATCTTGAGATAGTTATGAAAATTCAAAACCACTAAAGTACAATACATCATGAATTTAATATGTATTATAATTTGTGCTTGAATTTTAGTAAATTGTGACTTATTAATTAGATGGTTGAGGGATTCAGTGTACAAGAGATTTATAAAAGGGGAAGGATGTAAGATTGGTAGGGCATTCTAGTTTTTTTTTTAACCTTATCAAACTTTTTTATTCCGAGCTATCAGCTCTTAGCATCTCCTGAATTAGAGAGTTCTCTTTGTCCTCCCATATCTCACTTTTTTTTTTCACCCTCTTCTTCTCTCTTTCTTTTTGTTTCGTATTGCTTTTGAACTTTGGTTTTCTTCTAATGAATAGAGATTAAGCTTAAACCTCAAACTACAACATAGACATACACATTATGTGCTTTCAGGCACGAGTGACATTCATGTCAGTGGTTGGAGTGCCCGTTTGGTTTGAGTTCATCGGTGAGGTTTGAAAAAAAAAAAAAATGGACAAAAGGTGCATATTAGCCTAAAAGAAGTCATACCTATTAGATATATCTTACATTGAGACTAGCTTGTCATCTAAACATCTCAGGTGCCTTCGCACATCAACTTTTTTCAAGTAACTAGGAACACATGCTAATCTTTCTTGTCAATGAATTGTATCTATTTTGTAAGCTTTATCAACCTTGATCAGATTACTAAATTATACATCTAAACAGAGTACTGTGAGCGATACGCAAAGAGAGAGAAGCTGGAAGATGTTTCCGATGGAAGTGATGAAGACATCAGCGACGACGAAGTCACAGGGTCCGACAATGTTGACATTGCTGGAGATGCAGACCCCTGAGGTGCAATCATTTGGACCCCGAACCATAGCAATAGCAAATACAACATTCATGGTTCATGCTGTTGTTCCATGTCTCCACAATGTCAAAGTGTGTACTTGTTGTTTCTGTATTTGTTTGAACTGTAGCTGTTACTTCACATTGACTTAATTTCAAGTGGCATGAAATCTTTTTTACCTTCTATTGCTATTGACTAAAATGCACTAATGTCACCTTTTAAGTTTTTATTATGCCAATTTATTGTTGGAATGGTATATTTTCTTCCAGCTATTACGTTTTTTATTTTTATTTTTTTGATATGGTATAATTTTTCAGATGAATTGAATCACTTTGGAAAAGCAATTGACACTAAATTTATTGGGCTTTTTAAGGTTTGTTCTCTGTGATGTCTATTTAGTAATACTAATTTTATATGAGAGTTCTGCAATAATATATAGTTAATGTAACAAATATGATTATTGTCCTAATCTGATGTGTTTGGTTGTAGTTGTTTCAGGTATCGGATCCATGTTGGGCCTATCGAACACCAGCTCATCATGAAGTATAGGGTATCAGACCCATATAGAATGATGTTGAATTGAATCAAAACTATCCATCACAATATATAATCATATGCTTAATCACAATATTTGAGTTGAAAACATCATAAAGTCCCAACTTGAGAACAAGATTAAAATTTACCCAAAATAAAGTTACATGGAGGCTCAATAATTGAAACCTCAGTCAGACCCATGAGATTTATGGTCTAATTAGTTGATCAAGTTAATCGAACCTAATTATTTGATTTGATTTGATTCGATCAATTGACATGAATTTTCTTATTCTTTACCTTTTGGCAAATGAGTAATAATTTCACATTCGGGTTATTGATTGAAACAAATGAACCCGAATCCGAACGGGTTGGCTCCGAACTCCGTTCACTTAAGCTAAGCCCCCCGTCATCGTCGTACGCATATCTCGTCTCCCCTTTTCTCCCTCCCGCCAACTGTTCACTGTCTTCCTTCACTTCCCTCGCAAAAACCCTAGCACCGAATCCTCGGTTCTCCCCGGCCGAGGAGTTCTAGCCACGTCTCCGGTCACAGGAATGGGAAGCTCCGGAGCCACCGTGCAGGTCTCGAACATCCCCCTGGCCGCCGTTGCCGGGGAGTTCTTCGAGTACTTCGAGGCCGCCGTGGGCTCTGTCTTCGCTTGCGAGATCGCCACCGCCCGCAGGAACTGGAAGTCGAGGGGCTTCGGCCGCGTCCAGTTCGATTCCCTCGCTGCTGCCGAGCGGGCGTGTCTCCTCGCCGCCGAGGGCCGGCTGCCCAACTTCCAGCGCGCCCGCCTCACTATCACCCGCTCTCGCGACGACATCGTCGCGAGGGCTGCCGAGGAACGGAACCGCGTCGAGGGGGCGGTTCTCCGCGCTGGGGTCCTCGTGCGTGAGAACCGGATGGAGGTCTTTGGCGTGTGGGAGGGGGTGAGAGCAGAGATCATGCCGGAGAGGAAAAAGTTGGAGCTTTTCGTCGAACAGAGCGGCGAGAAGTATAAGCTGGAGGTGATGTTCGGGGATATAATTGCGTCTTGCGGTTGTTGCTTGGATGGAAGCGAATCGAACGCCATTCTACTACAGGTTTAAGCTTTATTCTTCGTCTCTTCTTCTTCTTCTGCTTCTCCTTTAGGCCTATATATAGGTTCACTTCAGTTTGGACTTTGGAGTTATGATTCCTGGAGCATTGTAAAACTTGGTAGTGTATATTAAGAAAGATGGATGGGAGAACGAGCTAATTAACCTTTTTTTTTTCTATTCCTAATACCTGACCAATTTTAAAGCGAAATAGCCTTTGATTTCGAGAAATCTTTATCTAGGTACAAGATTTTCAAATGAATGCTAAGCTGGGCCACCTAGAATGACGTGAACCGTGCCACTGCCACCATTTCTAGGACTGGTCTACGTCTCACCTATTCAGATACCTGCATGATATAGTGTCTTTGCATGTAAATCTCATTGCAGTCGCCCAGATAAAAAGTTTGGAGATGATGATCTTCTAGCTAACTCTCTGTGGAAGTCATTGATGATCATGCTTTAGGCGAAACGTATTCGTAAGGTGTGATCAGTGCTGTGTACAATGCCTGGTTACATATTCACCACAACATTCTGGAGAAGCAAGCTTGAAGAAAATAAGTGAATTCATTTAGTAATCATGTTTGGTTGTCTATGTGCTGTCATAAATTAGTTTAATATTCTGTTAATTGTTCAAGATCACCTCTGAAAAGATCAATGGTACAATAGATTTTGAAAGTCTTGCATTTAACAGGTCGATATGTTCAAATTATAGGCTGATGTAGATATTCTCAACTCTCAGTTGACTGGGTTGTAGAACTGGTGATAGGACTTTAATTTATGTGAATAAACATTTTCAAAGTAAACAATTAATGGATATTAATTCCTTACTGTTCTAGCAAATTAACAACGAATAGCACCGTGATTTTGTAGACTGAAATTGAAGCAGTTGATCATCATGCCACAGTTTTCTGTCATCTGTATGATAACATTAGCCATTCTTGTCTCTCTAGATTCATAGGGTATGATGCCTCTTAGTGAATGAATAGTTTATCTTAATGGTCTTGAGAATACCCATAAATTTGGACCTGAGTGCTTAAGTGGTAATAATATTGTTTTTTTTTTGTTCTTTTTTCCATCATTTGATGTTGCATAAGACCTTTGGACTTTTCCTTCCCATAACTAACAAGAAAAATCCTTTTGTTTCCAATTATAATATGGAGGATAGTACCATCCAGCTCTATAGCCCTCTGAAAACCTTGAAATAAAGTTAATAAACTAATAAAGATTTTGTCTAAATGATGTATACACTATATGAGTTTAGATTAAATACATAATAAAGTCATATGCATTTTTGTTTGCCACTTGACCATTACAGTCACAGAACGAGCATGTACTTGCAAAGTCGGCAACAATAGGTGAAATTCTTGTGTTTTTTTAAATAAGCGTAGTTGGTATATAGTTTTATTCTTGTTTATTTGGCACAAAAGATGAGTGTATTCTTACCCAAGGAAGAAAAAAGTAAATAGTTGATCTGACTGTGTATTCCACATACTTACTAATACATAGTTTTTGTTAAGAAATAGTAAATAAAGTCTGTTATTCTGTTTTTTGCTCACGCTTTTTTCTGTTTTTCGAATTCCATGTGTACTATTCAAAGTGGTTCTTATCTTAATTTTTAAATTTATCTGTTGATGAGAATCTTGAACTTGTAATATCTCAGCTCAAATATTCACCTAGAAGCTACGTCAGAATCCATGGGCCCATGGTAAAGTCAAAATTATCCAATGACCACTACCGTGCTTGTAGAGAAGACTTTCAGTTTCCTTGGTTTCGCACTTCAGATTTTTCTCCAGATAACACTATTGGGAAGTCTTGTTGTTACTGTTTGCAACTTGCAGCAGGATTGTCATGTCCAGAGATCCTTAGAGATTTGCCATTCTCCACGGTCCTGGGGGACCTGAACCTTTTTAAGGGGGAACTGTGGTTTCCTTCATGGATGCTAGTTCCCATTGTCAATTGCCCTAGTGACCATTCAGTGGCATTTGAGATTCTTTATCAGATAAATTCTCTGGTCCACATGCAAAAAATAACTTTCAGACAAGTCACTACTGATCTGTTTGACATTTTCAAAGGATTGCCTTTAGATAGTGCTATAAAAATCCTTATGAAGATGCATAAGTTGACTTCAACTTGCTATAATCCTGTGCAGTTCATTAAAAATCAGCTGGCTAAGATAAAAAATTTCCATGCTCCCTCATCCAATAAAAGCACAGTAGCACAGAACTTAATGTGTTGTTATAGAGTTCTTGTTACACCAACAAAAGTTTACTGTTTAGGCCCTGAACTTGAGACCTCTAATTATGTAGTGAAGCATTTTTCCACAAATGCATCTGATTTTCTTAGGGTTTCTTTTGTTGACGAAGATTGGAGCAAGCTTCCTTCTGATGCAATCTCAGTAACAATTGACCGAAATTTTCTTTCTAAACCTCACAGAACTAGTATTTATACCCGCATACTATCTGTTCTCAAAGATGGGCTTCATATTGGCTCAAAGAAGTTTGAATTTTTGGCATTTTCAGCAAGTCAGCTTCGAGCAAATTCTGTCTGGATGTTTGCCTCTAATGAAAATTTGACCGCAGAGAGCATTAGAAAATGGATGGGTCATTTCAGTGGCATCCATAGCGTGTCCAAGTGCGCAGCTAGGATGGGTCAATTATTCAGTTCCTCTGTGCAGACACTGAATGTCCCACGCCAGGATGTCAAAATCATTCCAGATATTGAAGTTACTACCGAAGATGGCAAAAAATATTGCTTTTCAGATGGTATCGGAAAAATTTCATTGTCTTTTGCTAAACAAATTGCTAAAAAGTGTGGGTTAAGAAATACTCCGTCGGCTTTTCAAATTAGATATGGTGGTTACAAAGGAGTAATAGCCATTGACAGAACTTCTTTTTGGAAGCTATCATTGCGGAAAAGTATGTTGAAGTTCGAATCAACAAACACAATGCTTAGTGTCACCAAATGGAGTGAATATCTACCATGTTTTTTGAATAGGGAGATTATCTGTCTCCTGTCAACACTGGGAATAAAGGATGAAATTTTTGAATCTATGCAACATGACCAAATGCAGCAGTTGGGCAAAATGCTAACTGACAAAGAGGTTGCTTTAAGGGTACTGGATAGGATGACTGGTTCTGAAGTTAGAACTGCTATAAAGATGTTGATGCAAGGTTATGACCCAAATTCAGAACCTTATCTGTCAATGATGCTTAAAGCCTATCGGGACTACCAGTTATCTGATACAAGAAGTAAATGTCGGATCTTTGTTCCAAAAGGCCGAGTTCTTATTGGATGTTTAGATGAAACATGCAATTTAGACTATGGCCAGGCATACATCAAGGTGACTATGACAAAGGAAGAGCTACAGAATGAAGATCAAACTTTTCTCAGAAATACTGACCAAACAAGTGCAGTAGTAGTTGGAAAGGTGGTGGTTACCAGAAATCCATGTCTCCATCCTGGTGATATTAGGGTCCTTCAAGCTGTTTATGATGTTGGGTTGGATGATATGGGCTTAGTTGACTGCATCATATTCCCTCAGAAAGGAACAAGGTATATTTACCGATGAAGTTCTGATAAATATTCTTCATTTCTAGAGAAGAAAATATTTATAAGTCTGTGTGATGTTCTCTCAATCAAAAAATAACGCAAATAGCAAGCTCTGGTTAGATATTCCAGTAGCAAGATAGTAAATTTTCATCCCTAGAGACATCTAGTTGTCTCTCATTTAATGAAATATTGCTAATTATAAATCCATACGATAAAGTAGCTGGAAATTTCCATGAATATTTCTTCATTCACCCTTATGATCTCCCTTATCTTGCTCTTGGTCCTATGTCTTCAGACCTACGATTCCCAACTTCTTTTCTGGATCTATGCCTCCTTGCTGTGGCACTTAAACTTGCTTCTGTACAACATCCAGATTTGACCGGCTGAAAGAGGTCAGTGTATTTCTAAAAGTTTGAAATAGTTTTACAGAGAAAACTTCTGCTGTTGGATGTTCTCTGAAGGAGTATATTTTCACCCTTGACGCGTGTGTCTTGTTTATTTTTAAAAGGTTAGGTACCAAAAGATATTTTTGCAATTGCCTCTCAATGATGAATCAGTCTGTATATCATTCAGTTACCTATCAAATTATGATCAATAATCTTTAAGTCACCTATTAAAAATGCTTTTGAAATTTTGCTAAATAGGTGGGAACTCACGGGGAGAAGCATACCACTGATTTGGTCTTTGTGTAATCACAATATTCTTTCACACAGTCATTCATATGCATGAATCTTGCAATATTTGGTATACGAGTGAACACTAGTAGCCCACACCCTATTTTCTTTAAACTTCTGTTTTGTGGTTCTATTGCAAGCAAATTCCAGCTATGAGAAAACCAAACCAACCAAACGATAATGATGTTGCAGTCTCCCATTGATCTTTGGTCAAGGGAGCTCCTTGCTCTTTTTCTGCATTGCTGAGGCGGTTGTTGTCTCTAGCATGTTTCAATTTTATGTCTTTCAGATAAGTAATGTTGTCTTTGCTCCTAATAATCTTCATCTGGGAGTGCTAAGTTTGTCTTCTAAGGAAACTTCAAACCAAACCAAACATATTTTGTTTAGAAATCTAACCAAGCATGTTTCCTTTAGAAATCAAACCAAACATATTCAGTTTAGAATTTAAATTGAACTGACCTATAGGAAAATTACCAAATCCTTTGGCTTTTGTTCATTTCGAAAATATATTGTATTTTTGGGACACTATGTTATGTGTCATTATAATTTAGTAAATGCACTACATACAAGTATATCTATTATGATACACTTTTATAGTTATGGCATTATCAATAATAATTAAGTACAATATCTGACTTTGTATTCTGACGATGAATAACTCAATCGATGAGCTTGATGGACTAATTCTTTTATTGAGTAAATATGCAGACATTTAAAATCGTTTTGTTTTCCAGAAGTATTCTGACATTTAAAATCGATTTGTTTTCAAGAATTATTATCAATAATAATTAAGTACAATATCTTGACTTTGTATTTTGACAATGAATAACTCAATTGATGGGCTTGATGGACTAATTCTTTTATTGAGTAAATATGCAGACATTTAAAATCGATTTGTTTTCAAGAAGTATTCTTCCGATTCATCTAAGGTTTAAAAGAGGTGAGAATA
This sequence comes from Musa acuminata AAA Group, assembly GCF_036884655.1. NCBI lineage: Eukaryota > Viridiplantae > Streptophyta > Magnoliopsida > Zingiberales > Musaceae > Musa > Musa acuminata. The sequence continues at coordinate 33,620,383 of NC_088358.1, forward strand.
AATCAATAAACAAGGTCCTGTACGAAAAAGGATGAAAATTTGGCTGAAATTGGACTGAAGTCTAAAATTGGGATGAAATTAGCTCATGCATAAGCACCGCCCAATCCATGCTGTGATACCACCCTGGGGATCCATAGTATCACCATGATCGATTGTAATACCACACCGCCAGTATACTGATTTCTTACAGCAAAGGAAGACTTGGAGCGTCTGTATACACCTACTACCTGGATTGATTGAGTCATTGAGATAAGGGATAAAGTGACCTTAAGTGTTTTAAGTGCAAGAGAAGTGTGAAAATTCTCTGAGTTGTGAAGGGTTAATCCCTTGAAGTTTCATTCTCTTTGGTCTTTCAACTCCTGTGATTTGAGTGGAGTTACTAGTTAGACAGGGTGAAAGAGAGACCTTGTGAAGAGGAGCTTCTCCAAGCGTAAAGTTGCCTCCATAATCTTGGAAGGAGGAAGGTGTAAGAGTCTTGACCTTCACCTGTTGAGGGAACATCATCAGTGAATCCCAATAGCCTCAAGGGATGAGGAATCGTAATTGGATGTGAGCTGCAGATCAAACCACCATAATAGACTTGTGTATACTTTTCTTTTGCTTGACTTGCTTCTTGATTTGCGAAAAGGTTTCAAACTCACACTTGCAGTGATCCACCGCCTCTTCATGTCATTGCCGATCTCAACACAATACTTATAGAAAAGACATTTTCTTGATTTTACACAGACATGGTATGATTATACAATGTTCAGTTTTGTTTGGATTGTATGGTTTTATTAAGTCTTAAAACTGAACTGAACTGAACAAAAAAGTTGTCCGGTTCTCATCATGGTTTGAACTGAACCAAACCAACCAATATAGTGGAACCAAGTCAAGCTGCATCAAAGGCATTGGTTTGGTCCATTTTCTCAGTTTTGCCAATTCACTTTTACATCCCTAATTACTATTAGTAATTACAAGTAACTAGGGATGAAGACAAACCTCACATGATAGTGGAACCTTCATCATCCGATCCCTTTTAGTGTGCTGCTTAATTTATAAGTACCTTGGATAATCAGGTCAAACACAATTGTAGCCTGTTTGATAGGTCAGTTCTGGTGAAATTATTATATCTTGGACTTTTGATATGCATCTCAAATCTTTTCTCAAGTATTTTTTATGTAAAACATGCTGCTAATGTGCATAAACATTTATATGCAGGCCTCATCCAAATGAATGTTCAGGTGGAGATTTGGATGGTGACCTGTATTTTGTTTGTTGGGACAAAAATCTTATCCCACCAGAAACTGATACACCAATGGATTACACTCCTCGAAGGCCACGGCTCATGGATCATGATGTGACACTAGAGGTATTTTCTAACTTGCATCCGTAGTGATTGATGTTGTGGTTACTTTATTATACTCTTTGTGCAATTAACAAGGGAGAGACTATTATGTTGGGATATTTGCTACTGGTATTTACTTCCGTAGTATAGACGAAAACACATGTTCTGACATGCAAGATCGTGTGCTAATATTTTCATAAGTTTGTGAAGTTTGGACATTAAAGCTACTGTAATTGATGTGTTTGCTTTTTGTTTGGCAAACCCATGAGCTTCTGAGAGTTCTGTATGTGCCAGAGTGCAGTGAAATGGCTGGTGTCATTATAATTTAAAACATTCTCCAATGTATGATGTGTCTTTTCTCATATATCAATTACCAATTTTGTGCTGGAGATCAAATACATATATTGATTACTGTGAGAATGATAGTTGTCTTGAAGCTTGTGCAGCATAAATTACCCGTAGAACCTATGAGAGTAATGATTTGATTCCATGGGAAAGTAAGGTGTCAGTTCCACTCTTTACTGGGTAATTTCATGTATCAATGAACTGTCAATTTTATATTTTTCCTTCAGCTTAAAAATTTTACATATTTCCACAGCATAGACAAAAACACATGTTGGCATATGACTTATACAAGATACTGTGCTGATATCTTCATAAGCTTGTAAATTTTGGGCAATAAGTTATTGCAATTGAGATCCAGCTAGAGGTTGTAGTTTGAATACCTATTAACGCATTTGTTTTTGTTTGGCAAACACATGCCCTTAAAATAGAAATGAGTTCTAGATGTGCCCACGTACTGGTAAAAATGGCTGGTGTCCTTTTCAATTTAACATATTGTCCAAGGTATGATATTTCTTTTCTCATGTATCGATTCCCAATAATGTGTCAGATAAAAGTTGTGCATATATTTTTTATTACTATGAGGATGAAAGTAAACTGTCTTGAAGAAATATCTTGCCATGCATCATTCAGTTACTGAGTAGAACCCATGTGAGTAAAAGTTCAATTCCATTGAAAGTAAGGTCTTAATTCGATGCTTCACTGGGTAATTTCATGAATCAATGATCCATAGAGATATTTACAATTTTTTGCTTTAACTAAAGTAGTTCTGCTTGTAGGACAAATTACCTCCTGAGCAAAGTTTTATGCTAACTTCTGCTCGGCATATCATGATCTTTTGCAGGTGTCTCATCTTGTATTCCTTTTTTCCAATCGCAGGAAATACAAAAGTTCTTTGTTGATTACATGATCAATGACACCCTGGGTGTCATATCAACCACTCATCTGATTTATGCAGACAGCGAACCAACGAAAGCCAGGAGTCCCAAGTGCCTTGAACTCGCAAACCTTCATTCCGAGGCTGTTGACTTTGCAAAAACTGGAGCTCCAGCTGAAATGCCAAGAGTACTCAGACCCAAAGAGTTCCCAGATTTCATGGAAAGATGGGATAGGTCCACGTTCATCTCCCCTGGAGTTATCGGAAAACTGTACCGAGCAGCTTCGATTCATTTCGAAGACGTAAATTCCGATGCGACGATCTCCAAAGTATCTGCTTATGATTATGATCTCCAAGTTGAAGGTTTTGAGGAATTTTTATCACCTGCCAAAGAGTATTATGATCGGTACTCCGAGAAGTTGAGCTTACTGATGAACTACCATGGGGCAGAACACGAAGACGAGATACTGACCGGCAACCTGCGCAACAAGTCCTTGTACCTGCAAAAGGATAAGAAGAGGTATGGAGAAACGAAAGATCGGATGCTAGTGGGGGTTCGAAGCTTGCAGCAGGAGGTGGAAGGGTGGTTCAGATGTAGCTGTGCTGAGAGGGACTTATCGAGGATGGCATCGGCATGGTATCATGTGACTTACCAATACCACTGGGACTATCATCCGGAAACCACATTCCTCAGCTTTCCTTGGATACTAAGTGATGTTCTGCTGAACATAAAAGCAGTGAAGAAACACAAACATTAGATCTGGAGGGTAATCTCTTGGACAAACTGGTGATATTTCTGTGTATTTTTTTGCTTCATGGCCTGTTTATTTAGTTTAATCTCCATAGCTTTCCACTAGTCGTTGCACCTGTCATAACGTACATGGTGATCATTTTTATCTGAGTACAAACACACACACACACACATATATATATATATATATATATATGTCGTCTATCTATCAAACTTCTTGTTTAATGATTATTTTGTATTCCTAATTTTATTTTTTTGTAATTTTTGTAAAGTAAATGTCTTGCTTTACTTGGGCAATCATCCAGTTCCTCAGGTAATAAGTGATCTTGGTGCTATATAATGCCTAGTGCGTTTGACCATTGATTGATGCCACTATGGATTTTTGAGTTATGACCAATTTGGTCATTGAGGTCTGCGCATGGTCCTGCCTCAATACTTTGCCTCACATCTAATCTTAGAGATTGCCATGTGTGTCAGATGAAGCATGTTTTCCAGATGTGTTGTCTAAATTGAATTGTAAAGTTTGCTCAGATGTTTTGTTTCATGTCTTATGTCTCAACTTTCGACAAAAGGCTATTGTTTTTTGCAAGTAATATCAAGGATATACTTAGAGTTTTTAATTTTTCAATCAGAATTTTGATTTGTCACCAGTATTCTTAGTTCTGTAATCATGTTCAGGTAAAGAAGAAGGTGTACACAGAACTTCATGTTGGCGATGTTATTCGGTTTGGCATGTAAGTTGATTTATTAATGCCCTGAATCAATCTGATGTTTTCTGTTGCATGCTTCTTCCATTTCCTTTTATTTGGTTTGGTATGTTGGTAAGTTTATCGTTGAAAGTTTTGCACGAACAAACATATTCTTTTTCTACTATTTTTTATGGTTCATAAACCTAACAATTTTTTTAACAGTATAAAGCCATAAAATTTTCTGAAGTGTTTGAGTTGTTTATTGTAGGTGTTTTGGGGATTCTTTTCCTAAAGAAGATATATAATGCCTGTCTTAAATAATTAATTAAAACAGAATAAATGGGTTCTATATTTTTTTTCGTCTCTCTGTGACCCCATCCTCTCTCTCACTCTTTGCAAGTTTTACTAAGTTCTAAGTTCTAACTAATTACTGTCACTGTCCCTTTGATAAGGTACCCAAACTGGTCTGCTTCAACTCCATATGCTACTAACCCAAGACAATATGTTTCTCTATTGTAAACTAACATACTGTTGTACCAAGTGCCAACAACTTTGTCCCATAAAAATTGGGATAAAAATTCACATTTGTTGACATCTTTCAGAGTGCTCTTTGACATTCTTAATAGGCAAGCTTAACCAGATTATTTTTATGTCTCTGACTTCAAGTGAAGTCAATTTCAAAGTGTGTATGTAATGGGTTTATGTGTAATATTTTCAGGCTTAGATTTAACTAGGACAATTTGACTTGATACTGTTTGACATGATTTGGGCTTGTCCAATTAGTTTGCAGTTCATAGCACTGAGTTCAGAGCAGTTGATCCTGCTTCTAGAACTATTACGGGATGGATGCCCTTGCTGTTTCTCACTGGTTAGCCTTCGAATGGTACATTATTGCATTACCAAGTATCCTATAAATCGAGTCTTGCCAGTTGGTATCTTGCCATTGTGTCATTGCCCTTGGCTGGCTTGTGTCATTTGTACTAATGTATGTGGCATCCTTATTTGATCTTAACCATAGTTATTCTTACCGACCCATACCTATGTACCGATCAGCTGTTGGTATGAAACATATTGATGTACCGACATATGGTATAGTGGAGCATATCGACAAACCAGTATGTACTGCCCATACTGGTCTCCTATTGGACCGGTACGTACCGTCCATACTAGGCGGTATAATATGATACGACAAACCATGATCTTAACGATATATTGGTAAAGTTTGATTGCACAATTTTATTTGCTATGTTTTTTTAGTTGTTGCTTATGATTTCGTTGTCTAACATTAAGTTGCACGGTTGTGTTGTTATTGAAAATTTGCTTGAAATGTGAGTTACAGTGTCTTAGATATGTTTCTTTCTATTGTTGGCAATCAGTTTGATAAAAAGTTTAAGCTTGAATAGAGTGATTTAGATATATATTTTTTAAAAGCTGTTACTGATTTATGTTGTTGCTTTGCATTCTCCACAGGTCGTCACGGTTATATATTTTCCAAGGACCAACTGAGTTAATGCCTCCAGTAAGACTTTGAAAACACGCGATGACTTGTTTATAAGATGCAATTGATTAGATTTCTGCCTTTCTTTTGATTGGACCACCTGCCAACAATGATGAGAGAGTAAAACACCATATGAAACCACTTCTTGCAAAAGCTCTGTTTACATGGTTGTTGTACTATTACTCCAGAAATATGCTATTTTCCAAACTTTGAGTGAACTCATGATGCTTCTGAACATTTGGATCATGAACTCTTTTGCAAGATTTTATTGGCCTTAAGGAACATGCATGGCTGTATGTCTCTCTGACTTGTTTCAGACTAATAAATCTACTTGTTACTCATTACCCTGAGGTTGGAACGGTGAGGGAATTAGCTTTAACTTCTTTTTTCTCTAGGAATCAAATAAATCTAAGCTCCTTTTTTTACTGTATCTTGTCTCTATATGATGTAACCAATTAAAATCATCCACTAGATATTTCATATTATCAATGCATGAATTTGACCTTTTCTTTTCATAAACAATGCTTCCTTTTTTTTGTTTCCTTTTTGCTGTTTTACTGTTTTAACTGCCAAATTATGCATGCCTGAATGAGTAAAGAACATGCTTGTAGATATAGTTGTAACTTGCTTGTTTCATTGCATTCAGATTTTTTCTGAATACTATGGGGTTTTCCCTCTTAGCTTTTCACTTCACTTTTCAATGTGTAGGAGGGTGATTTGGAGAAACTACGGAATGCAAAAATTCGAGAAGAGTTGCTCGATCGTGAAGCTTCACTATTACGGGCAAGAGTCGATGCTTCCCTTGCAAATGGTATCTCATGGGGCATGCAGGAGGATGCTATTGAAGAAGACACAGAGGTTGGCAAAATTGTTTTGACTTTCCTTTTTAGGAATGCCTCTCTTATTATGTTGTAGACTATTCACTATCTTTTGTCTATCTCTGTGGACATCTAAATTACATTAAATATTTTGATTCAATGATGCCGTGGTTATTTTGCAGAATGGTGCAGATGAAATAACATGGCAAACGTACAAAGGACAGCTAACTGAAAGGCAGGAAAAAACTCGTAGCAAAATTATAAAAAGAATGGAGAAGGTAAGTTGTTTGGTTTGTTTTGCTTCCAACACTCTTATATACTTAATTCTTGTGCTGAAGATCATAATGTGAACACAACAGGTTCCTAAGTAATAACAGCATATAGATATATAGTACAAGTTTCACAAGTTTACTTCTGAAAAATGAATGAATACCATGGAATTCCACTTTGAGATGCATGTGCAAACTGTTATGTTTTTCATTTATTTGCACAGAAAATGGTGTAAGTTAATAGATGCTTTGATTAAAACCATGGTTTGCCTTTTCGGGTACCGGACCTGTTTCAGCAAACTGCTGGAACAATATGTACCATCCGTACCTGTATGCCAACACATGGTATGCCGATGCATACCAGTGGCTTGGCGATGAAGAAAAAGAAAGAGAAGTGGCAAGAGTGGTAGTAAAACAGAGATGGAAGGAGAAAGGAAGAGGGAAGAAGAGGAAGAAGTGGAGGCAGATGAAGAAAGAAGAGGAAAAGAGCATCGGCAGCATGTACTTGGGAAGCAGTGGCAGCGACAATGAGGCAGCGCCATCTTACGTGATGGTGAAGCAACAGCGACAGCAGTGGGGAAGCGGCGATGGTGAGGTGACGACATCTTAAACAACGGCGAAGCAGCAGTGGCAGCAAAGGTGAAGTGACGATGGCGAGGTGGTGGCACCTTACACGACGGTGAAATAGTAGCGGCAGCAAAGGCGAAGTGGTGACAGCGAGGCGACAACACTTTATGCGAGAAGAGGGATCACATTCGCAAGCCCTAATATCTTTTTTTTTCCCCTTTTACACTGATTTCGACATGGGTCCCACTATTTTTTTTAAATATTTTATTAATTTAACTAGATTGCTTGATATAGGGTGGTACGTGTACTAGTCCCTTGTCGGACCGGTACATAGTGCCCGTATCGGGCGGTATATTGCGGCATGGCAAACCCTGCTTAAAATAATATTATTGTCCCCTGAAATGTATTTGTAAAATTTTATTTTGTTTAACTGCTTGTGTACTTCTCTCTTTTTTATAGTGTATACACAAGCCTTTGGATTTGCTAGCATTGATATATTGTTTATGATCAACAACTTTATTACTTAAAAATTTTCTTCGATCTTTGGTGCTATAAGGTCGCTAACATGAAAAAGGAGATTGATGCCATACGAGCAAAAGACATTGCCCAAGGTGGCTTAACTCAAGGTCAGCAAACACAGATAGCTCGGAATGAGCAAAGAATAACTCAGGTGATTGATTCTTTTAGCTTGTCTACACTGTCTTGATCTTTTGACTATGAAGGCTTTTGCATGAGTCACAAAGATACTATTTCTTACATATTTCTCAGATTATGGAGGAATTAGATAGCTTAGAAGAGACTTTGAATGAAAGTATTCAAGAAAGTGTAGGTGCTCGATCTGGTAAGGTAGTTTGTGGTAAGAAGAAAGAGAATGTTGAAGATGAAGATGACATGCTGAGGTATATATTGTTCCCTTTTATAGGATTTTTGTTTTCTAACATTTTTATTTCAAATTTTGAACCTATATGTTATTTTGAAATGCATCTGAGATTCTGAGAAGCCAACTGTTCATTTAGTTCACTAGATGGATGTTTTTCATTTGTTATGGAAAGTCCAAACGATAGCATTTATGCTGAAATTTGTAGTACATCTCTTTGAAACAATATATACTTAAAAATTAGGTGAATAACAAACTGTAATTCTATTTGATATACTTTGATATGAAAAGTTCCACATAGATACGTCACAAAGAAGATTGGGAATGCTATAATATGTCACTGTTGCAGAGGAATATATTTGACTTTTGTTGTTTTCTGACAAAATTGGCATCAAAACAATTGATGAGATGCTTGCTGCTTTCTGTTTCAGTTATCAGCATTTTTTGGATTGTATCTTCTAGATTTCCATGGAAACCAAGTAATAACTATTTTAATTACATAAATTCCCTTAGCTTAGGCTACTGAATTTAGGCTTTAGATTTATGATTACTGTTCACTGTTCTCTCCATCTTTTATTAAGTTCATCTCAAGGAGATGTTTTGATGCTAATGTAAATAGTAGTCTACGTGGTTTTGTTAGTTCAGCCTAATAACCTGTGTAAATTTGAGGACAAAGTTGTATGATTGAGGATGTACTTTTGTTCTTCATTGGAAGCTATTAAATTCTAAATTTTGCTCTACATGTACTGTTCATTATTTACTACAAGTGACAACTTTAATTTAAGGTTTCTTGGCTAAGAAGCAATAATTCCAAGTGTTCTTCATTTTAATTTGTCCATTCTTTTAGAAGTGAGATCCCCTTGTCAGGGAAAAAAGGTTCTTTGCGGATGCTAGTTCCAGTCATATTAGTTCCCATCTAGTTGTAGGAAATTATTATTTATTTTTTTACTGGTGCTACTAGACATGCCTATAAAGCACATATGAGGTAAAAGGAGGTACTTTGTGCAGTGGCTTGGAAGGGCTTCAATCTTATTGTTTGATTAATTTCAACACAACAGTTTATACGTAAGTTGGACCATGCATAAATGACTATCTAATACTGAAATTATGGTGTCATAGATGCTATAGAGTTAGAGCCTGAATTCTCATTGGTAGAATGATAATTGGGATCAACTTTCTACCGGACATATAGTATTCCTTTGTTGTGTAGTTCTGTCATATCAGTCCTCTTTTTCTATAAGCTAACAAATTTGTGTATCATCCAGTGATGATGACGATTTCTATGACCGGACCAAGAAGAAGCCTGCTGCTCGAAAGTCTGGTGAACAGCAATCAGTCGAAACAGCTGATTCTCTTCTCGACAAAAAGGATACCATAATTAGTCAAATTGAGGAAAAGAAGGCCTTGCTTTTGAAAGAGAAGGAAAAGGGAGTGACTGACTCTGTCAACAGCACCGAAGGTGGAGATGACCTTGATGCTTACATGTCTGGGCTGTCATCTCAACTAGGTGAGCTTCTTAGCAAGCATGCATGATCACGAAATTTTCTCGATAAGAATCTTATCCATTGTTCGATTTGAAGCATTTATCCTTTATTTTTTTTGTTACTTAAGGTCTGTGAAATCATTGTATGGGGTTACTTTTCTACATAGAGTACCTTTTTCTTAAATTTCATTCTTTATAATTTATTTGCATATTTTACTACTTCATATTTTATTCTTTAAATTTATTTACATAATTACATCTTATGTAACGGGTAATCACTAAAACTTCTATTTCTACTTTAGTATTTACAGATGCTTATATATATATATATATATATATATATATATATATACCATGGAAGTTCATATTTGCATATACCATGGTTCTTTACCGATCTTTATTGATTGTACCAACCGACTCTCAGTATAGTACGTATCGACGTACCAACATATGGAACGGTGGGGCATACCGATAGATTGGTATGTACCACTTGTATTTAACTTTTAACCTCCATGTTTAAAAGCACAAACAGCGAACCTTGGCATATACACCCTATTAAATAGCACATATTTGCACCAAAAAGCTCCCTGTTTTTCATCAACAAATCTGTATTTAACTTTTAATCCTCTTCCTGTTTTTCATTACCAACACTGTATTTAACTTTTGTTACTTATCGGCTTTCTGTAATAAAACTTGTTGCAAAACAAAACCACCCCTGCATCCCAATTCTCTTCCGTTTAAAATTTCAGAAAAGACCATATTTGTATTTGCTTTACAAGCTGCAAAAACTACAATTCCTTCACCAATTTGTAGAAACATCCTCTATTAAACAGGGGTATATATGTAAATACCCATCATCTTGGAGGATATACATGATAATATAATATTTTGAGCTGTATTTATTCATTGACCTTTTTCTGATGGCGTCTATATGTGAAAACAGATATCGTACATCTAATTTGTAGTGACATTACAAACATCAAGAATTAGACAGTATAGTAGTTATTTTTAGCAGAAGACATTCCAAGCCTCCCATTTCCTGTGCCCGTTGCTCCTTTCAGCCTAGCTATAGTCCCTCATCTTGATCATTTTGTTAGGTCTCATATTCCTGACCTTGTTTTCCTTCTAGAAGATGCAAGTTATTTGCTTGTGGCAAGTGCATAAGCAACAGATGGAAATTTGCATATGAATATATCTTGCAGAGAATCTTGATTGATGAGATTCTGACCGATTTTTTCTTTTCTCATTTGATAGTGCACGACCGAGTCTCAAAAATTCAAAATGAGCTGGTTGATCTTCAAACTGATTTGGAGAAAACAATGTACCTGCTGAAGATTGCTGATCCAATGGGAGAAGCTGCTCGCAAAAGAGATGCCAAAGCAGAAGCATCGAAATCCAAATCCATTCCTAATGTCTCTAAGCCACCAAAATCGGAGCAAAAGCAAGGGACTGCACCTACACATGTCGTAAGGCAAGGGACTGTGCCTACTACAACTGTTGGTTTAAAACCTGATGACACTTCCAGTCATAAACAAGCAGTGGAACATACAGAAGGCAGGAACATGACTGAAGACCAAGAGGCCAGCAAACCTGTGTATACCGCCGTAAAGCCGCAGTGGCTTGGTGCCACCAGGGAGATTACATCAGAAGAGAATATGGTACAGGAAACTCATTTGGATGAGAATGAATTGGATAATTTTGTGGACTACAAAGATAGGAAAGAAATTCTTGGGTCTGACAATAGATCAGAGATTGACTGTGCGGGTCCTGGTCTAATTATACGAAAACGAAAGCCTGCCCATGAGATGGGGATGGGTGTTGATAAAATCCCCAAGGTGGAAGTGTCAGTGGCTGAAACCTCAGCTGCTGATGCTGTGGCTCTGCTGCTGAAGCACAAACGTGGGTACACTGCTTTAGATGAAGTACTTGAAAACAAAGAGTCCAAGAGCAAAGGTCTAGAAGGAAAGGATAATTCACAGGAGAAGCGAGTATTTGGGCCTTCAAAGCCAGCTTTTCTTGACAACAATCCAGATTATGAGTCGTGGGTACCTCCCGAAGGTAATCTATTTGATACCTAAAAGCCAAGATATCACTTGTGTCTCAGGAAATAACCTAATGAAATTAAATGCATGCAGGACAAACTGGTGATGGACGCACCTCCCTGAATGAACGTCTGGGTTATTAGTTTATGCTATCGTGACACAAAATCCATCTGGGCAAGGTGTAAAATGAAAATCATGCAGGACAGGACAGAGTAATGTGAGAACCTGACCGAATGGCTTCTTGAACTCTACCTTTCTATGATATTCCCACATGGCACCAGCTTCGCTGTGGCTCCTGCTCCCTGACGATCTCCGTTTCGCCAAATTTTCCCATGTTTGTATCCTGGTGTTGTGTATCCTGGAAGCCATTAAAATGGTCAATCTGGTGAGCAAATTTTAGCAATCCATCCAAGTTAAAAATTCTCAGAGAGAGAGCTAGCTATATGGAGATCAAACTAAAAGAAAACATCAAAGAAAAGCTGACCGGGTGGGGTGCTGTGGTACCCGACTTTATTGTCCTGGGACAGACGAACTTATATTTTTTTTCTTGAATATGGAAATTCTTTGGATAGATAGATTGGGTTGGTATCTTCCCAAATTGTCGTGCCCATGCTACAGTAACTTTTTTTTAATCCTCTTGGGATACTTGTTTAGAGGTTGAATTAGTTGTGCTGATCAGCAATGTATATGTATGTATGCATGCCAACTTTTAGGTGACATGATGCATTTTTGTGTCTCTGTAATTTGCTGCACATGGTTGGGGTATAGCAACGTGAAGTTGATAACAGTGTGCATCAAGAACTGGGGGGCTTAGGTCAGACAGTCATGGATGCGAACAGCTCGAGTTGGTGCTTGCTCTGGGGGCTTAGGTCAGACAGGCAAGAACTGGGGGATAAATGTCGTCCCTTGACATCAATAATTTCTTTCTCTCTCCTTTTATCGATCGATAGTAGCATCTTGAATGTCGTCACCTCCTACTCTACTCTTAAGTAGGCATTGCTGATTGCTTCGAACTTTGCTTTTACAAAGCACTAGAGTGCTTTGTCATAATAGTCTCTCATATGTTGCTTTTGTCAGTCACTTTGGATCTCATCTTCTTCCCACCTCCATCGAGCGACATTAAAGGTATTAAAAAAAATACATAAAAACATCAAATGAGAGAATCGAAGGTAAATTTCTCTCTCTTTATACCGTGGTTATACGTACAATCATCACTACCAACCAACCATAAATAGCACAGCCCGAATGGGATGTATACCACCAATTGGAGGTGAAAATTTACACCTCATGATGTTGATCGGATAAAAAGAGGGCTGTGATTGGGATAGATAGACCACATGAGGTAAGCATCACATTTGATTCTTCAGGAAGGTAAAGTAACAATCCCAAATTTAGTATCCTTCTTGCAACCTAAATATTGATCGGACAAACATCACATGTGATTTCTAGCAGTATCAAAATTTTAGGGGCAGCATAACCCTGCCTCATTTATCTGTGCACTTCACAAATAACCCTGCCTCATCCTGGTGAATTTTGCCCACAAAAAAGAAAAAAAAAGATTTGGCCACTTCATTACCGACAACCATCTTTCTCAAAGAAATAAAATGCATGACGTGAAAAAAAAAGAAAAAGAAAAAAAGAGAGGGACTAAATACAGAGATATGCGCGGACGGACAACGGGAAGCAAAACTAATTTCAACATCGGTTGTCTGTCAAAAAAAAAAAAAGTTAAAATATGCTCTTAACATATTCATAAACTAAAAGATTTTTCAAATCATTGCAAACTACACCTAGGACAAATCAATATATATAGAGACAAGTAAAGCAAAACCATTGCCCCGTAGACAAAAAGAAAGAATTCAACTACATAAATATTGGGGAGTCTCCTCCAAATTTAAATGCGGTGTTTACTTCAATCAACCAGTGATCTCAATAGTTAAATAGGCTTAGGGGCCTCCTCTAACTCACAAAACCATTGTCCCGTAGACAAAAAAGAAAGAATTCAACTACATAAATATTGGAGAGTCTCCTCCAAATTTGAATGCGGTGTTTGCTTCCGCTAGCCAGTGATCTCAATAGTTAAATAGGCTTAGGGGCCTCCTCTAACTCACAACACACTTCGAAGACATGAGTAGTTGAACGAATATTTAAAAATGGCTTTAAATTATCCAGATTTACCTGATGTAACATATTACTCCATTATATGGACAGCATGACACTCATTGGCACATACACTAGAACTAACCATCTGGTGGAAGAAGGGAACAGAAGGGAAGGGAAAAGAGCTGAACACCATTCATTCTCCATGTGATTGCTTTTTATTGGTTAAAAAAGGACACAAACAAATTTATCTGCCATCAACAAAGACAAACTGTCCAACCGATAAATCAAACAAAAAAAAGCAACACCACCCAAAACCAATAACTCACCTTTGTATTGCTTAGGCCTTGGAAGCTGTGTCTTTCAAACAGTCCATATTGCATAATCCCATTGATCTCATCATGTCTCCAAAGCTGCCATAATTTATCACAACAGTCAAGATAGAATATATTCACATAGAATAAATCAACAAAAGAGAAAGCAATCTTAGCCAATCTTAAGTTTCATCTGACCGATCAGAGCTTTTCCTCGGTTTTTCTGGTTGGTCCATGTCATCCTTCATGTCTTTAGAACTGTCAACACTTTTTCTTGATTTCTCTCTCCTGTCAGTACTAGGTCTTGACTTTCCTCCGCTTTCTGTTCTCCGCTTAGATTTATCCCCACTGACAGTGCTTGATCTAGACATGTCTGTCTGATCTGTGCTCATTCTTGAAGACTCTAGACAGTCAGAGCTCGTCCGAGGAGCCTCAGTGACGTCTGATGTCTCAACAGATTCATCTTTTATTACAGGTAAGTTCTCTATGGCTGATATGAACTTCTTTAAATGCCTGATGTAATCTGGAAAGAGTTCTAGATTATTGTGGTTGCCTCCCTTAATCCAAAGAGGTTCATACTTTTCTTTGCATAGTTCCCACAGGCGCTTCCCATGTGAACAATCAACGACATTATCTTCTGTACCCTGCAAAAACAATAACATCTGAGTCATCTTGACAGCATTTCCAATAATCTCTACCGATCATGAAAGTTCTGCTCCAGTAGTTTTTGATATACAAGAACTATTTGGAAACACCGATTTGAAGGAAACAAAAGTTACATGTAGGAAAAGACAAAAAGAGGACCGAAGAAAGAGTAATTATACTTGAATGGTTTTATAGAGCAAAACATTCAACTGAAATTATTAAAATTGCATTCTACTGTTTGTGTCATGTATGTTTAGGTTTAATATTTAAACTTCTAGCCATTTATATTCAACCAGTAATTTTTTATGCAGATAAGTAAGTGATTCTAATTTTTTGCTGTCCAATATTGACCATTTTGTCCAGTGTCCTTGAGTATAACATATATCCATTAACTTGGTGTCCACTTTGTATATCGGTGGTTACCATCTAAAATAGCAGATGCACTTTGAAGAATTGAACAAAACAAAGCTTGCTGCTGATATCATAAGCTCAAATATGAAGTACGTACAGAAAAAAATGTTATAGATATCGTTAGCTCATAGACAAGGTACATATAGAACACTCCATCTGTATAGTTTTAGTTAAGAGCCTCGTATGCAAACAGTATAAGGGCACAAGCAAGGGTTAGTATATGAACATGCTTCCATGCAAATATACATAATAGAAGGACAAGGACCATAGATATCGACTAATTCAAGAGGTGAATAGGCAAGGAAAAATTAATAATCTATGTGTGCAAAACATTGAAGGTAATATTCATTTATTTATCTTGATATCATACACAGTCAACTTCCAACTCCCTAAATTTTCAGACTTCATGATATATAAACTTCATGATACATGATATATAAATTTCTATATATAGTTCATGTTTTAGAAGATGAGAAGGCAAATAAGCAACATAAATATAACAGGAAAAAAGTTTCCCTAATCAACTTATATAAATTAAACATAGGTAGGAAAAGAACAACAGAAGAAGAATGATATGGGCCTGCGACAACCAAAAGTGAAGATATGAAAATTTGGGGACTTCCTTCTTCATGCATATATAGGTGTTCTTATATGAAGGCAGCTTGTGACGAGAAAACAACAAAAATGCAGATGTTGCCCAATTACTGTCATTCACCAAGCAAGATCAGACAAAATAACAAAAATTTGCAAACCACTGTTCATGTTATCATGAATCAAGAATGATCAAGATGGTTTATAATATGCAAGTGAGACAAGTGGCATAGGGTATTTTGGTTTCCACAAAGGGTGCCTAGGTTTGCTAACATCCTGGCTTGCATGCATTAAAGATTCAAAATCGTATCAAGGACTCATTAATGAATGGAGGAATCAGAAGTTCTTCAAGTCATGTGTTCTGTTAGGATGTTCCAGAAAGTACAGAATATCTTTACTCTCAATTTAGAAATATAGTCTGTATATGAAGGAAGCTGCTACTATGGACAGAAAACAAAGAGGCAAGGAAATCATATAGAACCACAGAAAATGTTTGCTGGCTGCTACCAATTATTATTTGTTGTTGAACATATTAATAGCATATTCAGAAAGCAAAAGAAGGTGGGAACATTATATACAGCTTCAAAGAGGATCTCAAATGTCAAATTCCAAAATGGATGGACCAAACTATCTAATTGCTTTGTTTACACTGCAGAGTGGGGAGTGGGGAGCCTACTAAACCAAAAGTAGTCATTATTAACGTCAAGCCTCTAGTATGCCCTGGCAGGGCTGCATTTGGGTGCCATGCTGGGAGAACCAGATTAGATCTATGTATTCTACAAGAGGGGTGCCCGATCTGTTTATCTAAGGATGGTACCAATCTTGTTTCCTCTTGTATAATTGATGAATTGGAGCTTGAGTGAGTTGATAGATATAATAATGCAGTGTACTTACCGATGTATTGAAGTTAGCTGTTGGGGCTTTTTGAAAAATCATGATAAAATTCTCTTGTATCGGATATTGATATGAAACAAAAAGAATTTAGTCATCGAAGAATATGCAAATGAGCCTAAGCAAGTTTTAAGAGTTCAATGGATCTATGTCCAACATCCAAGGTTATTTGGCTTCACAAGTAACATCAACAACAAAAAGTTTACCATTCAACTTCTCTAAGAAAAAAGTTCACTATTAAATAGTGGATCATAGAATGAGAAAAGAGTTCACTCTTAACTAATGGATCATAGAATGTTGCACTAGGCATAGAACAGTGATTCTACCTAGTCAAATTTAACATAAAAAAGAAATTGGGAATTGAGATTCTAAATATTTTATATTAAGAGAAGATTCACTCAGCAAAAAGATCTACTGTTGTGCAAGGAGCTTGAGACTAACTCTTATTGCTGATTTACAAAGAAGCAGAGACGAGAGCCTGGATCTGTTTAAAGTCTCGATGTAAAATATGTGAAGTGATAGTTAAATATCTTTCTTGAGGGGCTCTAGAAGGTTTAACTACACAATATATAACACAAACTAGAGCAAAATAAAAGAAAATTTTCTAACCAAAAGTGCAACAACTAAAGATATACCATATCAAGTAAAGCAAGAAAGTCAACACTCACATGAATTACCAGCACGGGACATTTCACAAGTGGAATTTTATCAATGTTCTGCAGAAAAAAAAAGGATTTGATGTTAAGATGATCTCACAATGAAATGAAGATCCATAAGCCCACAGATTAGCAAAATAATGGAAAAGAACCTTATATATGTCAAACCAGTATGTATGCTTCACAGGATACATTACACGTAGACCAGACAAAATAGGACTATGCAGAACAACTGCTCTCAATCGAGGCAAACGAGCAGCTAATTCTAAAGTAGGACCAGTACCAACTGATTGGCCATATAAAATAATATCTTCTTCATGGGCTCCATAAGTCTCTTTAAGGCATTTGTAAGCAGCTTCTATATCAGCATAAGTATTTTGCTCTGAAGCCTGAGAGTACAATGTGGTAAGATACAAAATTACATATTGTTTTTCATCAGTTAATCAAATATTAAAGCAGAAAAAGATAAAAAAGTGACAAGGATGCAAAGCCAACCTTTCCAGATGATTGCCCATAACCTGAATAGTCATATCTGCAATAAGTGGGTTTCCATATTAAACAAAAAAAACCATCCAACAAACCTGGACGTTGACTATATGAAATGAAAAACATGGAAATTTTCTAATGCAATTGGATGCTGGAAGAAAACAACTCTGATTATGAGGCCCCTCAAGAACTTACAGAGAGCTCTCAGCAACTAATTGTTTTCGGACCAGCACTTTCCACATTTACCACTTTTTATCAAAAAAATAAAGGGAACCTATTATTAGACCAAGCCAAGCGGTCCTAGTGCACACCATGCTTTGCATTTTTAAAAAGTCCGCACGATCTGATCTATAGCATTAGAAGATGAACAGATAATTTTGCTGACATGTTAGTGTTACCATCACACATAAAACTCGTCTACAGCAGTTTCTAGAAGTGTGATTCGGTGAACTTCTGAAAATGTGTTCTAAATCGCAGAACTGGGGTTTCTAGATCTTACAGCTCGGTGATGATCAAAGGGAAGCTCATGCCCCACCTTCAATCATCCTCCAACTAGTATAGGAGACAGAAAAGAAAATAGATTAGCCAATATTTATATTGAACAAGAATCAAAATGAAAAAGGAACTAAAGAATATGATGTGAGAACATAAACACACAACATGCAGGAAAACCAGAAAGCACAAATCAGTGAGGGAAAAAGAAGGAAAGAAAAACAGCAAGACAGTAGATATTAAGTAATTCTGCTGGCAAAGCTTTCAGCCGTATCTTTGAAGCTATCAACACTAGAGATATTCTTGTTAGAAATTGCCTAGTTCTTTCATTCCAAATGTAACAAGACCAAATTCCTACATTCCTTGAGATCTTCTGTCCGGTCTGACCTACGTGGATGAAGATGCTTGCACTTAATGAAGAAAGCCCAGTATGGAATGTCCCTACAGTTCTTGCAAAATTTGTATCAAAGGGTTTAACATCCCTCACTGGTATAAGAGTGGATTCGAACTAGATGAGCTTAGGAAGCCTGATAAATTCTGCTGAAAAGCTTGTCATATTGTTTGAACACAGACATCTTTATAGTTTATGCCTAGTCCTAAAACGATGGTTTGGATACCCATTTTCAGATCAAAAGGAGCATAAAAAAGTCAGAAATTGCACAAGATTATCCTACTCCTTCAGGCAATTATTTTTCTTTTCTTTTGTCTTTTTAGGAAATTATTCAGCTAATTGTAGCTCCTGTGTCAAGGTAAGCATCAAAGATACAAGATACCGTCCGTTTTTTACTTCATAATTCCAACATCTAATAACAAATCACGAATTAGAAAATGCAAAAATAACTCCTTTAAGATCTCAGAATCAATGCTTTCCTGTAAAATCTACTTAATCGACAATTTATTTATCATAAGAAAGAACAAAATTTAAAGAAGAAAAAGTCAAAATGTCCATTTCGAACTTATCGCAGGAATCAGCTCAAGTAGCTCCAAACAACGACTTTCCATCCCATTTTCAATTCGAAATTATCACAAAAGTTTGAAAATTTTCAACTAAACAAACAACGCTCCATCAGCTACGCAGGCGCCATAAGCAACATAAAAGATCCATCCATTTTAGTTCAAAATCCAAACTTTAGGTCCTCGAAGATTACCAACGCAGAACTCATTAATAAACAAGGAACCAGAACGAGGCGGCACCTCACCCCATCAAGTTGACGCGGAGGTGATTGCTGAGCCCGACGAAGAGCTCGTACATCTGGCCAAGGTCGGCCGCGTTGCCATGGGAGTAGAGCAGGGTGAGCTTCGCGTTGGGGTTCGTCACGTACATCGCGACGATCCCGCTCCCGCGCCTGGTCCACAGCCGCCGTACTTCCACCCCCTCCCGCGGCGTCACGGTGGTCATGGACAGCCGTCCCGACGCTTCATCCTCCACCACAACCCTGTACGAAGGCGGGTCCGGCGGGAAGAAAGCGAACCTCGCAGCCATCGTCGACGTCATCCCTCCCATCTCTCCGGCCAATAGGGGGGGCGCCGATCACATCTCCATGGTTTTCGGGAAGGACCAATGGGTTTTAAGAGTTCGATGGGCAAAACGGCGGGGAAGGGAGGAGGAGGAGTTAACGGTGAGAGAGAGAGAGAGAGAGAGAGAGAGGTGGGGGTGGGTGGGTTTGGAGAGGGAATCATGTCATGATTGGAAACGTTTTTGGTAGATTGTTGCGGAAATCACGGCAAGCATTTGTTAAACAAATTGAGAGAACAGTTCGTGTGCAAATATACAATACATATATATATATATATATATATATATATGTATCCCTATAGGAATAGGGATTCTCGTATTTATCCCTCCGAATTATAGTCATCCAAAATGTATATGCCATCAGAGTTAATCTCTATTAGTTACTGTGAGTCAAACATAATTAAGTCTCGAATTTATTTCGTCATACTTCAAAATCTCATTATGAGACGCAAACATTCGAGATAATTTTTTTTTTTTTATATTTTCTACTTTTGTGTGTTTCTCTAACTTAAGTAAACTAATATTAATCATGATAAAGTGATTAATTAGGATTTTTTTAACGAATATTAATGAGGACAACATATTTGTGTGTGTGTATATACATATATATATATATATATATATATATATATATATATATATAGGTTTTTGTTATGGATATATTACTGTATTAATTATCCAAAAATATTTTACTAGTAATTAAAAAATGAGTCCTAAAAAAAATGTTTACTTCAAAGAAAATAAGAAGATTGGTCCCTTTTTTTTCTATTGTTTATTCAAAGGATTTAATGTTCTGCTGCTGCTACGTTGTATGATCGCCGTTAGCATACATAAGTGGACTTGAGGTTTTGGAAAGCCTTTTGTTTGTTCGAGGAAAGACGAAACTGAAGCATTGAATTCTCTCGTCGCCTACATGTTCTTCTTTTGTGTCGGAGCTCAACATACATAGGTGGGTGATACAGCTTAATGGCCTGCTAAGAGACAGATGTTCGCCAGAGATTGTCCCCTTTTTCTTATTCCATGGTGGGATTCTCACTTCTCTCGATTAGAGGGCGAAGACAGCTAAAAAACGTCGTGCACACAAAGCAGAGGAGCAAGGACCATAAACAATCATCCTCCATCTTGTTTCTTTTGTTTATGTTCTTGGTGCTTTCAATCAAGTAGGAGGAGAAGTTCTCGACTTGTCCAGGGCCTTTCGAATCATTAATTAACAAGTGTCGCAAAATTCATTGGAAAATATCGTGTTCTACTTTCTCCCAGTTTTGTTTCTGAATTTTTCAGCATCCACACAAGTTTCTAGTTCAAAATTAGATTCTCATTAATCTAAAACATGGTTTTACCCAACTAAAACACCAAGTGAAGAAGACTGTGCATTCTGGATTTATGATTCGGGTTCACAGCCAGAGTTATTTCTCTCTCCAATATTCAGATAACAGCAGCAAGTTGGGATTTTCACGTAGTTAGTATCAAACATGTTTTGTCTTTTTTGACTCGAAGATGATAGCAAATATCAGAGTAACAACCAGAATGACCAAATCAAGATACAGTTTAGTTTTTGTTTCAGGTGAGTTATCATAACGCATAATAGCTAAGCTAGCAATTAGCTATTATTCCGATGGAAGCACCATTGGTGAAGCGCATAGCCTATCAAAAGCCAGCAATTTGCTAATGATAGATAATACAGGGTACTACTATAATGATTGAAGATATTGATCCTTGATACAACTAGATTTACTACAGTACAAACTACGAAACATAGAACTGCAAGTATGATGATGGCACTTGCGACTGTTTCTTTTTGTGCACTCGAGTGAGTGTTTCCCATATGATGCCTCCTACATTTAGGACATGTGTCTCATATGCCTGCCTTTTTCTTGGCAGTGAAAGGCCTTTTTGCTGGCCATCCTAAGATGGATGGATATCTAAGACCGACTACATTGGCTGGCTGGAACACTTGAGAGCGCATGTTGCTTCTGCTGGCCTTTTCGCTGGATGTCGGAGCAACATTTTGGAGTGGAATGATCGCTGGCAAACAGGTTTTGGTGAAGTGGTAGTCAATTCAGGAGGTTGATTGGATCCCTGTTATGGAAGAAGATAAAATAACATTTACATGTCTTGGTCCAGAAGAGAGGGATAGAAGAACCAAAAAAAAAAAAAAAGAGAGAGAGAGAGAAACTATACATATGATAAGATGAAGCATTTGGGATAAGCTTCCTCAGAAGCTGCAGAAAGTTAAAAGCAGTTGACTTGCATAACTTTTTCCTAATTTTTAATATAATAATTAGAACTGAAAATAATTAGTTTAGAGCATTACCAGAGAGAGAGAGCTGTGGATGTATACAACAGTTAAAAATATATTAACAAAATCTCTCCATGATCTTTAATAGGTATTATTTTTATTTAAAAGTTATTACATCTGTTATATAAAGCTTGAAAGTCAACCATTCATTTTCATTCTTGGAAAGAGAAGGGAAAACAGTTTGTGCTTCACTTGAGCACTTAAAAAAAGAGTGAAATTTCCATACACTCATAATCCAAGCCCTCCATCTCAATCTCCATTTACTAAAAATATGAAGTTTCTAATGAATCATTTGTTCTTTTTAGAAATATGGTTTTCTTGTTATCTTTATTTAGATGTTGGGAGAGATCCTTAGCTGATACAATTGTGTGTTAATTTTGTCGAAATGTCATAATCTCACTTGTTCTCTTGTATTGATTGATTGAAAAGGAAACACAAATTTCAGAAGCAACTTTTTTTTTTTTGTTGCTTCTGAATCTGATGACAGAATGATAGACCGTTCTCCTGGACTAATCTTTGGACCAATTACACAAACACTATAAACAATGTCTAACAACTCCTACAAGGATCTCTGGTTGTCATTAAAGTAATCTGATATGTTAAATGATCGATCGTGAGGGTTGAGGAATTTGAGGATGTGTTCAGCACTGCTGAAACATCAAGAGATGTTTGAGCTCCTAAAAATCTTACTCTTCTAGCCATTTGATGATATTTAACCAAGTATTTTATTATACAAGAGATATGTAACTCCATAAGCAGAAAAAGACGTTCAAGCTCCTAAAAGTGAATGTGATCGGATCAAACCATCACATTTAGCCAAGAAGAAGAAGAAGAAGAAGAAGAAGAAGAAGAAGAAAGAGCTTCTAGTTTGACGAAAGGTCCACCAATTGGAAGGTTTATTTGTACCCGTTCGATCAAAATCACATTCGCCACACTGAGGCACAAAGCCAATTGGAAGGTTTATTTTGCTATATGATTAAAATACAATAGTCCTAACTAATATTAATCTGTATTAAGTATCCCATTATTTGTCGATTTTAAGAGAGTTATGATCACAATCTTCTTTAGGATCTTTTTTTTCTTAAATTAACATAGAATTATCTATCACATTAGATAAAGAGGCGTTTAGTACCCATAACAATCTTTCTTTCCTTCTTTAAGATTTTTTTTTCTTGAAATAAAGAGATGTTTAGGATCTTCAAACATGAATCCTAACAGAATAAGAACTGTTCCAATCTTATCCATATCCACAACTCAAACTATATGACTCTAAATATGTTTGTAAATGTGATCCAAGGTAGGAACTAAATATATGGATGAAAATTCATCCAGAGTTGTCGATGATCCATCCTATGTGAAATTTAATTTTTTAGACTTGGATATAACCAGATAGATCACATTGATACAGGTGCTATTATTATGTTATTATGCAGGTTTTCTTTAATTTTTAGCAAATTGAGTAACTAAAATTTGAGATTTTATCCACTGTTAGAACTCCGTTATACCAAGAAAAAGAGCTATAGCACTGTTAACTTATTATATCAGAAAGTGCCACTGGTATCTAGATTTTATATTGCATCAAGTAAATTAGAAACTTGTTCTTTAAAATTATTATAATAGTAATCCATTTTTATGTTAGAATTTGGGCTTGATGGACTAACTAATGTATCAACCTCATTTGTTTAGTTTAAATCATTTATCAGAATACTTAAGCTGATGTGGAATTAATTGAGGTATTACAATATCCCTCACTCGGGGGGTTTGACGTTCTCGTCAAGACCCAGCATAGTTCAGATCAAATCCTAGTCTAGTGGTGGCTCAACGTCATTACAAGTCTAACTTCATCAATTAGCAACTCTTTCCTACTCGAGCTTCCTCGTCATATCCAAATATTAGATCAACTCTAATGCAAAATATCATAACCCAAACCTAATGTAGCATGATGCATGTGAGGCATAATCTAATTGTGGCTTCACGTCGTGATGAGTCATCTGACTCCATCCACAGATAGTTCTTCCCTATTCGAGCTCCCTCACCGTGCATAAATATTAGATCGACTATGATACCAAATGTCACGACCAGAGCATGATGGACTAACTCATCTATCAATTTTGTTTAGCTTAAATCATTAACCAAAATACCTAAACTAAAATTGATAATGGTACCATCATCATATCCTTATAAATCAATCCTAGTTTTATTTATTTTCGATATGATCCTAGTTTTATTTACTTTGGATATGAAACTAATTAGAGTGTGAGAGGATGGCAAAGAAACCAGAGGAGGTCAGGCTTCTGATATTTCTTACGAGTGCTTGCACAAGGTAGCAAAGAGGATTATAGATCATAGACTAATTCAGGGATAAGAGGATTATAGATCTTATAGACTAATTCAGGGATAAGACTGTCATTTCAATAAGAATGATACCTTTCTTTTTTCAGGAAACGATGCATCTGGAACTCTGCCACCTGTCAGTATGAAATATCTAATTAGATCTCAGGATATTGAGGAAATTCCATTGGCTTTCTTATGAAATATTATGCTGACCACCAAGGGTGTGAATCAACAGACATCATCTGTTCATGAGTCTTTCAACATGTACGTAAGTAAATAGACGGTCAGAAATACCAACACATTTCTTTCTTTTTAGTGGTTATTAAAGGATCTTATTGTGCAAGCATTGACAGAGTATAAAATGTGTGGACAACCACACCATTCAACTTCCCAAATAAACACTCGGAGACAACCTATTGGCTCACCAACACCCACCCCAGCTGGTGCAACTTATCTTCCGATAACGTTAAGAGCCTCCCTACAGCATGATGTGTAGTAGAGTTGGGGCCTTGCCGATGATGGCCATAGGCAGACACCGTTGTCTCAATCGCATCATCTATGGTCCACCTCAAGTCAAGATTCAGTGAGTGAACAGAAACAACCCTACATACTCCACTCCTGCCATCTTCCTTCCTATCTTCGCCCCACAGCAGCGCCACCTGAAACGGACTCACCACCGACTCGATAAGATGAGAAGCAAAGGGAACATGCAATACATGACGTGCCAAGTTAGTAACAAACCGTACAGCTTTTGTGATAGAGAGGTTGCTTCCTCCCTTTTTCTTTCTCATTCTCTCTCCGTCCCTACGTCTTTGCCACTCGAACGGTACACCCAAGTGGCTCGCATGAACGTGCAAACACATGATGATCCTGGTAAGAGGTCAGAGTAAACACATCGATAACAACGAATGATAACATATATTAGTTAGATGCAGTAGAAGCAGCACATGATGGGAGCAACACCAACCGACCGAGGAGGTGGGCTTCCACTATCTTCGAGTCGTCCCTTGCCGCCTTGCTTCTCACTTCAAGTGCTGCAGAAATCAAAAGAGTAAGCAGGGATTTTATAATGATCGAGGCACATGGCATCAACAATTACCTCACAGCCACGCAGATCTTATAGTCCATGTTCATCTGCCACAAGCATGGCATCAACAATTACTCACAGCCACGCAGATCTTATAGTCCATGTTCATCTGCCACAAGCATACCCTGGTTGGTTATAATTACATTCTCAGCAGGATAAAACCAAGCAGATTCACATCTGCTTGTGAAAGACAAATCATCTGAAGATACTGATGGATCATAAAAGAACATGGAGCTTTTATTTCAATCAAAAAATAATGTCAATGAAAGCATCGACAACCCTTGAAGACCAAAGGAAGAATCATTGGAGAAACAAATAGAAACTACTGTTTTTGTGTAAGATTCCGATATTTAGTACCAGCCTTCCACTCCAGATTGTTGGCATGGGAAGTTTTGAACACTTGCAATCCATTTTACAAGGTAAATGAATGAGTTAGATAGAACCAAAAAAACCTGGTACTGTACGCCGTAGAAGCTCTGTAAAATACCATTCTGGGCCTCTCTGTTTAAGAAACAAAAAATTGTCAGAGAGATTCCACTTAATAAAACAATTCTAACATGAGCTCCTTCCTATATATTGATTGATTTACGATGTACATGGGTTTACTGGGAAAGCAGGGAATGAGGCAGCAACAGTTCATCAAAATGTTGCTCAACCTGAGACCAACGTTGAAACAATTCAACAAAACCTTTAGGTGAGGCCAATGTTGTTCCATCCAATGATTTATATCAAAATGAACACTGTTGAAAGGAGACGAGCAAATTTACATACAGCTATTTTACGTTTTTATTGCTGAAAGTATTTTTTTTTTCTTCTTCTTCAGGTACGCGGCATACATGCAGGATATCAGAATACCTTCTTCGAGTAGCAGACATTTAAACAAAACCATAAAACATATATACAGAGGCAGCACAACCACAAGACGCACATCCACTTCCCTTCGACATACCATAATCCTCTAAACATCTTTATTCAGCAATCTCCCCTTCTCTATTCTTTACCCCGACTAGAAAAGGGCTCACACAAACAACCGCTACTGGACTGCAAACCAGCCGTCAACCCTGCCTTTTCTACCTTCTACTCAAAACTGGCAAGAAGTGCCCAACCTCTGCTTCTGCCTCTGGCCAGCAGCACCACATTTCCGACTACGGAATGCACCTGGGAGCAACTCCTGGAACTTCTCCAGGAATGCTGACCACTCCTCCTCCCCCATGTCAGCCAGCTTCACAAAGTTCACATTTGCAGGCAGCTGTTCGTTGGCACTCCTACTATTACCAACCTGAGACCTACTAGCACCACCACTATTTTTAATTTTACTACAAGTAAAATTAGCACTCGGAGCACCAACCAGGCATCGCTGACTCTTTCCAGCAAGAGCTATGCCCTTCAAAGATGTGGACAGCTTTGAAAAATGCGGATGCCATTCACAGGCAGATGGGCAGCAAGTGCTCTTCACATTGCTTTCTATGTGCTCATCATCTTCCTGCTCCTCCAAACTCTCCTCCAATCTTGACAGCGGGTTTTTGGAGCTTCTGCCTCTTTGTCCAAAAGCATAAGACGCTGGTGATTTTGGCATTGCCAGATCAGCTTCTTCATAGTCAATGTCAAACAGAGTCGCATCATCATCATTTGGATTGGCTACTGGAGAAAATACTATTCTTTCTGCTATCAACTGTCTTGCCTCAATGCACACAACTTCCAGTTCACTTGGCTCTTCTTCCATTCCTCTGAATTCCCTGCTCATCATCTCACCAATCTCTGCAAGGCAAAGCCCAAATGCAGCTGCTTCCTTGAGAAAAATAGTTGACAGGATCAAAACTCTAAGGCATGCTTCACGGATCATGGGCAGCTCCATACGAAGCATCTCAGAATCTTTGACCGGATCAAGGTCAGCAATATACTTGAGCTCATCCTCAGAGAAAGGGATTGATGCCTGTGGCCAGTGGATCCACTCAAAATACGGATCCTCTAAACTCTCTGGCAAGCAGAGACCATGATCGATTGGAACAAGTTCCGTCTGGGCCCCAACTCTACCAGTCACCCCTTCAAGTTTCCTTACCAAAAGGTTTCCGCCATGCCTGTCAGTATTAAAAATTCTAATATCAAGTATACCAATCCTGTGTATAGCCGCAACAGGAAAACTGGAGGTCCCATGATCACTAGCATCAAAGTCATGAGGAACAAACTGCTGAAAGGATGCTATCTTGCTGACAGCACTACGCTTCTTGTCAACAGCCTTCCCACTAGTATTGCAATTAACACCTTCGTTCACATGAAAAACTGAATGAGTGACCTTCACAAGGACTGTTGGGGGAACATTGGCAAAATGATCATAATCCAGGAGGTACGCAGCAACTTCCCTGAATCCAGTCTCGCCAACTCGCACAGACCTTTTCAGGCCCGGTCGCCCAAGGGCCTTCCCCGTGAAACCTTTAGGATTATTTGGTGCAAATGGTTCTTCATCTGTAGGCTTCACAATTGCAACACATTCACCTCTGACATTCCTGAAGTAGTAGGCACCACCAAGCCCACTGTGAACTGGTATAGGGTCAACGCCATTTCTAATAGCGTTCATGACATCCTTAACCAGCTGTCGGGTGCGAGAGCAGCGGCTTGAGCACACTAAAATTTCAATTGGACTGCTCCGATCCCTATGCTGAATGTCCTTTCCAGTGGGAGAGAGGCATGGTGTAGAGGAACTTCTGTGCAGGGCATTCCTGGTAAGAAGTAATGGGGAATCATTCCGGACAGCACTGAGATCATTTTTTAACACAAGATCACCAAAGGTGAGGGAGCTCTCCTCAGTAGGCACATTGAGAGCAATTTGCAACCTTCTTTTCACGGTGTGGGCATTATCCCCACGATCCAGTTCAATACCCAGTACACAGCCAGTTTCAGTTTGGACAAACACACGTCTCCGTCCACCTTGTTTTCCTTCGCTTTGGCTACTCCCATGGTAGTCACTGCTGGTGGTGCGACTTAAGATTGAAACTGCCATCTGGGTCTTAATGGGGCTGTCCAAGTTAGGAGACATGGAATATGCAGGATCTGCAGTTACTACAAACAGAGGTTGCAGCAAAGAAGATGCTTTTCTTTTTCTTCCTCTTCTTCTCTCTTGAGCACACGCCACACACGGAGGTTGACGCGATAGTAGAGAGAAGAAGATGTGATGCAGGATCGTTCATTAAGTAGGAAAGTATTACTGGACCGACAAACCATACATCAGAATTAGAAGGCAGTGCCAGTGTAGATAGAGATGCACGACCACCCTACATCGGAAAACCCACCTTAATTGGACATTACGCTCATGTGAAAAGTCAAGACCTGTCAAAAAGAGCATTCACATTATGGGTACTAGGATAATAAAACTCGGTTAGCATAATTAAGCAATTGAATGCTTTGGACAATCCAAGCAAATCGTAGCATACATATTTTCGTGAGATAACTAAAAAGAAGTTAAAGAAGACAAGGAAAAGACATGCACACCATATGAAGGCCAGAACAAAACTAACTTCATTTTTGTGGGATGAGTTCTTCATTTCCGTGGCATGACTCTACAAAAAATTAGAGAACAAAAACTGGATGTATAACCGATATTACAGAAACAACAAAGACACCGGAGGTCAACCAAGGACCAAATACGCAGCTGTTGATCACAAGAAAAGAAAAGAAATGCATTTTACCATAGTAAAAAATCAACTTGAAATGTTCGCCGCAAATCCTTTTCGTCTCCTTTACTTATAGTCACAAAATGATGTGTTTAGTGTAGCAGCGACAAACACATTAGCCAAAACCAAATGTTTTGCAGATACGCTTATCCATGCCCCAAAATAGTGACGTCTCTAAACAAAAATTATATAATAAATCAACGAAACAAGTGAGACATCAAAACACGTGAAATTAACAAATCAAATATCCAATACAGATCTATGCGTTTCTTCAGTTGTTGAAAGATAACAAGCAAGGGTTAGGAATATTCACTTAACAATGAAAAGAGTGCAACTGCTTCACTGACAAACGCCACAAAGCTCTTCAAACCAAAACCGCGAAGAATCCTTGCCATTTTGTCCGCAAGAAAAGGTAGACCATCAAAACCAAAGAGAAATGCTGAAGGAAGCGCTCGATCCAGCTTACTTTAACGTTTCTTTGCTCGAGAACCAAAGGATATGTTTCATGACGCATCCGCTGGCAAAGAATGTCGATCTAAGTAGAAATCGGCAGCATCTAACCAAGTTAGACCAAACCCTAGTATTCCTACGTAGAGACCAACTCGACCCCTGAAAACCTATCATTGTGCCAAAAGAATCGGCAAAAAGCAACAAAATAAGCGAAACCCCAACGATCTGGCAAACCTCGCGAGATTACGAACGACCACGCGATAAGATCGCAGAAGAAGTCACCTAGAAACCAAGCGAGAGACCGATGTGTGGAGATCGCGCCTAGGTCTGCGCGAAGCAACTCACCGGCGGGGAGATCTCGCCGGAGAGAAGGCAGGCTCCAGGTCCACGGCGACCGACGACAGGAATCAGATCCGGGGGTCGACACCACGGCGGAGGATCCGCTCCTTCGCCCCCAACTCGTCCCTCACCCACTAGGCTTTTATTGAGAGGTGGTAATATGAGCCTCAGGCTCACACAGCTAAAACCCTTCTCTCGATTAAAGCTTTAAGCCGCGATTAATTGTATATTAATTGCACGAAGCGTGCGGATTGGAAACCTCTAGAAGGAGGGACAGGTAACGTCGAAACTGTTGGATTGACGGGATAGAATGATCTGACGGATGGCATTGAGCCGCGTGGGTAGAAGGAATTGGATGCAATGCGGTTAGTTTACCGCCTTATCAGTGAGCTTTTTAATGCTCTGCCTCTGCGCACGCGCTCGAAGCGCACGGCAGGTCCTTACGCGCTGACATGGAGCCGAAACAGAGTCATGAGCGTAAGGGATCGCGTGGGAAACGTTTGTGGTTGGAAAAATTACCCGATAAATCCATCAGAAAAGTATAATAAAAGGACCACGGGTGTGGGTCCCGCAACATCCAGATCGCCCGGAGTGATTTTCTCGGGCGAGTTGCCTCAACTCGTACACCGCATGTTACCATGGGTGACGCCTGCTCCTATTTCCACTTATTGCTCTCACTGGAACGAAGACATCGATGGGAGTTTGTGGACCTTTAAATGGGAGAACGCACACGCATTCTTTCTGGTCGAAATTAGAGGGACAGAAACCAGAAAGATTAAACCACTGTTTCAGATAAGAGCCTACTGAAATAGTATCATTTCCTTGCTTATGAATGCCTCTCGAGGCCTCTTCGCAGTTGACTCCACACCATAGCCGATCTCAGGTTTAATAATCCATGAAGCTCTGAGTCAAAAATGATGGCAGATTGTCCTGACACTGGCGCCCATAGAAACTCGATTGCGTAGCGGTTGGGAAGGGAGGAGGCAGAGGCTCGCAAGTTGTTCGGCAGAGGAAGGTGGGTGATGTTGATATGACAGGAACATGTATCTAACTCATGAAGCTCTGTTCTATCTATTTGTGATGGGAATTAATTATTATCTTTTTTTTCTTTTGGCTTTGAGTTTGGTGAACCCTATGGCAACTGAAAGAGACAACTTTCTTTCAGGTCGGGGCAAATGCTTTGGGACATGTTGGTTGTGGGAACAATATGTTGGACTATTAATCTCGAAGAAAACCTTGTCAATTTTTTCAAAGAAGTATCTTTTATTTTATTTATAAATTGATAGATAGATAGATAGATAGATAGATATATGAGATCCACTTCCCGACAAATTATCTTCTATTTCCGATGACTAGTGAGAGCTTATCGTAAACAAAGCGATGACATGAATAGCACAGTAGCCAAGTATGGGTAGGTGTACCTTTCACTTCTTGTTGGAATCTCTTTCAGTGCATAATGTTTGTGGTTGTTGATCCATGCTCATGAAGCTGACACAGCTTTACAAGAACACAACAGTGGACTGAAACTGTGGCCAAGCAGCTGGGTGATGATAAAGGTCGATCGATCCATGCGTGCTGCAAAGCTTGCTGCCTTCCTCGGCAGACAACGATGCCAGTTGCAATGTCTTTGTGCCTGCCTGAGTTCTCTCACTGGAAAAGGGGAGCTAGAAACATGATCACGAAGCAGTATAAACTGATCCTTGTGCTACAAACATGTTGCTTGCCGACATCTGGATACATTTCCCACTGCCTCAACGACACTCCAGTCTTCTTCTATCCCAACTTGTTCTTGCATGTGTCGGCTTAACTTGAAGTACTATGCTTCCTGTCTTGGCAGTGATAGGTGAAGTGATGGGCAGCAACAAGTGCCATAAGTTTTCGAGATCTCCTATGCCAATGTAGCTTCTACTGCTGCTATCTTTATGCTTACAAACTTGTGTTATGGATGGGTATGCTTGTAATTATTGGTACAATAATTGACAGCAAGTTTTGCTCCAAACAACAACATGAGACTGTGTTACATGCATGCAGCGACTCGTTCCCAATCAAAAGTTGTTGATTACAAGAATGATTCATCTCACATCACAAGGTAAAACTTGTGGAAACATCACAAGCTCAAGTGGAGAAAGTTTTCTTAAAGAGTGAATATCCTTACCATATATTAATGTTTCTGTTTACCCTCCATAACTATTTTTTGTTCATCTATAGTATTAAAAGAAACTAATATTTAGAGTGGTATAACACATAAGGCATGAAGTAGCTATATCTGTATAATCTTACTGTTAAAAATTGATTAGCTTTGTATTCATGTTGTTTCATAAGAAATTTGATATTGTCAATATTGATTCTCTAGAATGCTTTTCTCTTGTCAACTCATAATATTTCTTTGTGATAAGTTATTCTCTTCTATCCACTAACAATCTATCAAATGTTCCTCAATCTACAAGTGCATGCAACTTCTTCCTGCTTATTGCTTGGATATTCACAGAGGTACATAGCCAGCTCTCTCTTCCAACACAGATTAGTCCATTAATTTCATGCTTTTCTTTATATCCCCAAAAAAGAAACAAAAAACAAATATATCAGTCACAATAATCAAAAATTTAATAAATAGTTTTTTGTTGGATGAAGTTCTCTTCCATGAGGTCCTCTTTCACTCGACTCACTCTAAGTGCAAGTTCATGTTTATGCCATGGAGACAGCTTCCAAGAAAGCATATGACATTGACTACGACTGTGGTCAAGCAGCTGACTTTTCTAACATCACCAGACGACAATGACAAAATATATTGCACTTTCCTTATCTCCTGTATCGAAGTCCAAAGTCAAAACGCTTCCTCGTTCTTCAAACTTGATTCCCAAGAAGGAATGCCAAAGAACTTGATCATCAAGCGATGCAATCTATTTTTTCTCCCTACAAAAGCTTTCTTCGTTGAGTTCACTCCTCTTCCAAGTTGTTCTAGCTTTGTTGTCTGGACCTGAATCATAAATCTTAGCTTGCCACTGATCGGTGAAGCAATGGATAGCGACAGTGGCCGCCGGTCAATCTTATCAGCGTTAACGTCGTGGCTCGTTTCCTTTCCGGCCGACTGTACCCGTGGAGCTAAACCAGGATCGGCTGCGGCGTCACCTGGGCCGGAGGCAGCCATGGTCACCGCTGCTAAGCATTTCTCCGGTGCACACAAGGTTACTCTAGCGTAGGTTTTATGTGGCCCTCTCCCATGCTTTATGTATCAGGATCATCGACACAGCAACTTGTGCTGTTGGTGAAGCAAGACAGATGTATTACATAACGCAGTTAAGGAAAGCTCATTGGTATTGCAGTATGATCTCTACAAATACGACTTCAAAACATGTTTGGAGAGAAGTCCCAAGTTCAGACGATTGCATGCCACCACCAAGGAGATGCAGCTTTCTCCCATTGTTATCTCACTCCATTAGCTCCACAGTTAATTTTATGCTATTTATTATATGGAAAAGCTAAGTAAATTTCATAACTCAAAGACATATCCAAATTAACATTCTCTTCATGAGAAGGTCTTTTAGATGCACACTTCTGATTTGCTTACAGAAAGTTAAAGCCAGCTTCCTCAAGCAACCAAATGCACGCGATTCCTGCCCGCTTACCTCTTACTTGCCATATCTTGGAAATCCATTCCTGTAAATACAACTTAATCATAATGCAGCATAAACTATTCTTTCCCCGGTAAGTATGTTGTTGCTATTGCCATCTAAATCAAGCACAAAAAAAACATTGAGAGTTCCCACAAAGCGTTCTTCACTGAGTTCTGTACCATTGACAGTTCCTACAATGCTTGCTAGTTCCTCATAACTCGATTCCTGAGTTCTTTCTCAGAATGAGCGGATGCGAAGAACTCGATCGCCAAGCAATGTAGACTATTCCTTCCCCTACAAATACGTTGATTGCTCTTTCTGATAAAAAGGTTAGCAATAACAATCCTCGAAAGATCCTGTTCGACTCCTGTCTTATACTGGTGATCGAAAGAATTCATGTGCTTCGGTGTGATCTCTTCTCGAGAAGACAACATACACAGGATTCGAGTGTTATATACGTGATGCTCGGAGTATTTTATACCTGTCGTGTTCTCGGTGATTGCAAATGTTGTGTCCACTTCATAGCAGCTCGTTCCCCGTGAGTCGCACTGCCGCCCGCCGCCCGCCGCCCATTGGTCCGTGACGCCAAAGATAACCCACACGCCTCCCGAGTCAAACATATCGGCGCCGGTTGACCGTGACTTGGATCAGCTGGTCCTTCGCAGGCACCAGATATATTTCATTGGTGTCGCATGGACCCCGCACCCGATGGTGGACGCTGATTGGTGGATGGATGAATCGCATAGCCATCCACGTAAAATAATACCGCTGTCTTCAGCATATGATACTGTCAAATTGTGCTCGATATCTTAAAACTAATCATGCACACAGTTGAAAGATTTGAAGTCACTCGTGGGGTAGATAGTCGAAGCAAGAACCAATCAGGGATCCTAATAACTCCATTGCATCAAAAGCATCATGTAAAGTTGAACATTTTTCACAATCTTAGCATGCAGTGGTGATTAAGACAAAATTTACTACCTCAAAGATTCCAAGCATCTACACGATCCAAATCACCAGAATACTTTTCCTGTAATCTGTGCCAAAAGAGAGTTCAGTATATGTATCGTCTACTCAATGAACATACATGAGTTTTATGACAAGGGCTTCATAGTAGCTAAACCGCACAGACACAATTTAACCAATCACCATACTAATACACAATTTAACCATGTAATAATTCTTTTTCACCATTTAATTCCATCCACTGGAATAAAAGTCTGATTTGCAAGTGATTCAATACCATCAGAGATAGAAAAAGGGGTTAACTTTCAACAAGGTACTGAATTCAGATAGATAGATAGATAGATAGTTGATAATTCTCTGTTCCATCTCCTGCCCTGTACATGCAACTGAATATTTACCTCGGTGTGGTCCTGCTCTTCTCTTACTTGAACACAGTCATCTTTCTATACAAGAATTGGTTTTATTTTAAAGAATTAAAAAGATATGTAATAAATATGTATATTCAGCAGCTGCACGAATGAACCTCGGATGCAACAACCTCTTTGCATTGCATCAGTCCTTTCGAAGCAAAATCTCCTCTTTTTCAATCTTGGTCGACGTGGATAACCTTCATGAAGGATTAGGCTAATGGTGTTCTCGATAGATTAGTACCATCATGGTGAACTAGCGATGTCCATGGCTTATCAGGCTGTTGAAGGCACTCTTGGGGATTGGCATAGAAGTAGTCCTCTTCCTTGGGTCTATCAGGAATCACCACTCTTCTGGTAGGCCTTCCCATTCG
Organism: Musa acuminata AAA Group; assembly: GCF_036884655.1. NCBI lineage: Eukaryota > Viridiplantae > Streptophyta > Magnoliopsida > Zingiberales > Musaceae > Musa > Musa acuminata. Next base: position 33,655,563 of record NC_088358.1, read on the forward strand.
GTTAGCATGAGTTGCCTTAACCGATGAAGAGAAGTCATCCCATCCTAATGTTCCATTGTTGTACTGATCGATCAGCTCAACCAGGAGCTTTCGATCCAAAGTAATAGTCTTCTTGAAACCTAAGTATCTGCAAATTATATAAAGGAAAGATATAATCTTAGAGAAATCCCAGTTTGATCGAGAAAAATGTAAAATAATAAGCAAAAGAAACAACTTTTTCCAGTCTTGTGCTAGGACCTTTGATAAATGCTAAGAGGTGGAGGATCTAAGCCACTATTACTTCCAAAAAAAAGAAAGAGTATCATGCCTGATAACTACTCAACTGGTCGGAATTGGCTGGACAATACCTTTATAAATTATACTCAACAAAAAGATCCAATCTGATATTAAGATTTCAACGTAACACTGGTTTTCATTTCTCCGGATATAGCATCAGTTTTAACATCTGCATACTCAAGGTTTAATATACTCATCTCAGACATTTTACTACAAGGGTTCTGGTATGCTAACACTACAAAGGCATTTTTTGCTGGCATAATAGAGAAGCTTTAGTGTGTCAATACAACAGAGATCTGGTGGTCCTATGTAACATTTTATTAGATGATTGTCAACTGTGGTACCACCTACATGGATGAAGAGAAAATTTCATCCATCGAATTAGCCAAGTCTAGAGTGAATCAAACAAATAAGGTCCATGATTGGCCAATAGATATCGGTGATGAGACACGAATAGAAGTACCTGCGATGGCCCTCAACCACTTTGGCCATGTTACCATCATATGTAGGTATGAAGACATCACTCTCCAAAGAAACCATATAATCTAATGCTGCCATTTGTGAGGAGTGATTTTGGAAATATCCAAGGTCCGAGGGCCCTAGCAATATTTCCTTCCTCACCTGTTCATCAATTTAAAAATTAATCGGGCAAAATAAAAACCAAAAGGTAGATAACTGAATAAAAACTACAGTTTACACTCACCACATTTGGATAAGCATCAGAAAGGGCAGCCATTCTCCTTTTTCCACCATATATTTCTCCCGCAGCAATATACACTTGGATATTGCGATCAATATCCAGTGCCCCCAAAATCAGAGCAGTTTCTTCTGGTGTTAAAGGGCAGAGACCATCTTTCCTTTTCAGTTCAGAGTTGATAACTTTCTCTTTCCACCATGGATATGCATATCTGTGATGATTAGCTACTCGAAGTCACTCACCAAAAACCTAAACAATCCACCAGAAAAGCACAAAACAAAGAAATATGTATACCTCATTCTTGTCAGCTCTTCTGCCTCTTCAATAGTGCAACCATGAGTACATCCAGAGAAAGCCAGCATGTCCATTTCATATCGTAAATGAAGAACCAAAAAAGGGCCATTTTGACGCAAAATTCTGATTACCCGCCTCCCCAACTCTTCAATCTCAGAGGTGAATCTCAGAGCAGCATAGTTCACTCGGCAACGCAACTTCTGGATCTCTAAAGGCAGACCATTATTGGCAAGCCTTGCATCTGTCCTGTTGAAGTGCACAATCTTGTGCTTCTTTATCAAAGGAAGAATCTGGTTGCAAGATAAATATTACAGTTAGAAAACCTGTAATATCATTGTTATTAAATACCTCTGTTTCCTATCATGATTAGAAAGGCATACCGACCTGATTTTGGTAATAAGAGATATCGGACCAGCTAACAGGTGGCATAGAGTACACCATTCCCAGCTCAGCCCTCCTTTTTAGTCTTGGTGGCAATTCTTTTAAAATTCTTACCTCATCTCTCAACGAAGCGATAAAATGGTCAACATCAAAAATGTCTTGGAACTCACTGTCACATCAAGCAATGAATAGTTCTAGTAAGTATTAATAAAAGGTCAAGTTTGCATCTATCTCATCAAGTTATGAAAGACCAACCCTATGAGATATTAGGTTAGAAGGACATACACACCTAGGATCAGCCCAAAATGATGATTTATCCAATTCTGGTACTATGAGTGTCACGTTCAAATATCTTGCAATAGCAACCATATCACAAATCTGAAGACATTATCGTGTCATCAGTAAATTGCAAAGCAGATGGAACATCAAATTGCTTGAGATAGGGAGCAAAACAAATTCGAAATTGACCACTAACAGTTTAATCGAATCCTTACCGCTCCTCGCATCTGATTAAGCCCACCGTTGCATGAGACCATTACATACCCATTGTTTCTGTAGATTCCTATACATGAATGCATCAGAAATTCCAAATGAGAAAATAACAATATCAAATATCGGCAAGAGTCAGGACAATCAAATCCAACCAAACAAGTAAGCTTCACCATATATTTAATTAACATAGGTAAAAATTACATTATTTTAGCGATAGCAAGGTTGTCAAATGACTCAAAAAATGCGCATGACATACATGGGCATGTCACCATAAGGTAGAGATGACATCATTAGTGATGATTTAAAGGTAAAATTGTGCCACCACGAAGGGATTAAACACAAATAGTAGCAAACGAATAGAATATCCTATTTCGGAGTCTCACCTTTCGGTGGGGACCAGCCAGAAATTTGGAGCACATAGCCAGCTCGAAATTGATGGTACACCAATTATTGTTAAGCTAATTAATAAAAAGAAAAAAAAAACGATGAAAGAGCACAAGTTATCACCTCAATACCCTTAATTTGTCATAGATATGAAGTAAGGAACCAATAGGGTTGTATTAGAAATTAGCACAGAACAGGGAACCTAATGCTAAAATCAAAACCCAAATTCAAAGAGAACAGATTTCATCAACAAACACATGATATGCCAAGAAATCAAACTTTAATTCTTTTGTTTTGAATCAATCTCCCGTTTATACATCATATAACAAAGTGATCAAAGCAACTAAATGTATTAAAAATCTATAGGTACTATTATTTATATAGCAAGGGAAAACATGATGCTGAAAACTAATTAATGGTAAAGGTTTTCTTTGTTGATCGATGAGATGGGCACAAAGAACTCACTTTTGGGCGGAAGGACGATCTTCTCGACAACCGGAGTGACTTGTTTCAAGGAGAGCGGCGAAAACGAGGGGGTAAAGCAAGATGGCCAACCTTTCAAGACCCTCGGCCCCCATGTCCCCCCCAGGGCCGTCAGCTGGAGGACGCAGGTCCACAGCAGCACCGTCGTCATCGTCCTGATCATCCAAAGCTTTAGCTTGGACCTGCTCTTCAGCTTCTCCACCTTCCCCTCGCCTCCGGGCTTCATCCCGTGGTGCCTTTCTCCTCTGCACTCAGATCCCATCGCCCTCTCGAACCGACACATCCTCTGAATCCAATATGCACCGCGCCCCATATACAACAACTCTAGAACAAATCCCTTCCCTCTCCAATCGTCGAAACCTCATCTAAAACCAGAAAAGACGCCTTTTTTTTCCCTCTATTTTCCTTCAACATCGACGATAGACCAATCAATCTCACCTTAGCACTTAATGCAGCTTCGCAGGATGAATCAAAACTCCGAAACACTTTATATCGCCTTTGCAAAACACTCCAATCTTCCAATCGAAAATTATCTTTTCAAACTAAAATCCACCCAGAAACAAATTGCCAAAAAAAGGATCTTTTTCCCACGTTAGGCAACCACCTGCTGCTGGCTCATGCAGCAACGAAGGATCTCCAACCGCAATAAGCCACGGCGAGATGCCCAAATAAGACCAAAGGACTTGGTATATTGATGGGAGGCAATAAGAGGCGACAGGCTGGATTTGGAGGGACTCGGCAGGCGATTACGGCGGCGGAACAGACTATGCGTCCGGAGATGTCAAGAGGAGGCAGCAGAGGTGGATTGGCTTCTGCCGTTCCTCCGCATTGCGATCCAGGAGATGAAGGGCTTGTCGCCTTTGGAGGGATGAAGAAGGGAAGGGAAGGAGGATTCGGCGTCGGTGGCGTAATATCATGACACTACTGACGCGGTCTGGCAATCCGTACGTCTCTCTCTCTCTCTCTCTCTCTCTCTCTCTCTCCTCCCCGTCTCTGACCTTTAACCGTAGTTGGATTGTGGACGGAGAATGATTCTTGAACCTGTCACGGACGTAACTTATCTCACACTGGAATCGGGTCCCACAGAGGCCCCGATGGCTTATCCAATGAAAAATCGGGTACAGAGAGAGGAGCAAGACGTATCTCTCGGATTAGATTCCTAAATCTCGGGCCAAAGGGGCTCGGTAGACCCAATTCACGTGTGCCAGCTCACTGGAATGGGCCCGCCATCCAATCAACGAGCTGATGAAGACGCGTGGAAGAATCAGACGGAGTATGGACGAGAAAGGAAGCCGAAACAACAACAAAACAAAAAAAGAATTATTATTTCCCTTTCCCGGCCGAATTACCAAAAAAGCCCTAAAGAGCCCGTTGGGGAACGGCAACCCGACTTAGATCACGATTCGGATCCGCCGTTGCGGAAGCGGCCGGCCCTCGAGTCGTGAGTTAAGCCGGCGAGTACAAGGACGTTAAAAATAAGAAGATGCTCAAAGCTCTTGAATAATAAATAAATAAATAAATAAATAGGGGCTCGATTATAATAAAAGAAATAGGAAAATGAACAATGAGCTTTTAATTATCTGCCTTCTTTTTTAAGTTAAAGAAGTCTCACTTTGCTGCTTTTAAGATAAAAAGTAATTATAAAATTTTAAAGAAGAGAATTTCTAGCTAAAAATGCTTTTTTGATCAGAGTAAAGGATCTTTCTTTTTATTAATAAATAAAAAATAATAATATTTGTTATACTTTGCTTAATTTAATCATAACTACCCTCACTTAATAATTTATTATTATTATTATTATTATTATTATTACAATTAAACCAACTATTAAGTGCATGAGTCACTCTTGCGGTTAGGAATTCTCTTTTGTTAATAATACCTATTTATTATACGTGTAAGATGTAGTATGCTTGGAGACAAAAATTCTCATTATACCTATTAATTCTCATTCATACATTCATTCGTCCCCACTATTTTTGCATCATCTCTATCACATGAGATAAGATGGGGATAGTTGATGATCCGACGTGAAGCTACCATTCATTCGAGTGGTGCGCATGCCAAGGAAGCAACAAAACGTGGAGAGAAGAGGTGGTGGGAGGAATATTACTCTTCTTCTCTTGTTATTTCGATGACCATCGAAGGAAAAGCTCTCGTCTCAGTCGCATCCTCTCGAACGTGACCACCACCACCTCCTCTTCGCCCATTTTCGGTCAACGCAAACGAAAAGAAAGAGAAGAGCAATGTAGTCACGAGGTCAAACTTCACACAAGCATCCTCCGGTCGACCCAAGAGCTAATAAGCCTGTGGCCACGGCACAAGTAGAGCACCCATTTGCATGGTCACACCTATATCTTTCTTTTTCTTCCTTTTTCTAGACAAGAATTATATTATCTTATGCACATTATCTTATTCTAGCTTTGTATAAGTATTATATTATCTTATTCTAGTTTTGTATAAGTATTATTGGATTCTCAAAGTCAATATAGAATATATATATATATATATATATATATATATATATATATATATATATTTGAAGGAAACAATAATCATATGATCGATGCCCGTATGTCTTTGGATCTTGATAGAGAAAATAGTCTTACGGTGCTTTATATATTTGATATATCTAGAGACGATGAGAAGAAAGAAAAAAGACATTTTGATTTTAGATATGACTCACAAGATTAACATATCGGAGAAACTTACGGGTAGTTTCCGGAAGAGAGAGGTCTTAGTGGCCCATCTTACACTAAGAAATCATTCATTGATGATGATGATGGCCACATAACTTTTCTGCTCTCAAGATTGCTTGCAGGTAAGAACAGCGGGATCCACGGAGCGTAATGTGTCTTGGATGGGTCCGTGGTAAATGCCAGAGAAGGATTTGCTCCTGGACCAAGCTGCTTTAAATGAGTGTATAATAAGAACAACTGTAACATTAGCATCAGGCTGGGAAATCATGGATGCATCATAGCATTCTCACTCTCAACAGCTGTGAAAACACACATCTAGTAGAAAGAAGCACTGGTGTAAAGACACTGTATTTTCAAAGCATGTCTCTGGGGCAGGAAAGCAAGCTTCATAGCCCTGAAGCCATGGCTTAAAAGGTATATATATTTACAAGTGAAAAAGTAAGTTTCTCTCCGATCCTCTTGATGCATATACAACTAGTATACTTTCACTAGTGAATAGAAAGATAGATACAAGGTGTTCTCAATCAGTATAAGCAGACATTAGTTATCTACACATCTTTTTATGGTAGTCATCTGAAGTGAAACCGAATCTGGCATCGAGGCACTGCAGCGAGCTCATGGCACACCAATGCCAATGAACTGATACCTGCTCTTGAACGGGACTGGTCAAGTGCTTTCCTTCTCCAAAATTTTAGCACATATATGCACCAGCCTCTGTTCAGAGAAATATTGAAGGACAACCATGTGCAAGATTAATGTGGTCATCCTTGAATACAATATTTGTAATCTGGAGATTTACCTACGTAGCTTAGAAAGCACTAACTCTATATCCAGCATATCTGGTTGCTGTCAGATTGCTCATCTTCTGTTCCATTAAATCCTTCATAATGGATGATGGGCAACCGATGTCAGTTTTCGGTTTCTCAAAATATATAAATAAAGATTAACATCATAGTCACCAAAATATTGATGTACTCAACAGATTGTTTGGGAGAGTGGATCGTAGTCGTAAGCTTCACCGGCTTTGACAAAGCGCCCCTTCACCCGTCTTCTGCCATCTGCCCTAGCCTTGCGCAAAGCATACCTGATTTTTTTCTCAAACCTGTTGAACGTGAAAGAGAAAAGAGCATGAAATTTAGTGGCATACCCATGAAATATGATCATTGAGTAATATTTCTAAACCACAAACTGAATCTGTGTACATGCAAAGTTCATATTTAATTGGACTTAAAAAAGATCCAATAGTTAGCACATATAAGTGGTACATGCTTAAGCGAAGATATTCATGTTTTGAGAGTATTTGCTACACAAAGAGGACGTTTGCTTGCAAGTAATGACCAGTTTAAGTTACAAGAAATCCCTGTCCTCACTGGCATAACGAAGCAGATTTATAATAATCCTACATCTTAATCCACATACTCTTTCTCCTTCCCATTTTCAATATTAACTATAATTGAAGGAGTGTCAGAAATTATAGACATATGAATATCATATATAGGATCTTTCTTCTCAATTGTAGGTGGCTAAGAACAACATAAATCCCTCCTAATAGCGTCACTATCCTCTGTTATGTTAAAATGCACCATCTTAAAAAAGAATGTCTATTAGTTGCATAAAAAAGTCCCTTTTTAAGGTTCAGCTAGGAGGTGACCGGTTCTGGAACCGCAGTTTCGATTCTGCAAAATTGAGAACCGGAACCCGGACCGGTTCTAGGTAGTTTCAGTTCTGATTCAGTCCACCGGTTTCGATTGATTAAAAAGCAAAAAAAATAAATTACTCCAAGATTCAACCTCACGTCATTAGGCTTTAAGCTTAAAGTACTAACAAAAAAAATAAATTAAAAAGCAAAAAAAATAAATTAACCACTACACCATACAACTTATTTATGTTTTATTCCTTTTTTTTCATATTTATCTGGTTTGGATCTGCCAGTTCTGGTTCCAGTTCCAATTTCTAGGAATCAGAACCTCCAGTTCAGTTTGGAACACTGAACCGTTGATCCGGTTCTGGGCAGGTTCGAACCGAACCGTGGTCACCCTTGGTTCAGTCACCAGGAAATTCAAAAGTGTAACAATGCGTCTGCTTTGGCACATTGCATCATCAAACAATATGAATCCATGGCAGATAGAGTTACCTTTTCTTTGCAAGTTCCAAAATCTAAGCTCAGCAACCAGAGGTCTAAAGCGATATATGACAGGTGTTTATTCATGAAACTAGAAGCATAGAGATTCTGTGAAGTCGCCATTGCTACTCATGGTCTGAACTTACTTGCGTGCTTTCTTCTTTTCTTTGTAACGCATGAGAGCACTTTCCCTGCTGGATGCAGGTAATGATGAGCTTTCTCGACCAGTATGGTACCAAGGCGGCTCACCTATTACAAGCATTCCTGACATCCCACAATCCTGATACTCTCTAGCACTGCTTTCACCAGTCATACCAGAAAAGGAAAATGTTCTAGTGGATTGAACTTGGTGCCCTGTTATAACCAGGCTAGAATCTTCATGTCCTCCTGGATTTGACATCACGGAATCAGAAGATAATACATTCCTGCATGTTGCTTGCATTTGTTTAACCTGCCCAGAAAAATGACGTCCAAGAATGATGATCAGGATAACATCAATGCTTCTTACTTGATGAAACAAAAAAAGAGAGAAAAAAAATAGTGCTGAACTTAATTAGCTCATGCTGCAATGGCAAATAAAAGCATGTGTTACAATTGAGAAGTTCCTCTTAATCAAGCAGCACATTCTTGCATTTGGACAAGTCTCACAGGATGACAGAATACAATCTAGTAAATAGTAATCACTCACTGTTAATAACTGGGATAATTGACTAGATATCTTATATATTGGTCATATTTAAGTTCATTAAAACACAAAGCAGGAAAGATAGCTGCAGGCTTGAGGATATGGCTTCTGCTATTCCTGTACAAGTTAACTGTCACTTTGTTGTTCTTGGATGCTGCTGCAACTAGTCAGTGCATTGTACAAAGCAAAAGTGTTCGGTGTCAGTAGTGTCAATACAAACCTAATAAACTAGGAACTTATACTAGAATGGAACCCATGCCATATTCAGGCAGTTTGACTAAGGAAAACTATGCTAGGGTTGTTAAGCATCACCCTGGAAATAAATTGACATGGTCTGTTTGATGTCAGTAGTGTCAATACAAACCTAATAAACTAGGAACTTTATACTAGAATGGAACCCATGCCATATTCAGGTAGTTTGACTAAGGAAAACCATGCTTAGGTTGTTAAGCATCACCCTGGAAATAAATTAACATGGTCCTTTGACAAAAAAGAGTTTTCCCTAAATTAAGTGACACACGTTTGCTCTTGTAAATTATCAACCCCGTAAGGTGCAGTATATGTTGGATTATACAGGGTTGCTACAAATTTGCCAACTCTTGAGTAAAAACTTCAAAACAAGAATGTAGGATTGTATCAGTCAGTGTTCAGTGACAAGATTGGTGGGACACCCGATCAAGTCATTCAGATCGTAATTGGCATAAAAGAATAAAGAAAACTTCACAAATAGAACTGAAAAATAAAAAGAATCTAAAAAATCATGAAATAAAAAAACCAGGTATTTCTCTAAATAAATAATTGTTTGGTTTGAGGTTTTTACATTATGGCATTTATCTCTGCCCTGCTATCGATTCCAGTTCTATCAAATTACTGTTCATACAACACTGCCTCTTCCATGAGCTATACATTTAAAAGGTGGCAGGTGCTGACAAGTATTTATATATGAAATAGTGTAAAAACTAATATAGATCCTCTCTGCTAGACATATGGCCTACAAAACATCGTTCCCAATGTGTGGCAACAAGCCAAAAGATAGATTAGGTAATTCGTAGAGCTAGTATGCACCCAATAAAGAAGCTGGGCAGATGAATGACCCCATTGCAAGCAGTAAATAAGAATTTAAAAAAGATTTGCTTATTGTTTTCATTTCCCAATGCACTATAACAGGAAAAATGTTGCATATACCTCTTCAGCAAATTCGCCATCACAAATGGAATTGGAAGTGGAGTTTTCCTTCATATCAAAATAACTATCAATTCCAGCATCATCAAAAAGATCCCCTGTTTGGTCACGAGATACACCAAAGAATTCTTCATAATTCTCAAATGTCATGTCTACATCACCCACAGCGAGACCTTCGTAGAAGTCATCTTTGCATAATGCAATTTCTTCTGTCCCGGGACAGCTTATCTGCACATAAGTAAGCCTTAAAAGCAATTAGCAATCACATTAGTAAAGAATTTTCTAAGATATGCTCAATTGTAAACCATGAGAGCAACCATTCCCTTGAATTTCTCAGATACTGTTCATCAAATAAAAGCACTGATTTTCTTCATAGTTTTCAGAGCTGAAAAACAATCTTGGTGGAAAAGTGTATCAACTATATCAAACAATAAAAAGACAAAAAATGAATGCCATATATTCTAATAGAAGTTTCTGCAACGACAATCTAGATATGCCAGAATTCAATAACATCATTGTAGCATTCATTACTAAGCAGAACAAAGTTATAACTTGCACTAATCAAGAGTTCTTGCATATTCAAGAAGCACTTCTTTATTTTCCATGAACACAGTTTTAAATAGTATGCAAAGAAGAAAATAATAAAAGAGATAAAAAATGAAAGCCTAAGCAGTACAAAGTTCTAACTTGCACTAATCAAGAGTACATGCAGATTCAAGAAGCACTTCTTTATTTTAAGAATATTCCATGAACACTCAGTTTTAAATAGTATGCAAAGAAGAAAATAATAAAAGAGATAAAAATGAAAGCCCTTGGGTGATCATAAAATAAAAATGCAAGAGGGAATCTAGAAATCTGATACGGATGCTTTTCAGCGGGCAGATAAAGGATACACCACATCTATATGCTTATTACGAATAATCATCAATTATCAATAAAAGAATAACATCAACTATCAACTTTGTGGAGAGAAGCTCCATCTTAAAAAGTATAAGGACTTTTGCATTCTACAACATCATGCACAATAAATAGGCATCTCAATGGACTCAGTAGCATGAAGCTGCTAGTATGCATTTGAAAATCCTAATGCACCTTGGATGTAGAATTCATCGAACCAGCTGGTAGATCAGCAACACAAGAAAAAGCATTTACTGCAGATGACTCGGGATTGGTCCTGTTATCATTCGTCTCTAGAGTGCTGCCAATATTAATAGTGCTGCTGTCCTCTGGAGGTCTCCAACAATTGATAGCACTGTTCTCATTAATAGTCATCAATCCCTGCTCACAATCAGGCTCTGTCATATCAGGAAACTCAAAGAAGGACCAAATTCTAGAAAACTCTGCAGCTGATGGGCAGCCTGAGTAGCAGTTGATTGTTTGCCTCTTGTGTTCTGAAGTCAGAGCTGATCTACCATGATCATTCCAATCACAATTTTGGCAAAGTGAAGCATTTTCTTCTGTGCACCTTACTATAGCCGGTTGGGTGGTGCATCTGTCGCATAATAGTGTACGTGAATGCCTCCGAGAAAGTGCATTTGCAGAATGCACATTACGATCACACGACAAGCATAAGGATGCAGCATCAGACCTACAGTAGACAACAGATCTTCGCTCTGTGCAGAAATCACAAAGACGACCCATGCTTGGTTCACCGTGAAAAGATAGTTGACCAAATCAACACAGTGGGTTTCCAGAACAATTCCTGTAATATAAAACAAGTTTTTTCTTCTGTGAGAAACTTCATAAGCATCAAAGTCTCTAGAATCCGCAAGCCAAAAAAATCAAAGATTTTATATATATATATATATATATATATATATATATATAGGACTTTAATCAACGAAATAATCATCTTCAAAGCAATTACCCAAATTATGAAAGAAAGTTCACAGCACAGTACACCAGGGGAGGTGGACAACAAAGAAAACTCACCAACATGAGCACAGCCCTCCAATTTTATGATTCCCTTATTCAATTAGTTATTAGCCCCAAGTCTTTAGTACCTGAAAGACTATTTCTGATCTAAAAAGTTTGTGGCATAACTTTCTTTTTCAACTCAGTCCTAACCAGAGGTAAAAGTGTACAATGAAAAAAAATAAAGAAATATTCAAGTTAACTGGAAGGAGAAATATCTTTTTAGACTTATATCATAAAGCATTAGAAATATCATCTCCAATATTTTGATGGACTTTAAGTAACTTTTTAGACTTAAAACAGCAGCTTAATCTTGAATCGCACAGCTAATAATTTCCTTAAGAAAAAAACCTTACCCACATAATAAATAAACTGATCTGAAGAGCCATATCGTTCTCTTTCCCAAGCCAGCAAGGCCACAATTGAATAATATATTCAACATAATCTTACTCAAGTTTCCATCAAATCCAAACATCCTACGGCAGAAGACAAGTAGCAAATCTTAAGACGAAATTAAAATGAAAAACCATAAAAATCCGTAATTTACACCCCAAGCAGCAAAAAAACAGAAAAGAGCAGAATTTTCTGCAACAACCAAATGAATTCCTCATTTCACCACAAGTTCCGCTATTGGCATCAGCACCCAAAACCAACAAAACATCAATAAAAAACAAAATTTTCCCACTTCAACATCAAATCATTGTTGAGTAACGCCTCAATATAGCAGAAAATTCCTAAAAAAGCACTTACTCTATGCTGCTGATACGCAAAATCGACAACAAGAGAAGATAAAAAAAGACTCTAATCAAGTCGTTACCGATCCCAAAAAGACTCTCCCGGACCGCAAGCTCCCTTTGCGTCCTTTGTCCCTGGCAACTGGAACAGAAACCCTAGCGTAGGATGAACGATTTGAGAAGATCCGATTCCCTTTGCGGAGTAAATTTAGATGGAGATGAGAGGAGGCAGAGACCCCATGGAACTAAAAGCCGGGGGAGATATGTTTGGGTCCCACCGGGGCCCGCGAAAAGTGCACGGCCTTTGCACTTTCCGGTGGCATTACCGTAACAAAAGTGTCTTCGGAGGCTAATAGCAACATTTTATTCCACGTAAACACGGCACGCGACTAAGAGGAACGGTACACCGAACCCGCGGGAGACGTTCGATGGCCATAATACCCCCACATCCACACAAAATTAACCGAGCTGCCCATCTCGGCCATGATCGACAAGGCGGGGCCCAGTCATCAACAGTCATCCAATCAGTGAGCAGCGTCTGCCGTGACGGCGGGCTCCATTCGCTCGGTGTGCTTTCCTGATTCTTGAAGAAGAACCGTGGACGGATGTGATCGATTCTGTACGAAGTCGAGGCGAGAAACACGCATAGCCGTCGGATGGGCAGTGCACGGATCGTGGTGGTGTCCGCATCGTCACCTTATCCGGAAAGGGAAGGGAGCACACAGAGAGCTGCGGGCGGACCACGGCGGTCGGATGAGAATCGGACGGCTCGGACGGGGGGATCACGCGAGAATGGAAGTCCGAGCTGCTGGCATAGTTATCCGTAGAGCGCTCGTAAAGCGCGTTGGAGCTGCTGTCGTGGCGACCGGAAGGTGGTGGGCGAGGTTTGGCTGGAACGAGTGGATCAAAGTGGTGATGTCGGCATGATGAAAGAGCCTTGTGTAACTAAGATCGTCGTCGTCACCTCTGGAAAATTCTGTCTGCATCGATCATAACGAAAATTACGAGTCAGCTCAAGTCACCAATCGACGCCTTGCTATGCGAGAAGACTGCTGTCATGGCCTTGACAGAGCTACTGACTGAGTTCTTGGTTAGTTATACAGACTCTTGGATGATGTGATCCTCCCTCCAGTAATTTACTGTAATGAAAAAGCTTCTGACTGAGTTCTTGGTTGGCTATACAGACTCTTGGATGATGTGATCCTCCCTCCAGAAACTTTCATTTACTGTAATGAAAAAGCTTCTGACTGAGTTCTTGGTTGGTTATACAGACTCTTGGATGATGTGATCCTCCCTCCAGGAACTTCGTTTACTGTTTGTCAGAGATGGCATCCTGCTCAAAAAGTGAGCACCAAATCATTTACTGCCCACTCACTGGCCAGGGTTAGACATTGCTGCTTTGACATGGAAATGTTATTGCTGTCGGAAGCAGTGTGCATGGGTTTTTAACTATAGTTTCTGCACTGTAGGGTAGGAATCAAATTAAGGCTTACAAATAGATGATGTTATCTTTATAAATGCTTGATGATATCATTTTTTTTTTTTGATTTGTGTAGCTATGTGTCACATCTCTTTGCACTTCTCCATCAGTTAGAATATTTTATGATGATTTTTTTTCTAATTTATATTCACTGTGTTTTGCTTAACATATCATTCGTTTTTAACATTGTGTCATGTTTGACATAGAATTGATGCTTACTAATATATATATATATATATATATATATATATATATATATAAATTTATTGAAAACACAACTTATTTGGTGGGGTTAAGTTATTAGCCTTAGATTCACTTATTAATTGAACTTTCAAATAAGTTCTTTCTTTTTAAGAATTTCCTATCAAAAAACTCATCACCTTTTCTGAGAGGTCCTCCTCTTTCATATTTCTTAAAAAATAATTCTCATTTGTTATAAATGCACCTCACCTGTCAAGATAATTACTCTGAATCAATCTAATTCTTTAGTTACAATACTTATAAATAAATTTATAATATTTGATGGAGGTACCAAAAACACTGCACATTTATTCGAAAACATTATAATTCACGTAAATTTCTCATTATTTGGAACCAATAAAGATATGTATTTGAAACTCTATTATTATTATTATTATTATTTTTGCATATAAATTAATTTCTATTTGAAATCTTATTTTAATGTATGAACTCATTTACCTCATTATTTGGTTTTTGATGCTTTGGTGAAAGTATCAAAAGCACTATAAGACTATTCAAAATTACTATAACTAACTATATAAATCTCATATATGGAGGATTGAAACAATTCACCTCATGACAAGTCTATATCATTTATTCAAGTATTGCTTCGTTTGTCTTATCAATGAGCATTTTAGGAATTATAGTAAATAGATAGACTATGTCTTTGGGAAATATGAAAAAAGGGACACTTCAAAAAAAATGTATCACCTTTCTTTTACATACATAAATCAAAAGACTTTTTAGGAATAAAATCCTAACAAGCATAATGGTTAATTTTAATGTATAAGTTAAGTTTCCCTACTAGCTCAATTGGTTAGAAGGTCACAGGCCAAATAATATTTTTATTCTTGATGTATATAAATTATAATATTTCTTAATCAAATATTAAACTATATATATATATATATATATATATATATATATATATATACATATAAGAGGGGAGTCTAATTCATGAGAGAGTTTATTAAGTAAGTCCCAATTGTATGGAAATTGAGTAATCGCAGCAACGTCAATTTTGTTCCGTGCTAATTTAATTTTAATCTATTTGACTTTGGTCAATTTTTATTTATCTCTCCCAAACTTATGGGCCTAAGTTTTAATTGGATTTTAACCTAATTTGGATCTTCAACCCAATTTCTGGTAGTTAGGAACTCCTTGTAATTATCATCTGATGTGGAAATAGATTCTCGGGCAGCGCGAGACGTCACATCTTCACTTAATGGAACACCAGTCTTCTCGTGCTTCTTGCTTGCGTGCCTGCGACAAGTGGGACCGCAGTCCGACTCAGCATGAGACGGTTCAATCCAGTCGACTCACATGCTGACGTCAAATAGTTATGAAAGCCCCATCTCAACCGTCCATTTAATTTCTGATTTGATGGCTTCCATCATGCCTTTGACTTGCGCATGTGTTTTGATTATTTCAAAGAGGGTTACGATTTATGTACCGATTCATGTCTAATCACCATGTTATTAGACTAAATAAAATCACATTATTATCATGATGTGATGGATGTTCATGGATGGATAACATCGGCTCTTTTATATATATATATATATATATATATATATATATATATATATATATATATATATATATATATATATAATAATAATAATAATAATAATAATAATAATAATTAGTCCACCAGTGACGTGGCTTCAGAAAAAAAAAAGTTTTGGAGATAAGAATTTTTTATTAAAAAAATTTGAGATAAAATATGATCATCCTGATTTATTTTGCTTGACATACTACTTATAGAGGGAATTGTTTTTTTAATGCTAATAGAATATTCATAAATGAGCCGATCGAACTTTAATTAAAATTTTATTATATCAATTAAATACTAATAATATCTACAATAATAATACACTGGCCAAATATTTTTCGTGTCAATTTCAGTTTGAAAGGATCTCATGTTTCATTAGCATTCGATTATAAACTAATTAAAGGAGTAATTTTGACCAATAATCATCGTTTTCTTTTTTGTCACAATCCGTTATAAAGAAAGAAAGAAAGGTTTTTTTGTTTGGGATCGATCGTCCGCAAAGGGTATTATAGTAAAAACGGACATTGATAGTGTGTCCACGCCATCTCGATATTATCCCCGTCGCTTTCTTTATTCTGTGGGCGATGAGGCCGTATCATTTCCTGGCGGAGGAATGAAATAAGAATGCGCAAAAGGCGGAGCGAAAGGGAATCCTATTCGTTTCGTAAACCTTCCGATCCCGCTGGCAAGTCAGTTGGATTTTTTTTTTGGAGCCCAAACCTGGTTTGACGCGAGGCATCGGCGTCGATCGCCGACTCAAGGTTTCCCAGCCCTAGAGGAAGTGCGGAGCGGTAAAAATCCGGTTTCTATTTCCTGGAATTCCTCCGGCCGGGATGGGATTTTTTTTTTTCTTTTTAGGGTTTTCATTTGTGATTTTTTTGGTCTTTCTGATGTCTCTTCTTTTCTGGTGGTGGTTATCCGTATGGAATTGAGGTGTGAAATTCTACTTATTTCTTTGTTTGAATTAATTGATCGTGGTGTATTAAAAAGAAAAAAAAAACTCTCTGATTTTTCTTCGTAGGGTGTGGCTGTTCTTGGTGAACGATATGTCTTGATGTGTGCTTCTTATTCCAAATCGCGTTATTTGCGGCGCTTTGGAACAGATCATTTCGTTATAGAATAAGCGTGAAAGAAAATCCAATCCTTCTACTCGAATGCAGCAATTTATCTTGTTTTAACATGAATGGCTTTTTTGCTCTAGTTTATCAATCGAGAGGTCTAGTTATGTTTGTGCTAACGAAGATATCATCTTTTGAATGGCTCGAGTAATATAAAAGCTTCTCTAGTTCTTTTTTTTTTGTCTTTAGATATTTTGTTGCTGTATTTTTCGTCCATCGTATCACAGGAAGATCAAAGTTAATATTATACATAACTTAGTATTGTGAACTTGTGCAGATTTGTATTACTATAGATTACTTGCAAATTTTTTCTAGCTATGACAATCTTCCATTTTCTGTGGCGCAACATTTATATTATGTGCTTCTTTTGTTACTTCCATAGTTACATTAAACAAGATATGATTAAATCACGTGGAGCTCATAGCATCAGGCATTCTGAGGAGAGACTTGAGTAATGTAGTAACTGTTCGAGGAGTCTATTGGTTACGTTTTTCCATTTTCATGTTTCATATACTTTCGAGGGGCTTATAGCATCAGCTTTTTCATATTCATAATTTTTAGTTGTCGATTAGTGTATATTGTTCTGAAGAATAGATGTGTCTTGGTACCTTGTTGATGAAATAGCAGAAATACCCTGAGATGGGCGATGCAAAGGATGATGTGGATGCAGAGTTTCAAGAAAGAGGGGTGAATGAAGCAGATTCTGACGATGAAGCATATGATCAATATGTATGTTTATTTCTACTTTCATTTTGTTCATATTTGGGTGATTCATTCTGATTTAAGCTACTACCAACATCTTTCATTTTGCGGTTCCATTATTCGCCTCATTGTAGTTTATTCTTTGTTTGATATTCATTGGAGAATGATTTGAATTTTTAATTCCAGAATGGCAAGGTAACTGATATTTCAGCAGCTCAAACAAGAAAAGGAAAAGATATCCAAGGAATACCATGGGATAGGCTAAACTTTTCAAGGGAGGACTATAGGCGAACTAGATTAGAACAGTACAAAAATTATGAGAATGTTCAAAATTCTGGAGTAGAATCAGAGAAGGCAGGAAACCTGAAAAAACTCTTGATCGGTTTAATTACTATCTTCTTTCATTATTTGTAATGGTAATCTTGCTTGTAGGATTGCAAGCCAACAGAGAAAGAGGGTGTATATTATGATTTCAGGAGAAATTCGAGATCAGTGAGATCAACTATTCTTCATTTCCAGGTAAGAAAGAAATGGTAGATATTGGTGCTTTTGCTATTTTGATTCCTTTAGCCAGATTGCTTTTGCGATAGGGATATTTTGAATCTATTGTAATTAGGATTTAACACTACCATCTTATTTATCTGGTCAATGGCAAGCATTTTATTGGCATCGTAAATTTTCAGTCACAATTTGATCAGCCAATCAACAAAATTAAAGTTGTGAAAGATAATTATTTGAGAGTCCAATTGGCATACATATATAATTCAAGTTCATTGATGCAATATTGGCTAGTGAATACTGGGGTTTGTTTGGAACTTAGTATCACAATTTGTCTTAACGGATTATAAAATCAAAATTTCTTCTCCTCTTTCCTCCTCATTATAGTCATGTTCTTCATGGGCATTTGATTTCAGCATTTAAATCCCCAAGTTATTATTAGTTCTTTGAAATCTCTTTCGGTAACCCATAAGAAAAATGACCCAAGAAGAGTTGGAAGTTCTGGCTTTGATATTCATGCTAGGAGGGTTGTTCTCCATGCTTTGGATTTACAGTGTGGAAACATGGTTATCTCTTTATTAAAAAGTGAATAAACCATGTATTTGTGTATATTTGTGCTTATATGGTGCAAATGTATTTTCTCTATTATGCAGGTGCTTTGAGGCTTTATTCATAAGTGAAAAAATTATGTACTGATGTATGGTTGATCTTTAATGTTAATAATAAAAATTGTTGCATTCAGCTATTATGAAGTTGTTAGCTCGATTTCAATAGGAAAAAGAGGTGTTGATGTATGTGTGTGTGTGTGTGTGTGTGTGTATATATATATATATATATATATATATATATATATATATATATATATATGTATGTATATATATATATATGTATATATATATATGTATGTATATATATATATATGTATATATATATATGTATGTATATATGTATGTATATATATATATATATGTATATATATATATATATATATATATATATATATATATATATATATATATATATATATATATATATATATATATATATATATATATATATATACTGTATCCTAACAAAATAATGGTCTTTCTCAACCATGATGTGTTTATACAAAACAATTTGGTGTTATGACTTGCTAAGGTGGCAGAATAAGATTTGATATACAGGTTGCCAATCTTAATTTAGGTAAATCTGAGTGGAATTTGCGGCTAATGAGTATTATATAATATTTTTGCAGCTAAGGAATTTGGTTTGGGCTACTTCCAAGCATGATGTCTACTTGATGTCACACTATTCTTTGGTTCATTGGTCAGCTGTAACTCGAAATAAATATGAAGTTCTGAATCTTGCAGGGCATGTGGCACCACGTCAGGTGTGTGTTCTTGGCTATGGTTTCAAGTACTTATTGAAGCCATGTGAAATTAGTCCATTTATTTTTTTGTTCATGTTGGACAATTTCAAGTTTACAATTACCTGTAATTTGGTCTCAGAAACACCCAGGAAATTTAACTGAAGGATTTTCTCAGACTCAAGTTAGTACATTAGCAGTAAAGGATAAGTTGCTAGTAGCAGGTGGATTCCAAGGAGAAATTATTTGTAAAGTAATCTTCTTTATCATTCTCTATTGCTATATTTTTCAAGGATAAATTATATGAGATTGCTGATTTATCTATCCAATAATGAGAAAAAGAATTGAAAAACAATCATCTGATGTTCTTTTACCTTGATATGAAATCAGTATTTAGATCGAGAGGGAATAAGCTTTTGTTGCCGGGCAACATATGATGACAATGCAATCACAAATGCCATTGAGATATATAACAGTTCCAGGTAGTTAAGTTTTGTAACACTTCAATTTCCTTCCTTCTATATTTGATCTGACTTGAATATTAAAATTTATTTAGCGGTGCTCTTCACTTCATGGCTTCAAATAACGACTCTGGAGTTCGAGACTTTGACATGGAGAAGTTCCAGCTTTGCAAGCATTTTCACTTCGATTGGCCGGTTAATGTGAGTCACTCTATTTGTTTCTGTGTTCCTCTTTTGTAGAGTTGGCAGTGTGAACATCTGTTGTGAATTCATTGTGATAGTTTATGGTGGGTTGATTATAGATCTGGGTCGGTATTCTACAACCCGAATAGGTTAAGCGAATCCGCTGATAACTAATGAACTCGTGATGGAGACACCAATTGTGTTTATTCTGCTCCTTTTGGTGATCTAGACAATTTGAGTAGCTTTGTCACATAGATGCAATGGAATTTCATGTTGGATTATTTTTCCTTCTTATTGTAGTTGCTACCTATGCTGCTAGTTTTTGTTGGGTCTTCCTCACCTCTTTTTTTCATTGGCAGCATACATCTCTTAGTCCTGATGGAAAACTTCTTGTTGTCGTCGGAGACAACCCTGAGGGTGCATTGATTGATTCTTGTACAGGAAAGGTGAGTAGGGTGACTTTTGGTTTCATTCAGGATGATAACTGGGGTTAAGTAACCCGTGTTACCACTGCAACTTGAAATCCTAAACTTGGAAAAATAAGTTTGAGAGTTACGCATTGTCATCCTACTATTGGTAATGACAACCAATTCTAAGAATTTGATTCAGTATCAAGTTAGTGACATCTGGTCTTTTGCAGACTGTCCAGATCTTACGAGGCCACCTGGACTTCTCCTTCGCATCAGCATGGAATCCAGATGGCTATACGATAGCCACTGGTAACCAAGACAAGACCTGCCGTGTTTGGGATGTTAGGAATCTCTCCAAATCTCTTGCTGTATTGAGAGGCAATCTTGGTGCAATAAGATCAATCCGCTTCACCTCTGATGGTCAGTTTATGGCAATGGCTGAGCCTGCAGACTTTGTTCACATTTTTGATGTAAGAAGCGGGTACAAAGAGCGACAAGAACTGGACTTCTTTGGTGAGATCTCCGGTATATCATTCAGTCCAGATGCAGAGGCTCTCTTTATAGGTGTATGGGATCGCAGCTATGGTAGTCTCCTACAATACAACCGCATTCATAATTTCTCATACCTCGATTTACTCCTTTGATAGGAAAGTAAATTACCGTATCACGCTCCTCATGCGCCCTAAGTTGTTTGATGTCTCCGACCCTTTGCATCGGTTAGGGATCAAAAGGAGGTGGCATTTTTCAGGCCTGTTAAGTTTCAATAAGTTTGAACTCATTCAATGTAAATGGAATGTACAAATGCACCTGTGAGATCACATCAAAATTGAAAAGAAACCGAAATGAAGGTAGCCTCCAGAAGCTATCCTTCAAAAGATTATCTCCATGTTTCTTGTTTTCATCTTTTTCACAATAAAATATCTTTGTTGTCAGTCCCGAATTAATGTATTTTGATCTTGAAGGTTTTGCTTGTGTGTTGATGATGAGCTGTCTTTGCTTTCAACATGGTAACTTGGTGTTCTTCCTTTCATCTTCTAGACACTTGCCTGCGCTTCTCCATCAACAGAGTTGTAGACTAAAACTATGGTTCTGCAAGTGACTGAATCCGTCAATACCAGTGTAATTTTTGCATGATTGATGTCTCAACACACAGAAATAAAATCATTTATTTGTATGTTTCTAAATACTTGTGAAGATAGACAGATTTTAGATGATGGAAACAAGTGAGGATTTTAAACCGTGAACAAAGCTTCAAAGGAAAATTATGGCAAGTAAGAAGACTCTGAATATTATATGGAAGTCTGCCAGTTTCCAGTCTTCTCAAAGAGGTATATGTTTACCTTTAATTTTCTTTCACCATATTTCTGATAATTAGTTAATCAATGCACCATCATCAGAGCCTGAAAAGATGTAACCAATGGCATGATATTAACAGAGATGCCTTAATCACTGTACACATTATGCTACTTGCCATATACTTATGGATGTGATCCCATCATCAAATATTCAAAGGGGGTGATTTCTTCTTAGCATGCCTAATCCTTTCTTATCTCGGCATATGCTCCTCTCTCTTAGGTGACTCGTTCGCAGAAACAGCAGGGATGCAATTAATTGCAGGAATCTGTGAAGCCTGCCAATGTCAAACCAGTCATCGGAAAAGTCCAAGTTGACTCGACACAAGACTGATTGGACTGAAGAAGCGTCTGTCCGCTGCAAGCATCGGATGGGTTTGAATCAGGGATTCATCACCAGCTTTGAGATTGTCAATATCATTCATTGTAGAGGGAATTATGCTCGTGGGCTTCGGTGCATATGGAGGATAAGATACGGAGAATGGAGAGGGGTTCAAAAGGAGAGGAGGGTGCGAAGGATGGAAAAGAATTATATGGAGAGAGATTGTGGTAACTAATTGCAGTCGGATTAGATGGAAACTTAGGCACTCCAAATCCCTGCGCAATCTCATCAATCCCCATCGCACGGCTCCCATTCGTCCTCCACGAGTCGGTTTCTCTCTCACCACCCCCACCAACAGAGCAGTATAACGCATGGAAGCCACCCCCGAGCGATGGTCGGGGGGGCGAGATTAATTGTTGCGGGATTCCACCTCTTCCTCCATTACTGTCATTACTGCCATCTCCGAATCACTCTTCTTCGCCTCCTCCTCCTCCTCCTCTCCCCCCTTCCTCCCCCCTGTGGCTCTCACAGCCTCGCCACTGTCTCCAGCTCTGCTTTCCTTCTTTGCAGCCTCCTTTTTCGACTGAGGAGAAGAGCACAGGGAGTTGCCAGCTCCATCGATTGGCTCGCCGCCTCCTCTCCCCCCCCACCCCTTCTTCTCTTGATCCAACGAAAAATGGGTGTCTTTTTTATCCAATCTGCTTCCCTCGAGCTCGTCATTTCGTTTTCTCGAGGTTGATAGATCCCGTATGCGTCGAAGGCGGCTCCAGCTGGAGATCACGCCATGTTCAGCTGAGGTTGCTGCTCTTGTTCTTCGCCTCGCTGTGGGATCCAAATAGGTGTTGACATAGCTGGGTTTGAGTTTTTGTTGGTAACCGAACAAGGTGTTCTTTGTCGTAGTTATTGTGCTGTCGTTGCTGTTTTTCGTGGGAAGCTGTGGCTTCGGCTCTGTTTTATGACCTTTTGGGTTTCGGAAACTGATAGATAGGGAAGAGGCAGCTTCTCGCCATCAACCCGAGAGTGAGTTATTTCCTTCGTGAGCTGAAACCATTATAGTGTCTTCGGTTCACGTACGTGCCTCCACTTCTGATCCCTCGCTCTCATCTGTTGCTCAGGAATGGCAGCTCGTATCGTGGAAGGTAGAAGCCACCATACGACCTGGGATGCTGCAGTGGCAGCAGAAGAGCAAGCCCACGAGGAGCTGACCAAGAACACCCTGCGGCTTCGGATCAAGTGCCCCAAGACCGGAGACGAGAAAAGGGAAGCAGCGGCTCAGGTGGCGGTGTCTCCATCTGGTGATAGTGGTGTGATAGTTGACCAATCCACCGGTGGTGCTGACGGGGATCTTGCCGGCGATGAGGATGCTAACGCCGAATCTGCATCGGAGGTCAAAGAGGTGGTCGACGAGGGTTGTGGCAGCTTCAAACGCATGCATGCAAACAGGAGGGCGGTGGTCCCAACATGCCCCGAGTGCGGGAAGACCTTCCCCTCCGATAAATCATTGTTTGGCCACCTGAGGTGCCACCCGGAGAGAGACTACAGAGGAGTTAATCCGCCTCCGGGTGCGAGGAAGAAGCCGCAACCCGATGCGTACTCGTCGATCGCGAGAGTGCCGCCCACCACCAAGTGGTCAACCGCGAGAAGAGGGCGGAAAGGGACGGCTGGTGACAGAGACGACGAAGCGATTGCCGCTGATACCCTGTTGCTTCTGGCTGATGGAAAGCCGCAGCGTCCGGAGACCACTATCACCACTGAGGGGGAAGACACTGATACGAAACAGATCGCTGGCACTCATTTTGCTGGCACCGATGGGATTGGTTGGGATCAGAAATCTGCTGACATGGACGCCGGCAGCTACGGTAATGAACTGATATCGAGCTACAAGAGATCAAAGAAGAGGAAGATCAAAGAGCTGGAACTGGTGAACGGGTCCGGCACATCTGTTCGTTGTCGAAGGTATCAGTGCAGTGTATGCTTCAAGACTTTCTCTTCTCACCAGGCACTGGGAGGACACCGAGCCAGCCACAACAAGAAGAAGAGCAATCCCGTAGAAGCAGCGGCGATCCCTGACGAGAACGAAGGTGGCAACCCGAAGCATGGCGAAGATTTGATCCGTGCAAACGGTGCCGTGATCAAAGCGGAGATGGCAGAACATCGATGCACGAACTGCAACCTGACGTTCCGAAGCGGGCAGGCACTCGGGGGCCACAAGAGACGGCACTTCAATGAGTTGCAGCATCAAGCTCCATCGTCTTCTCCACACTCATCTGAAAGCGACAAGGGAGCGAATGGGCTGCTACAGAATCGAGTTACATCTTCTTCAGCGCACTCATCTGAGAGCTACAAGGGAGCAAAACATGGGCTGTTTGACTTCGACCTCAACGAAGTGCCGGAGCTCTAACCACAAGGAGACCACACTGCCTGCATCTCCAATCCTCGATTGCATTATTGGCTACTAACTAGTTTTAGCTACAAGATTTCAGCATCGTCTCCTTCAAAATACTCGCGCACTTGTTTTCCAGTCACAAATGAATAGTAGAAATTAAATATTGCACCATTTGCCTCCGATGCGATAAAGAGTATCAACATATGTAAAAGAGAAAAAAAAAAAAACACACACTACTTTTCTTAATATTCATCAAGAAAAATAAATTTTAAATTTAGAAGAGTTAATCTTTTGATTAGTGAGAGTTTCATAAGTTTGAAATATTGTTTTAAGGATGGAATGATAAGATTTGCTGTTGGCTCCAAAGCAAAGTAATATCTTATGGGTATACATAAAGATTGAAGGTCACTTAAATACAAAATAGAGTGATTTGCATTTCTAAAATATTTCAATTAAGCAAACAAGGATATAAAGAGGTTCTTCTTGGCACAATCCTTTTTTTATCTTTTAAAGAAGAAAAGGAGGAACCATTAATATGGCATTAAAGCAATAATACCAGCAGCACCAAAGACTGTATGAAATGTAGAGAAAAATTTTATTGGAAAGAACATATCACTGAAGTCATCTGAATTTGGTGTCTAAAACATACTTCAGATTTGATCTAGCTTATATTTTTGTTATAAAAGTTAATTTATAATCTTGTATCTTTGTATTAGGAAAAGATGCCATGAGAAGGTGCAAAAAAAAAAGAAGAAAAAAAGAAAGGTTGTATTGAATAAGGTCACTACTAACACAAGTGCATGAACCTTTGAATAGGTACAATGCATCATCTAATCCCTATAAATAGACAGAAATTTATTTATGGCATTAAGTGTGTAGAAAAAGTTGTCATTATTGAGAAGCATTGTAATTACGTTGGTCTTTTTGTTTCCACCATTCCATCAGTCACTTCTTCTCATTTTCTTTCTTTTTTTTCTTTTAAATCAGATTGGTATTAGGTTGATTTTATAAATGACTTCCAACTTATGAGAGAGAATTATAAAAAAAAAAAAAAAAAAAAAAGAATATCCCTCCCTATTATATATCTTGAAATGGGGGAATGAAATCATGAATAGGTAGGTGCATATAAATAAAATAGTATTATTGTGTTTGATAGAAAAAGTTACATGCAGTTTTGAATAGATACATCACCCTTGTGATGTCACCTTTAAAATATGTACTCTTAACGCTTACAGACAGATACAGATAGGAGTTTATGATATTGAACGTATAAAAGAATTATAATTGACACTCTTTAGCCAGGATTTCATGCAAACCACTTAAAGATATCAGCATACTCTCCAACCATAGGCAGTGGGATGTGATGTCAAATAAGGTTCATAGCCTCCCACTTGGCACACCAGGTGGTGTTGTCCTATCGGGCAGTTTCATGAGAGCCTGCCTCATCTTCCATACTCCATCTCATGTCTCGTTTAGATTGCCATGCCCACCGCCACTGCAAACACCTCATATTTCTCTCTCGAATTGCTTCTCTTTCTGAGGGGAGACAAACCAATGGCAACTCAAGCTCTTCTCTCTCCAATGGAAGCTGGGAGACAACTCCTCGGAGGAGGAAGACCTCTCCAGCCTTCCGTCTCCACATCTATCGACTCTCCAAGAAGGGCTTCGTTCGTTGTTAGAGCAGCTTCCACACCCCCACTTTGAAGGTCATACGCTTGTTCATATTTTCATCTCTCAAACTTCATGCGAGGAGCAGATAGATTTCATGCATTAGATTTGATGTCAGACTTCCGAAAACATCATTGAATGCACTATTGGGCGACTTTAATGACTTGTTGTATATAAACTGTTCTTCGCTGACATGAATCATCTTGTCAACTTGTCAGAAGGAGCAGATAGGCAAACTCCGGTTTGCATCCAAACAATCCCTCTCTTACTTGGATGGAAGGTAGACTATATTTCCTGACATGGAGCATAACCTACGCACCGCAGGTGCGATCGCGCCGGAGACTCTGGGGAAGCTCGGCATGAGACCAGCCGAGACTGCTCTTCCGTGGTTCAAGACCGGGGCAATACCATCTGCAGGAACATGCGCCTACTGGGCGGACCCCTACACTCTCTTCGTGCTGGAGACGGCGCTCATGGGGTTTGCGGAGCACAGGAGGTTCCAGGACTGGGCAAAGCCGGGCACCATGGGGAAGCAGTACTTCTTAGGGCTAGAGAAGGGGCAGGGTGGGTCAGGAGACCCTGCTTACCCTGGAGGACCTTTCTTCAACCCTCTTGGCTTTGGGAAGGATGACAAGTCACTCAAGGACTCGAAGCTGAAGGAGGTGAAGAATGGGACGCTGGCTATGTTGGCCATACTGGGGTACTCTGGGCAGGGGGGGGCTTGTCACCGGGGTTGGGCCATCTCAGAACCTGTTGGATCGGTTGGCTGATCCAGTGCACAACAACATCCTGACCAGCCTCAACTTCCACTAGGAGCAGGTTCTCTCTGCTGGTAGAATTCTGTATCTGAACATTACCTGCACAGAATTCTTTATCTTGTGTCTTTCAGCGGACACTTGTCGTTAGTATCATCCTGCAATGGACTGACTGTATCATTGTTCGATAGAGATCCGAGGGTGCAAGTCATATTCTACTATCATGTAGCGGTACCAGTCATGTTTGTGGAAATTTCATGTGTGAAAAAACCTTTTGTTTCTCGCTTCAAGTATAAGATGAGCATGTAAAGCCTTGAATCAACCCAGAAACCAGTTACATAATGGAAAGAGACTAGGAAATGGATGTGCTTACATATGAAGAATCCTTGGAACACATTCGACCTAGTTCTAGGATTTCGTGTTAATCCTTCATGAACACCATAATATTCCCCCCATGATGTTATCCTGATTCCTAACAGTGTTTGTGTCCGCTTACCATCTACTAGTCTCAACAACTTATTCATTGAAAGGTACTCCATGAACATATATTGATATTAGAAAAGTTCAGTCTCACATTATTGATAAGATGCAGGAGGAATTAAAGCAGAAAATGGAGGTTTGATGCTTAATGCAAGTTGCCGAGACAAAAGCAGAATAAGAATACATAAGTTCCAGTTCAGAATTTATTAGCAACAAGAAGAACAAACATTGTTCACTGTGCAATGGAAACTCTTAGCCATTGTCAAGAGGAACTAGGTGGTGATGCACTGATCATTCTCACTTCACATTAGGTTTTGCTTGAAGTCCAATGCACTGAAATTGTAAAGAAGGAAAATGTTTCAAAACCAGCAGGAAAACATCAAATTAAATACATGATCTATTTTGAGATTCTGATTCTTAAGTTTTTGCCAGCTTGATTCATTTGATAACTGTCACTTTCTAGCTGTACTAGAAGCAATCTGCCAAAGAAACTCTGCATAATTGTAGGATCAATGCAGGATTCGCGAGTAATACATCAAAGGTCCCTTTTGACCTGTAGGAGACTGGAACACGGTGGGGCTTGACAGAAAAAGGTCATGTCCTTCTGAAGTGATTCCTTGATTCGTGAAACTGGCGCTGACACTTGAATATGCATTCGGAAACAAGATTCTTGGGCAATCTCTAATATGATGTTGCAATGGATAGCAAGAGAATGGCCTATTAGGCAAAGTGGTTGCCGAATTTGATAGGCAGCCTTTTAGAATCAGCCTCATGCTTGGGTGAGCCATCGATCACAATCACCTTGTCCAGTATATGATGAGATGAGTTGAGCTTTGTACTCGATTTCCTCTGCTGAGTTTGTTGATCCCTACAACCATTTTGCAGTGAAGCCCATGCAAAGCCACCAACTGAGGTGCTAGGGAGATATAGGGGCATCCGGTGATCACACATTGGTAAAACCTGAGCCAATGGCTGGAGATCCACTCGAAAGCTGATTATGCTGATATGGAGAAATCTCACGCTTCAAGTGATTGTTGCTGGATGCACAATGATTCACCTGTTGTGTGCTGCAATCCAATGCAGTAGTTTGAGGTTGCACAATCTCTTCATGGTTCACCACCATCAAATTTTTGCCCATCAACCTTAGTATAGGACTGGAAACAGAATGAAACTGTGATTGTGGTGATGGCATAGGTGAAGATATCTTGACAGCAAAATCTAGTGAACTTTTCATGGAAACTGACTGATTTGGTGGTCTGATGTTTGAGTTTGCTGTTGCACTAATTAATTCTATGATCTTGGTGCGCTAATTCGAACAGAGCTTAGCAGTATAACTCGTGGAGGATACATGAGAGAAACCGACTCGTGCCTTCCATGCGTTATACTGCTCTGCTCTGCTCTGTTCGCCCGGCTCCCATTCGACCTCCACGAGTCGGCTTCTCTCTCACCACCATCACGAACAGAGCAGTATAACGCATGGAAGGCACGAGTCGGTTTCTCTCATTCGTTCTCCACGAGTTATACTGCTCTGCTCTGTTGAACAGAAGTCCACGTGTCATACTGCTCTGTTGAACAGAGCAGAGCAGTTGTTCTCTCACAATTGTTTCTCTCTGCTCTGTTCAATAGAGCAGTGTGACTCGTGGACTTCTGTTCAACAGAGCAGAGCAGTATCACTCGTGACGGACGAATGAGAGAAACCGACTCGTGCCTTCCATGCGTTATACTGCTCTGCTCTGTTCTCACGACTCCTATTTGTCCGCCACGAGTCGGTTTCTGTCTCACCACCATCACGAACAGAGCAGTATAACGCATGGAAGGCACCCCCGAGCGATGGTCGCGGGGCGAGATTACTTGTTGCGGGATTCCACCTCTTCCTCCATTACTGTCATTACTGCCATCTCCGAATCGTTCTTCTTCGCCTCCTCCTCCTCCTCCTCCTCCTCCTCTCCCCCCTTCCTCCCCACTGTCACTACTAACACAAGTGCATGAACCTTTTAATAGGTACAATGCATCATCTAATCCATACAAATAGACAGAAATTTATTTATGGCATTAAGTGTGTAGACAAGTTGTCATTATTGAGAAGCATTGTAATTACGTTGGTCTTTGTTTCCACCATTCCATCAGTCACTTCTTCTCATTTTCTTTTTCTTTTTTTTCTTTTAAATCAGATTGGTATTAGGATGATTTTATAAGTGACTTCCAACTTATGAGAGAGAATTATAAAATAAAAAAAAATAGAATATCCCTCCCTATTATATATCTTGAAATGGGGGAAAGAAATCATGAATAGGTAGGTGCATATAAATAAAATAGTATTATTGTGTTTGATAGAAAAAGTTACATGCAGTTTTGAATTGATACATTACCCCTATGATATCACCCTTCGAAGTATGTACTCTTAACGCTTACAGACAGATAGGAGTTTTATGATATTGAACGTATAAAAGAATTATAATGACACCTCTTTCGCCAAGATTTCATGCAAACCACTTAAAGATATCATCAATCAGCCTACTCTCCAGCCTTTGGTTGTGGGATGCGATCTCAAATATGATTCATAGCCTCCCTCCCACTTGGCACACCAGGTGGTGTTGGTCCTATCGGGCAGTTTAATGGGAGCCTGCCTCATCTTCCATACTCCATCTCATGTCTCGTTTAGATTGCCACGCCCACCGCCGCTGCAAACTCTCTCTTGAATTGCTTCTCTTTCTGAGGGGAGACAAACCAATGGCAACTCAAGCTCTTCTCTCTCCAATGGAAGCTGGGAGACATCTCCTCGGAGGAGGAAGACCCCTCCACATCTTCGAGCAGCTTCCACACCCCCTCTGAAGGCCATACGCTTGTTCATATTTTCATCTCTCAAACTTCATGCGAGGAGCAGATAGATTTCATGCATTAGATTTGATATCAGACTTGGGAAAACATCACTGAATGCACTCTTGGGCGACTTTAATGACTTGTTGTATATAAACTATTCTTCGCTGACATGAATCATCTTGTCAACTTGTCAAAAGGAGCACATAGGCAACTCTGGTTTGCATCCAAACAATCCCTCTCTTACTTGGATGGAAGGTAGAGTATATTTCCTGACATGGAGCATAACCTACGCTTCCACCACTGTTTCTGCGGTGAACATATATTGACATTAGAAAAGTGCAGTCTCACATTATTGATAAGATGCAGGGGGAATTTAAAGCAGAAAATGCAGGTAATAAGTTATGAAGAGATACAATCACATAAAATGGATTCTTAGTACTCTGCAAAGTCAGTATGTATTTGTGGGGGAACCATCACCACAATCTATCACTTAATCAGAAGAATGAACTCACAAATCTTGTGAGAAAAGGTAATATAAGAAAGTATGTATTTGTGGGGGAACCATCACCACAATCTATCACTTAATCAGCAGAATGAACTCACAAATCTTGTGAGAAAAGGTAATATAAGAAAGCAACCAATGAACTGTTGGTTTACAGATGCATACACTGCTCTACTAGCTGGACCTTTCATATAATTTATGATTAAACGCCCTCCAACATGTCAAACTGATCTCTGACCGGTAGTATTTGACGTTGGTGTGTTCACTGCTTGCTATCTTGCATCCAGAGATAGTGTTTGGGCAATATTAAATCCACAAAGAATCTGATCAAAACAGAATAATTGTGCATATGCAGATTCAACATGATGACATATGACAGGAACATGCTCACCGCCGAAATGCATTGCTCTCATGGGCTGCTGAGCTTCCCTGCGAGTAGTAAGCACGACGACGGACACTCTCTTCTATCGTAGCACTCCCTCCCTTTTCAGCTCCATATATGCTATTTTCAGCAGCAACCAAAAAATTCTTGCCTCTTGAAAAGCTTGCCCTCATTGCTTCTTGGGCATCAGCCTCCGTTGCTCTCTTCAACCGCTTCAACCTTTGCTCCTCGTGGAGCTCTGCATCCAGTTGCATCTCTCTTAGCCGAGCTGCTCTCTCTTCCTCCGACATCTTTGGTACACCGCGACGACGGTTATAGCCAGGCTGTTCTCTTTGCCTGCTGGTTTCCCTGTTCTTGTCTTCCATGCCAAGCTCAGAATCAGTATGATGTTGTTCAGACGCAGAATAATTAGACCTTGTCCCATCTTCCTTGTGAGTGTATCTTGAATATGAATGGCCTATGGATGAGTGCTTCTCGTTCTTTGAGTGGATATGTTGCTGACGCTCTAATATTGTATGACGATACTTCCCCTCTTCCTCACACTCACCTGCCCTTCTTGAATCTGAATAATCCTTCAGAGAATGCTTATCATACTTGGAACTTCTGTGCTGGTAATGTTCATATGTCGGGCAATCACTCTTTTTTTTCCCTTCTGCACCTTCTTTAGCATCTTTAGAATCTGAATGATCTCTTGATGAATGTTTCCGACGCTTCGACCTACCTTCTTGCTGTACAGATGTTTGACGCTCTCTTGTCTTCTCTTCCTGAGTATCACTTGTGTATTCTGAATCAGAATAACATCTCAATGAGCGTTTATCAAGCTTTGACCTACTGTGGTGATGATCCTTATGCCTTTTCATTTCTTTCTTATCTTGCTTCTTCTTTTTCTCATCTTCTACCTGTAAAATCGAAAAGATTAGTGATTCAATTGCAGATGTGATATGCTTATAATTCGAACAACAATTCTTCATTTGTATTCTTAAGCCACATAATCATTTAAGAGACACAGGAAAGAAAAAATAATTTTTAATAGCAAGCAACTTTATAAAATATTGATTCTCTGACTTGGGGGGTCCAGTTTGCTGACAGCCTGATATGGAAACAAAGAACAGTACTTCATGAAAAAAGTTAATCTATGAAATAATGGCATGGAACTAAAAGGATGAAAGGGTTTTTGGCCACAACTTGCCATCATTTGAGCAAACTGTGGTGATTTTGGCAAACACATAACCACAAAACCAAGCACAGGAAGGTGTAATTTAATAAAAGAGTCAAACAAAATTTTGAGATCTGATAATTGTAACTATGCAGATTATTTAGAGAAGAAACATGTTTATGGACATTCTAGCATCCACAAAAGGAAAACAGACAAAACCACTTACAGATTTCTGAATCATTGCCATCTTTATGGGATTATTCTTTATTCGAGCAAGTGCTTCCTGCTCACGCTGACGGATAAGGAGCAAAGGGTCAGAGTGAAGTTTCCTCCAAGTATCATTTGCAGACTGAGGCTTATCCTCAAATAGAGCTCCAGGAACGACAGCCTGACATACATTAAGAACTTATCACATGTTATATTACATCATAGGAACAATGAGGAAGGTGCATAATGAAAACCAAAAAGTATTGATAAAAAGATGTAACGACAGTACAACATACGAGCAGTTAAATTGAGAACCAAGATGACAACATTAAACATTAATATACCAACATATAAGACGGCTAGTTTTAAGAAATGCATAAAGCACATTCCAACTTTTCAATCAAGAAGTGATGCAAGCAAGCAAACAAACAAAAACGAGCTATAAAAAAAGGCAACAACGGATCTACAGGAATAATGAACACTTGATATCATGCATGTCTCATGATATAGCAAAGAAACTTTCCACATGTACAACATGGTGGCACAGTATTACACTGCGTCCAACAGCTAGCATATCAAAAGGCAGCATGCAAAAGCCTCAATCAGACATATTTAGTAAATACTTATTTTACTCACCTAAATCTACAGTAAAAGCCAACATTGTAACAGTACTCAGTCCATTCCATCCACATATACAAATGTTTATTTGTGAAAGATGTAAACAAAAGGAAAAAAAACAGGCTCCAGAAAGAAGAGAATAAAGGTGGGTGTACAATTACAGTATCCACAATAGCATACAACATTTTTAAATATATCTTGCATATATTAATATATGATTTTTCACAAGAGAGACTTCCTATAGTCACACACCCTTATTCTGATCCGCCGAAGGATCATTGTTGTGTTCTACATATAACAGAAATGTTCTGCTGATGTACCGATAGCTAAAGCAGCATAGCTACAATGGATCAATAATTTTATTCTTAATGAGGTGAAGAGTTGGGACTTGGTAACACCACAGATAGCAAGGAAAGAGACGGGGAGTGCTCCTTTTGCTATATGGGATGAGATTTCAAAGATAGAAGTGAAGGAAAGCAACAAAAAAAGAAGAAAGAAAGAAGAGGAAGGACACAAGCACAGAGAAAAAGAAAGAGAAATGTAGCATAATGATGAATATCTACTGTAAGAAGAAAAATTAGCATTCTGATGCTACTCTTGAGATGTATTTAGTTCATAATTTTCCTAGTTTAGTGTAGTTGTAGAGCTTGCAAACAATCAAAATATGTTGTTTTAAAAGTAAAAAATTCATGGAGCACTAGCAAAAAAATGGTTTCTAGCTATCTGTCCTAGCCATTTTTTGCCCATGTGGTCAGGAGTATAGGTTGAAAATTACTTTATCTCTTTACATAAAATGAAAAAAGTTTATAAGAAAAGCATATCTCTAAAATTTTAAGCACTCAAACTCTGGGACACTTCATGCATCTAGAAAATGCCAATCCATGAAGCCACAGTATAGGAGCACTTTGCTCAAGTCACATATAGGTGTCGGAGCTTAAAATGATATGTCGAATATCCTGCTTACCACTGCAAAAAGGTGAAATATTTACTGTTAAACTATTAAATGTGACTGTCAAATATTTTATTTATTATCACCTTGATAATGCACTTACAAATCATGTACCAGCCATGATGAATCAACTATCTACTCATGGTAAATTGACATATGCATTTTTTGTATAATCACATATATTTATTAGGTTTGATCATTGATGACAGCTGAAGTGGCAGTTTCCGAAGATTTTTGGGAACGGTGAAAATGATCAAGGGTCAGACAAATCATAGTGAAACTTTAAATAATTAAGAGAAAAATGTATGGTGAACATGATCGAGGGTCAGACATATCATAGTGTAGCTTAAAATAATTAAGAGAAAAAAAAAACTTGAGCGTGCTCAAGTTTGTGATAAAAATTCTTCTATGTTTCACATTAGTTCTTTTATGAAAAAGTAGACAAAAACAAAAAAGCCTCCGCTATTCCAAGTCCATCTTTGAACGTGAAATCCCTAAGGCAACTTATCAAGATAGTCATTAATATATAATTGGGTTAAAGAATTTTGGCCACCTTAAAATTAATGCAGGTGTTGCCCGAAATTCCATATCTACTGGAGTTCTAAAATAACTAAACTATTACTAATAAATAATTCGTAAGAGACATGTATGACTGATGTCGTTCGTAGCCAAAGTGATGGAAATTCTTAGATGTTACTGAATACTCTGAAAATGGGTTTTCCTATTGACAAAATTCAACACAAAAAGAAGTTCCATGAAATAAGAAGTGCATCTGGTGCCTGAAGCTCCCAGCAATATGAGGTGTAGGGAAGGGTAATGTACACAGTTGTAGCCCTAAAAATAAATGTTCCACAAAAGAGAAAGATATACATGATTATGATTATCATCCAGTGATACTAGAGGTCAGCAAATCATGGTTACAAACTTTTCATATCGTGGTATGATAAAGTAATAACTTGTAGCAAACAGACAAAGCTTCTCATGCTCATCTGATAAAGTTGTAGATTGATGCCAAAGAGAAATCTCTTTAATATAATACTAATTTTATAAAAAAACTCTAATGTAAGATAGCCAAAGAAAAATCCCTTAAATCAATTTAGTAGAAAAGTTCATGATGCATTTATTAACCAGCTATTAGAATGGCATTCATTATTAAACATAACTTAACGTACTCAAAATCGTGAAAGAAAGCTTTTATTTCTAGTAATGCTTATTTGGATTTTTTTCCCTAGTACCGATTATTAGGTTTAACTAGCAATGATGAAACAATCTCCAAATATCCTGTGCTTCAGGACTTTCTTGCTAGGAACTGTCTGACTGGGCAATTAAAGATACTTTGAGAAAGCATGTATGGCTTTTCCTTGCTTCAGAAACAATAACGTGTAAATAGTAATAGAGCAAAGAGATGATAAACCAGAGGGATAGAAACCAATAAATATTATTAAGTCTCCATATGATTAAATTTATTGTTGTCTCCGCTCTCCACACTTGGAAAAAGTATTGTTAAGTCTCCATATGCTTAAATATCTCATTCGGGATTGTGATATTTCTTTGATGCAACCTTCTATAAAGTTATTGTTCAAGTACATGACTGTATTCTGAAGCCCCGTTCAAGATGTAGAAAATTGGACGTTCAATTGATGCCTAACAACATCGCCATCACGATATACGCCATATCTTTATACCCAATCATGATGATTCACAAAAATGAAAATCATGATAAAAGTACATAATAATCCTAAAAGAATTGTACCTTGGAGGAACTAGCCTCGGATGTTGAGGTAGTGGAAGCCGCCGCTGGTGGTGCTTGAAGAGCCTTGAACCCATCTGAGCTCCCCTTTCCCACCGCCAATCCTGACTCGTAGAGAAAATCCAACCTTTCTTGCCTCCTAATCGGATCAATCCCAGACAATAGCACAACGTCAGGAAAGCATGGCGCTAAGAAACAATCAACGAAACATTTTTTTTTCCTCAAACAATCAAACAGAACCCTAACCCTTACCCTAAAATCAAGAAACTAAAGAAGGAAACTTGGGGATCGGGGCTTACGGGACGAGGCCGGCCTGTTCCTGGAGGAGGCGGAACTCGGACTTCTCGCGCTCGTCCTGGATCTGCTTGCGGAGCTCCTCGAGCTTGCGCTGCTCGGCCTCATGCTTCTGCTCCGCCTTCCACACGTTCTCGATGTTCCGGAGGCTCCCGGTGTGCCATCCCTTCTTGTTCAGAAATTTCAACGCCATCTCGTCCTCCAAGAACCCCTCGCGATCTCCTCTTGTTCGATCTTTTTCTTGCCCTTCTTGATCTCTCCTTCCCTCTTGTCTTCGATTTTGATCTTTCTTCCCTAATTGAGCGATTTTGATCAGATGATGGAAAACAACGAAAACCCTAGCTCAAGTTGTCATCAAATCAAAGGCCAACGCACTTCACAGAAACAATACAAAAAATTTCAAGCGCGATAAAGGTATCAGAAAACTAGCTAGGGTTTAGAAGAAGGAAACTTACCTCAACGGGCAAGGAAGACCAGATACACAGAGTTCCGCCGTGCCGAGGGTTCCGCCGTGCCGTGTCGAGGCGAGCGAGCGAGCGAGCGCAAGGGTTCCGCCGTGCCGAGGCTTCCAAAGACTCAGAGTTCTGACTCGGTCAGCACGATCTTTTATATCATAGGAATTGAGCCGTGAGGTCGGCATCTGATGGTTGGAGTACTGATCTGAGCCACACAATTAATCGAGCCGTGCTTGGGTTTGAGCTCGACGATTGTGAACTGAATGTGAATTTGTGAAAAGGTTCGGGTTCGGTGAGGCTCCTCGGCTTGGTTCAACCGGATCGATTACTTGGTTGATTCGGATGAGCCTATAGCACGGACATTTTACTGTAAAATTCATAAATAATATGTATTATCTTTATTATCATTCCTTTCCTAATAAATTATTATATTTTTAAAAATATATATATATATACTTAAATTTAAGATAAAATGAAAATATATATAGATATATATATATATATATATGGATTTTTATTATAATTTATTTTGAAATACGATGAGACCTTAGTAATTTTCATCTAAAATCGTTCAAATTCTCATACTAATAATTTTATAACACCTTCAGGCTTATAGTAAAGTGTATATTTATTATTAATTAAAATTGAGTTATAATAATTTTTATTAGAGTTATAAAGTTTTGATTCAGTGATAAAAAAAATTATAAATCTATTCATGAATATTCTAACTAAGATTTTTTTATATCATTAATTCTGATAAATAAAATAATATTATAAGATTTTTCAAGAATTATATGCCTTAATTTAAGATTATGTAAAAAAATAAACAAGGACTTATCGTCCTTTATTTTGAAATATATTAAAATATTCTTAATTTTCATTCAAGATCACTAAAGAACTCTCAAATGAAATATTTTATGAAACCTTGATACATATAAAAAGATTAACGATTAACAATTATGAGAATTTGAGTTAATTAAGGTTAAATTTTAAAATCATAATCGGTTTGGTTGAAAGTAAAATAGTATAATTTTATTTAAAAATAATATAATCGATTCGGTTTAACACTAAATCGATTTGGGCGGTTCGATCTAACTGGGTTTCCACGAGAAATTAAAAATTATAATCATCAATTATCAAATGAGTGTGTTATCCCAAAAATCTAAAATTTAAAAATTTCGAAATAAATTATATATATGTATATATTTATTTATTTATGTCGCCGTCATGGTGAGCTAAATTAAGTATTAATTAAAATTCTAACTTATACCAATATCTTTTTTATCACCGACACAAAGCTAAATATATTAAAATGTTTTTGACATTTATAAATTTTGTGGTAACTCAAATAACTTGATACCAACAATGACTAGAAATTATTAGTGTGGAGTTTCTCAATAGAAGAGGATACTGATATTTGGAGTAATATAAATGCTATGTTAAATTTTATAATGATAAATAGGTTATGCCAATGCAGGTATAAAGTGTTATCGTCCAGATAATGATTGATTTTGGATGTCAAAATTTGTTGATCTAGAAAAAGGAAAGGACATAAAGCTATTTTTATTATATGATATGATAAAAAAAGGACTTTTTCTTTTTTTCTTTCGCATTAGAAAAAAACTTTTCCACTAAAAAAAATATAAATAGATTACCCACTAAAATGGGAACAAAATTCTCCTAATTACATCCGAGTTTGACACATAAACAAAGAAATTTGGAGGGTCAATTCTCTCTTCAAGTTGGGTAACTTGCTCTTTAAGTTCATGTATAATGTCAAGCAAATATGATGAACCAACTAAAACAAACAAAAGGCTATGAACAGTAAGTGAAAGCCCTTTCTTCCATCTCTCTTCATCTTCTCTACAAACGTACAGAGTTACATCATTTCAGGTCGAAGGTGTTCTTGTCTTTCATTAAAGAGATTAGCATCCGACACTAAATGCCGCACTGTCTCTGCATGCCCCTTCGTGCCATGGCCACGTTTTCCCTGCTCACCGGCATCTCCCTGCACCCAGCAGCATCTACCCTACACAGCTTCCCACCACCAACACGAGACCCCTGCCGCCTCTCCCACGACCCAAACGGCACCCTTCTCCGCGAGCACGCCGCCGGTGGTCCTCCCGTAGGAGCTGAACCATTTTGCTCGCACATACTCCCTCCGCCTCCACGGCGGCACTTGCATGCCCGCGCCTCTGATGGACTCCGCTGCGGCGGCGCACATCAGCTTCACGACGCGCTCAAGCAAGTCTCGGCTGCCGACGAACACCGTCGGAAGAACGCGGAGGAGCATCACGTAGTCGGTGGTCGGCCTGGCGATCTCGAATTCTGCGGCAAGATTGATGTCCACGATGTAGCGTGCGCCGCCCCTGGCGATCACGTCGATGTACTCGTGGTAGCCGCCAGGGACTCTGTCAGCTCTCTCCCATGAGGACTTGCAGAGCCCTGAAAGAAGAAGACTTCAGTTAGTCTAAGAGATGATATTATGGGAGAAACAAGTTTGCTTGCTTAACATAATAACAAACAGATGACAGAATCTTTTTCTCTAGAATTTTCACGACAAATTCTTGTAGGAATTCACGTCAAATGTACATCTCCAAGGATTTCTAGATTGTTGCTTTGGCCGGATCCAAACAATGGACACAAGGCCTTGATCATCAATGTCTATGCAATATTATCAACCTAATAATACCAAAGAGACTCACCAGCATCCAACCCTTTCTTTCGGAGCAAACTGACGACCCTTCTTTTAGCCCCCTTCGTAGACCCGACCACCTCGAGGGCCCCTTCCGCCGTTGCTCGAATCCGACCCGACATCGAGTCTCCCTCCGACTCGCCCAGCACGGCCTCGAGCGAGCGCCACCAGTCTCCGCCCCGGAGCCCCTCCTCCCTCCACGACCTCAACCTACTCCCATTTGATCGTCGCTTTCGGCCGTCCCTCGCTTCCGGATCCTCCTCGACGTCATAGAACGAGTCAACGAGGTCGGCCAGCTCGTCTGCCGAGTCGGGAGACTCCTCGGCCGGCTCGCCTCCTGCCGAATCCCAAAGCCGCGCCCTGGCTGTCTCGTCCAGCGGCGCTGTCGCCCTTTTGTATCTCCCCACCGCTCCCTCCTTCCTCATGCCTAACTCCCAAAAGAAAACTTCTACTTCTTCGGAAGAAGGGGGGGGGGGGAAGATATCTACAGTCGACGAGCTCCGAGACGGGATGGATATGGTCGACGCTCACGTGGCAGATGACATGGCTCATGGCCCACAGCTCGTGGCTGGTGAGCCCTGTCGTGCCAACCGTCGATTCGACGAACAACGGTTAGATCTTATGGCACGTAGTGATTGCGGGTCAGCATTGGCAGGTGACGGTGACTGAGGTTGGTCGAGGCCACAGGTTTCACGTGTGATCACGTGACAGCAGCAGGACGTTCACGTGTGACATGCGAACTCGTCGTGGCCGTAACGAATTGCGTGGGTTTTAGTAGGCAGCGAGAATTAGTCTAAAAGCATTGAACTGGTTGAGTGGCGACCAGGTTCAATGAAACTGATTCGGAGATCAGATACAATGAAAGCGATAGATCTCCAGCTGCGTTTACCGCATAAAATTAGAGGATAAAATTGTTATAATAAGCGCATTAAGGTAAGTCATTAGTTATATTTTCCAATTCGGGAAGGTAACCGCATGAGAAGTACCTAACTTGTACGCAAAAGAATTACGCAAATACTATAAATCATTATTAACTTATATGTACTTTTTTTAATTTATATTTTAATTTCATCTATTAGGTTATCACATAGTTCAAAAAACGTATCTATTTGACATGCTTGATAACTCTGTTGAGCACATCTGATTTTTATATGATCATCAATATAGGTGTGAGGATATCAAGAATATATGATCTAAAGCAGCTGTAGATAATCCGTTTTAATTAACTTTCCATGTCGTTAAAAGAGTTAAATTGTTTAACTATGTTTAGTTATATTTATGATTAACAAAAAATAACGAGTTAATTAGTCTATTGATCATTGGTTCAACCATTTATTTTTTAAAAAATTTCCAATAAGCTAAAAACATAAAAGTTTATTTAAAAAATAAAATTTATAGAAAAAAAAAGACAATGAGGGATGATGACGATGGAGAGACAGATGGTGCTGCGGATGAGGTTTTTATCTCTATTAATTTTTTTTAAGGTTTAAAATCTAAATATGTAGGTTTTACAGAATATATATACATATTAATAATAATAATAATAATAATAATAATAATATGTGCAATTATGAAAGGGCAATTCCAGTCAAAAGTCTTCCCTTTGATAAACTCATTCGTTATTCCCGGTGGGATCCAGGGCGTCGGGAGAGAGAGAGAGAGAGAGAGAGAGAGAGAGCCGGCGGCAGCTGTACGCGCTCCTCGACCTCATCCTCTTCGGGCCGGCTACCTCAAATGGTCCTCCGGCGGCGGTGTAGATCTCCGGAACCCGATCGCGTGGCTCCAGCCTCGAATGAGGTTAACCTGTTCGTTGACCATAGCGAGGGGTGGTCCGCCTACCTACCGGATGATGTCGTTCGGCACCCACGACCAGGTGGTGGATGATGGCTTCGACGAGCGGAACCTTCCAGGTTATCAATCGGCAGTCACATTTGCTTCGTTGTACTCTCTTAATCTACCGTTGTTCTATAGAGTTCAAATCTCGGTATATGGGGCTTTAGATGGGCGAATAATAGCGGTGGGCGATGCTATTAGTGACATATATAAGGATGACAGGCGAAATAAAAAAGCTAATAAATGCTCTCCAAAAGACAAGCTTCGCTGTGTAGGTAGAAAGTTGGATTTTTTTTTTTTTCCTTCTTAGTGAGTGCTCAATTAGATCTCTAATCAAGCAATGAGAAGGACAAAAACAATTAAATCTTTTGTTTACTTAATTTCTCTGCAACTTCACATAACGACTCAAA
Source organism: Musa acuminata AAA Group (assembly GCF_036884655.1). Lineage (NCBI taxonomy): Eukaryota > Viridiplantae > Streptophyta > Magnoliopsida > Zingiberales > Musaceae > Musa > Musa acuminata. The sequence goes on from NC_088358.1 coordinate 33,696,932, forward strand.
TTTCTTTTTGGTGGTTGTTTCCGTGCCCACTTTTTGTTTTATGTTTTTTCTTGAGTGGGATTAGGTAATGACCATTATCTTATAGTAGGTTAGCTTGGCGCACAGAACTTACTTTGTCATAAGAAGCAAAAATTTAGCATAGCAGATGACTTGCTGGGCCAAGAAGACACAAAAACCAGACTAATCCTACTACTATATCAGAAAAAATGGTGCTCTGCCTTGAAACTCTTTCGAGTGTTCAGCATTGTCGCATTGTTGCCAAGCAATGCTGGTGAAGCATAAGATGGATTGTTCATGATGTTAGAAGCATGTTAATCATGTGGTACATGACAATTAGAAATCTGAGGTTGCAATTATGGATGTAACCTTCAGTTTCATTGTGCATAATAGACAACCAAAAACGCCTGTAATCAACAAAATGTCTTCATTTGCAATATAACGACCCTATATGCAATACTTTTCAAGGATAGAGCTGACCGTATTCTCTCAAAAAGCAAATCCAGCTGTTGTTTCATCAGGCTTTCACCTCTTTTTTTTACTTCAAGGAAATGACAAATATATTATGCTTGGTTTTCTCTTTAAGGAGGTGCCTCGAAACATTTGCTGCATATCTAGAGAATAGCTCATCAAGTATATGATCCCCAAATTGATGTGCCATAAGGGGGTTGGAACCCAGCTCTTATGTATTTTGCCACATTTTCCCCGCTTAGTAAACTGTCGAGCTCAGTATCATCATCTTATTCATCATATGGGTCCCAATTGGTCTAAAAAATTTGTGTTTGTTCTATGTCAAAGAGATCTTCTTTATGGATCACCGCTTTTACTTCTTCCATGGAAGGTGGATAAAATGGCAAATCAAAGGTGACCAGTTTTTCCTCCTGTATGATTCCCTAGATTTTGATGTGCAATAACTCAATCAATCAGTTATCAAGATATAAAGATATATTTCTTGAGACTGGGTACCTAATAGAAAAAGGCTGAAGACTACATCATTTATTATTTATTTCTTTAGACATTCATGTATTTGTTTATTTCATTGGATTTCAATTTACCTCTCATTTCTCATTCTTATTTCCTTTGAAATCCTGATTCAGAATCTATTTAAATTTATCTATGTAAATGAACTATGTCGCGCTCATTCGAATTCTTCTTTGATCGTACCAGACCTTCATGAAAACAACAAGTGTGTGATGGTCTCTCTCCTTCACTTTCCTATCTTTGCTACTTCCAAGCATATTGATTCTCCCTCTTCTCTTCTGTCCTACCATCTTTTATAAAGAATTATTAGAAAGAAAGCGAAGAAAGATTGTGATAAGGATAACTATTCTTCTTCTAACAGGGTAAGAAGAGGATTTTGTGATGGGTTAAGCAGAGCCATTCTTCCGTGGCTTGTTTATTGGTCAAATGTGTAGAAGATTAAGTCCCTAAGAGTTTTAGGTGTTGCTGATCTCAAAGGCAAAAATTGGTGTGTTCTTGGTGAATGCTGGCGGAGGTTACCATTGGACAAACTGACATTTATCATTTTCATGCATTAGAGGTTAACTCTAACCTTAACCTATTAAAGAATAAGGTTCCTAAATCAATGTACAGTATATATGGCAAATCAATGTATACAATCTTATCTATATAAGCAGAGTGGCTGTTTCTTTGAATTGAATATTGAACATCCAAGCTGAAAGAAACAACTGTTCCATGATGGCAGGACATCCTCCAAACCCCAATATTTATCATTCGCTAAAACAATAACAATAACATGTACGGAAAATAGTTAATGTAGATAGTTTTCATCTGTTCATAGTGCTGAAGGATCCTGCATGAAAGTTTACTCAATGATTTAATAATGCACCCTCATTATTTTCTTTGGTATGTGAAAAATAAGAGAAAAAGTTAGCTCTGTAACCAAAGCATTCATTGCTTCGGCTAATAGCCCCCACATATATCCTATCTCTCCGTCCTGCAAATGATATTACCATCCTACCTCTGTAGCTTAGTAAAAAATAGAATATTATGACGCAAGTAAAAAAAAAAATTTCGATTCAAGAAAATTGATATAGTATTTAAAACAAGAGGATTGATATAGAACACTTACAAGATATTCCCAAGTGTATTCTCCTTCTTTCATACTTCATGAACTATGATCATATTTATAAGACCTAGTGGTAACTACCTCACTCCACTATGTCACCCATGATTGAGATAGTTATAGGAATTACTCTTAAACTTCTAGATCACGGGACACTTATTGAAACATGCCTAAAACTACCTAGAACATGATAACCACCTAGATAACTACCATGAATCAATTCTCAAGGCTCCCTCTTGATTCATAGTTACATACACCGATTTACAATATGAAATAAATATGCTTTTGAACTAGAAGCGACTTGGTGAGGATATCCGTAACTTGTTCATCCGTTCCACAATACTTAATTGCTATGGTTCCACCTACAAGATCTCGGTTGAAATGATAGCGTATCTCTATATGCTTCGTTCTTCCATGAAATATTGGATTATTCGTCATTGCAATTGTGGCTTTGTTGTCACAAAATATTTTCGTTGCTTCTTTTTGTTCTTGAAGAAGATCTTCAATAAGTCTTCTAAGCCATATTGCCTGATAAGATGCTGATGTTGCGGCTACATATTTTGCTTCCGATGTCGATAATGCAGTTGTTGCTTGCTTTTTTGAACCCCAAGATATAGCTCATGATCCGAGGCTAAAAATATTGCCTGAAGTACTTTTTCTATCATCTAAAACTCCTGCTTAATCATTATCAGTGAAACCAAATAATTTACTATTAAAATTATGAGAATACCAAATACCATAATCTATAGTTCAAGCAACATAACACATAATTCTTTTAACAACTCCGAAATAATGTTTGCTTGGGCTATGCATAAACCTGGATACTACACCAATAGAGAAGGTAATATCTGATCGAGTATGAGTTGGATAAATCAAACCTCCAACCAAACTTCTGTAGTATATTGCATTTGTTGGACATGTACCATCTTCAAGTTTTAGTTTCTCATTTATATTCATGGGTGTTGCTACACCTTTATAATTAATCATATTAGATTTTTTGAGTAGATACATTGCATACTTTCTTTATGAAATAAAATTTTCATATGATCATTACTTTACTTCCAACCCAAGAAAATAATGTAGTAAACCTAGATCTGACATTTCAAACTTATTCATCATACACTTTTTAAATTCTTCTATAAAAGAGTTAGATGAACCTATATATATAATATCATCAATATAGAGATAAACCATTAGACAAACCAGGCCCTTGGAGCTTATTTAAGCCCATAAAGAGTTTTCTTTAGCTTATACACCTTTTCTTCATTTCCTTTAACCAAAAAATCTTCAGGTTGAGTAACAAAAACCTTTTCATGTAAATCATCATTTAAAAACGCAGATTTCACATCAAATTGATAAATAGTCCAACTCAAGTGAGCAACTAAAGCCAAGAAAGTTCTCACGGTTTCGAATCTAGCAACTGGAGAAAAAGTATCATCAAAATCAATATTTTGTTGCTGTGAATATCCTTTTGCAACAAGCCGAGCCTTATGCTTTTGGATACTTCCATCTGCATTAAACTTTCTTTTGAACACCCATTTTAATCCAATAGCTTTCTTTTCTTTCGGTAGATCTATTAGCTCCCAAGTTTCATTCTTTTCAATTGACTTGATTTCCTCCTTCATTGCTTTCTTCGTTCTTCTTTTTCAACTGCTTCCTTAAAAGTTATTGGATCTGAAATAAACAAAGCAAATGTTGAATCATAAATTTCTATTAGTGATTTGAAATTTCTTGGAGAGGTTTCATCTAAGGAATCAGAATTTGAACTACTATTGGGTGAGGTTGACGATGAACTTGTTAGAGCAGGATCTGTCATTTGATTCTGTGGAGTGTCTAGTTCTGTTGGAATTTAAATTTGTGTTCTACTTTTATTGGTCTCCCAATTCTAACTTGTCCTTTCATCAAACACAACATTTCTGTTAATAATAACTTTGTCACTAACATGATTATATAATCGATATGCTTTCGATTGTAAGGAATAACTAATTAAGATACATTTTTCAAATTTTTCATCAAGCTTGTGATGATTTTGTGACTTTCCCAAAGCATAAGCAATACAACCAAAAATTCTTAGATGGCTGACACTTGGTTTCATACCATACCAAGCCTCAAAAGGAGTTTGATTCATAACAACCTTTGTTGGTGAAATATTCAACAAATAAACTACTATTGCAACTGCTTCTGCCCAAAACTAATTTGGAAAGTGTTTTCATTTAAGCAAACTTATTGTCATTTCAACGATAGTTCGATTCTTACGTTCAACTACACCATTTTGCTCCAGTGTATATGGTGCTGTCAATTATTTACGAATACCATTTTTTTCACAAAAAAAATTAAACTCATTAGACAAAAATTCACTACATCTATATGTCCAAAGTGTCTTTATGTGTTTACCACTTTGCCATTCTACAAGTGCCTTGAATTTTCGAAAATTATCAAATGTTTCATATTTCGGTTTCAGAAAATATACCCAACTCATACGACTATAATTATTAGTAAGCACTAAAAATTATTGACTTTCATCAAATGATTTTATATTCATAGGTCCACATAAGTTAACATGAATTAATTGAAGACAATTAGATGCTCTCCGTGCTTTTCCAATATGAAATGATTTTTTACTTTGTTTGCCATAAATGCAACCTTCACATACATCAAGTATTAATCTTGAGTAATTCGAAAACTATTTCTTTTTTATTTAACAACCTTAAACCTTTAACGTTAAGGTGTCCATATCTTAAATGTCATAAATTAGACTCATTCTTTTGAGTTGCGACAAGCGCATGCATTTCAATATTTGAAACATCAAGTGGAAGCATCTTATTTTGCATCATGCAAATATTTATTATAATCAAACCAGATTTTTTATCTTTAATAGTGCATAAACCATCATCAAATATAACTAAATATCCATTATCTATCAATTGTCCAACACTTAATAAGTTATATGATAAAGTAGGAACAAAGAAAACATTATCAAGGTATGTTACATTCCTTTGATTTGTCTTCATCTCAATTGTTCATTTCCCTTCTATTTGGATTTGCTTGTTATCTCCAAGTCTAACTTTCAACTTGTGAGTTTCATCAATATATCTAAATATTGATTTTATGCCTGACATATGATTAGAACATCCGCCATCTAAAAACCAAATATCATTTGAGATATCATGAACTTGTGAATAAGTCATAAACAACTTACTATTTTCTTAATTTTCCTCCACATAACTTGCTTGCTTTTCTCTTTTCCAGTGATCTGCCTTCATGTGACCAAACTTTTTACAATAGTGACATTGAATTCCACTCTTGTAAATTTTTTTATCATAATTTGATTATCTTTGTTGATCATGTCCATCAAAGTGTCCTCTTCCTCTTTCATTTCCTTTACGACGAAATCCTCCTCTGCTACGTCCTCTTCCTACTGATTTTTTGTCTTCTTTTGAAGTAGAATACTCCCCCTTAACTTGAATTGCTTTCTCTTTATTTTTTCAAGTGACCTGTTCAACCTTGTTTCATATGCTTGTAACGAAACCATTAGTTCATCAAATGAAAATGTAGATAAATCTTTTGACTCCTCAATTACAGCAACAACATGATCAAATTTTGAAGTTAAACTTCTAAAAACTTTTACAACAATTATATGATCATGAAGATGTTCACCATAATATTTCATTTGACTAATAATTTCAGTCACTCGAGAAAGAAAATCTGGCACCTATTAATTATTTTTTATGAACAAAATTTCAAACTCACGACGAAGGGTTTAAAGTTTTACTGTAATCACCCTTGATGAGCCTTGAAATTCATTTTGAAGTATCAATCAAGCTTGCTTTAAGATTGTCGCTGCTGCAATTCTTGAGAATTGTCTCATGTACAGCTTGTTGAATGAAGAACAATGCCTTTGAGTCCTTTTTATTCTCCCTCAGCCTGATTTTTTCATCTAGATCCGCATATTGATTCTCTATTAAGTTTTAAAGATCTTGAGACTTGAATATAGTCTTCATCTTGATACTGCAAAATTCATAACATTTACCCGAGAAGATGGGAAAAAGGGGTTGAGACATAGGATTACCATAGAAAGCCATAATGCTCAATTCAGATTGAAACTTAGTTCTGATACCACAAATGTTGAGGATGGAGGAGCAAGTAAAAAAAACTCCCTTCGATTCAAGACAATCGATACAGTATTTAAATCAAGATGATTGACATAGAACACTTACAAGATATTCTCCTTCTCTCTTACTTCATGAACTATGGTCCTATTTATAGGATCTTGTGGTAACTACCTCACTCCACTATGCCATTGAGGTAGTTGTAGGAACTACCCTATAACTTTTAGATCATTGGTCACTTCTTGAAACATGCCTAAAACTATCTAAAACATGATAAACACCTAGATAACTACCATGAATTAATTCTCAACAAGTTCTGCATGATGGCACCTTAGAAATGTTGACAAGTCTCTATAACTTCAGGTGGGCTTGTCTCTGCAAGGTAGATGTTCCTCTTGTTAAGTGATGCACCCTGTTCAGTCTCCAATCCTCGAAGAACCTGACATTTCAAGATCGCTAGAGCATCAATGGATCGATAGATACAATATACTATCTGGAAGCATCTTCTCTATGATGAGTAAGTTTATCATGCCTTTCAGTGGTATTTAGTCACATGGCACCAAGTCTCTATACAACATTCAGAGCATACACCAATTTTTAATGGTATTACTTCCATGTAATATGACCAACCGCATGCAGGAATCCAAAGAAAGTGAAGCTTGTTCAAGGTGTAAAGAACAAGTAGCCATTGCAGAGGGTATCCTGAGAGAGCCAGATGAGACTGGGGGAGGAGTGAAAGAGGTGGACACTCCTGCATGGGAAAAGCCTTCCGTAGAAGGAGCCTGGCAGTCCCACAACATAGTACGGCACAAGCATATCCCCCTTCTCCTCCTTAACCTTCCTCTTGTATTCTTACAGGGAGCGGAAGACGTGATCAAAATCCTTTCCGGGGAGGTCATTCGAGAAGAACTGGATCTCCGGTGGCTCCTGAGGCCCCGTGCCTCCCCACATGCCACTGACGACGTCGAGCACCTCGGAGACCACCAGCAAAAGTGTTAGGGCCCGAGGAACAGCCGAGGTCAGCCACCACCGTTCTCTCAAGGAGCAGCAGCTCGTAAACCCCTTCTATTGCATCCTCCGGCATCGGCTTCGTCATGATAAAAGTGATTTCGCCTGTAACGTAGTTGCAAGCCAGTGATCAGATATGCTATACACTTCAAGTTCATGCAAACAGTTGAAGAGGAGCCAACCTGAAACTCATAGTTGAGAGCATAGCTGGTTTCCCCCGCCCCTCCAACCATGTGAAGGACTTGTTCTACCTTCATGCCCATGTCTCCTCTGAGAACTTGTGGTGCTTCTGACGGTAAGCCTTTAGCAGCAGGACTTGTATTAGTCCATAAGTCTTCTTCTTTTTCCTTCTTTGGAGGCTGAATGCTTCGATCAAAGATGTCATTTGCAGGTGGATCTTTCAGGAAGAGAGGAAAGCCTCCAAATCCATTGAAAGAGTTCACAACAAAGAGAGGATCGTCAAAGGAATGCCAAGAAACTCTGCCGAGTGCAAGAATCGGATACAGTGAGTTCCAGAGATGCTGGTCCACAGAAGTCCCTATCTGTAATCCAAACTTCATTAGCCACTGGATTCTATCTTGTGATGTCCACAAAAAGATTACTTAGATTGCACTGTTGAAAAGCAATACTGTCATCGTACGAGCTTTCTAGAGATAATTAAGATAATTTGCAAGTGTTCATCAGGCATGTTCACCGTGATCTGAGAGATACTGACATGGAGCAATGTGTACTCACTTGGTCTTTTCGTGCCGATGTATCCGGTAGATCAGCTTGGACTATCTCGACGTACCTAAGCTACCATGTGTGACCCTGATGATCTCCGGTGCAATCAAGCCGGTGGGAATATACACTATAACCGGATCAAAGTAAGGTTTAGAAGCAATGTGATGCCTCAGCAAAGTCAACTCTTATACTATCTTAACTTAGTTGATAACATCAAAAGAGGTTAATTATCTCCCTCCAATTACAAATTACTTTTGTCTTCTTTAAATCAAGATCGATTTGTATTAGAGTAGAGAATATATTTCATCACCATCAAAAAAGAAAAAAAAAAAGAAGAAGAAGGTTTTCTGTAATGACCTTAAAGAACTTATCATTGTACGATAAAAAAACAAGTGAACTAGGGGCGGGCATATAGTGTTTTCTCTCTATTTTGGAGGACTCTTATTTTTAGTTATCTATGATAGAAGATAAGATTTTCCAAGGAAATCTTATCTATTCTGTTGAGGGAAATCCTTTTAATCTTATATACAGAGAGGAACATATTAATGTATTCAAGCTAAGTTACTTCATCTTTTCAATAAAGCTTCTTTTATTATTGTTCTTATCTTCTATTATTTTAATCATGGTATCAGAGTAGTGAGAAAAGCGAAGCTTCGCTCTTGCCTTTGGTCAGCGACCAACGTCGCTGAGAAAAGCAAAGCTTCGCCCTTGCCTTCGGCCGCTGATCTGAGCACCACGGATGTATTATGTTGAGAAAAATCCTCTATTCTGTTGAGGGATTTGCTAAGCTCATCTTTTCAATAAAGCTTTTTTCGTTATTGTTCTTATCTTCTATTATTTTAATCAATCTACTAGTAGAGTTTCTGTCAAAAGAGGATAACCGAAGAATACCTAATATTTTTAATATATCTGTTGGTTCGAACGAATTAGCTCTGAGGGTCTAGAATGTTATTAAGAACAAAGGATTGTGATAAAAAATTAAAAAAAAAAATCTAAATCAGTTTGAAAAGTTTTCAAACCTGTCATTCTTTCTTCTCTCAAGTCAACGCTTTATGCCAAAGCAAACTGAGTTATCTATTATTTATTTTTTTTAGAAAAAAATAGAATACAATTTTGTAATATTAAATAATATATATAACTCGTGTGTGTGTATTCGAACTTACATATATTATCTGTACGGGATTATTTATATTAACCGATCCGATGTCCCAACAAAGAGAAGTTGCCGATGATTTGTATCTATCAAATCCATTTGATAGGAGGGTGAGATGGGAGATTAAAAATGATGACGTCATCATTGGACCCACCATGCACCACGCACAATTCAATTCAATTCAATTCAATTCAATTGCTTTGGAATTATGCTCAGGACGAAATCCCGTCGCGAGATTTCGCTGTCACTTTGTCGGATGGGCAGCATAGTAACGACATGACTTTGAGCTCTACTGTACATTCTGACTCGCATCACATCAGACAGAACAACACGCACGAGAAATTTATTGGTAATCTAATTAAACAAAATTAATATAACGACGACGACCCGACTGCATATGAGACCCGATTTGATTTGGCTGTTAGCCTAATTTACAGTGACTCAAGACTTGGGTCATTATCGTCTAGGCTGGATTTGGTACCGATGCATGTCCCCATTTATTTCGCACTGGGGTATGGATCCAACAAAAGTTGTTGAATGCATTATTTCAATCACTCACTTCATCGACTAATAAATGGGAGCTTTCAAAGCTTCATAGTCATTTTTGCCATTAAAATCCTCCTTTATGTTGTTGCAGAATATTAAGTTTCAACCTCAAACATTCGGTGATAGAGTGATGTTTCACCAGACTAATATTTTACGTGTAAAATTATTACATGTTTCAAAACTTTGATGAGTAAGACTCGTATATCATTTCTCAAGTTTATTGGATAAAATATTATGTTCTCGACTTCTGGTAAAAAGGAGCTTCGTATATCATCACCAAATAAATATTTTATATATAAAATTATTAGATAATATTTTGAACTCTTAATTTTTGATAAATGAGTTCAGTCCGTCACCTCAATATTTGATCGCTCACCGGAATAGAACAATGGCGTCGCGTTAGATCCCAAATACAGTCAATTCTTTTTTCTTTATCTTATGCATGTATATTTCTTCAAAGATTTCTATGTAAGTTTTATATATGAAACACCGATAGTTTGCGTTTTCAATTTTCTAACACTCGTATAGGAACGATCTATGCTTCATTCCTTCGAATATGAGAGAGAATATAAAACTTTTTATTGATTTAAAATTAGAATTTTAAACTTATATAATTAACTTCTTTTTGGCATTTTAAACTTATACATCTATGATCAATCTAATTACGAAACTAAATCAAATAAGGTTTCAAGTAATCAAAATCTGATTCAAAATTTCAACCTTTGATAAATAAATTTGATATATTATCATCAAACTAATATTTTAAATATAAAATTATTAGATGAATCCTTAGCTATTGATCAATTACATTGAATATATGCTTCTGATGAGTAACATCCCATTTCAGATATCCATTACCGAAACGACAAGAGACAATCATATGACTAGTTTTCATTCAATGAGAGATACACCATATATTATATATAATATGCTAACCAATAACAAGCACCACAATATATATATATATATATATATATATATATATATATATATATATATACTTTCAAGCTTTCCTCTTCAAGCCAATGACTAGTATGGTGAACTTAGTTTTGGCCTTGAGGCAATGCTTGGAAACGTTATCGGCATATCTCAAGAACAATTCATCAAGTATGGCGTCCCCAAACTGATGTGCGATCAACGGCTCGATCACCGCTCGTATATATCTCGCCACATTCTTCCCGTTCGCTACGTTGTCGAACACAAGATCGTCCTCGGAGTCATCGAACGGGTCCCAGTTGGACTCCAACATCTGTGCTTGGTCCAGATCGAACAAACCCTCGTCGTGGATCACCGACTTCACTTCCTGCATCGAAGGTCCATAGAATGGCAGATTGAAGCTGTCCACCTTTTCCTCTACGATGACTCCCTGAGTTGATCGATGAACACTACAATGCGTCGGAAGCGGCCTACAGAGGGGTACTGGAAATGGGAGGTGCAAGCAGGAGAAAGAAGATTACCTCTGAGGCCATGGAGTTAAGAGCTTCCGCTAAGAGTCCCCATAAAAGGCTCAGATCGCCCATGGCTGGGTGTTGCTTCTTTCTTCCTAGGAATGTCAATACCATTCCCCCTCCCACGCTCAGCTCGGCATAACGAGATTTGAGGAACGAGGAGAAGTCTCTTCGGTACTGTTCTTGATATGCTTCCACAACCTGTGGTGGACTCGTCTCTGTGATGTAGATGTTCCCCTTGTTCAGTGGAACACCACGATCACTCTCAAGTGCTTGAGGAACCTAACATATTTGTTTCATGGCGTTCGATCATGTAAGATAGAGAGAGCTCCAGTATATATACTGTGTACAGAGGAAACTGACCTGAGAGAGCCACATGAGGCAGTAGGAAGAGTGGAAGAAGTGAACACTTGTGCACGGGAAGAGCCTCCCGTAGAAGGAGCCGGGCACGCCCACGACGTAGTAGGGCACAAGCAGCTCCCCCTTCTCTTCCTCGATCTTCTTCCCATACCTTTCCAGTGACCGGAAGACGTTGTTGAAGTCATTCCCCGGGAGGTCGTTGAGGAAGAACTGGATCTCCGGCGGCTTCTGCTCCAGCCTTCGACGTAGCTCACCGACGACACCGAGCACTTCGGAGACCACCAGAAAGGTATTTGGGCCGGAAGAACAACCGAGGTCGGCCACCACCAGCCTCTCAGGGAGCAGTGTCCTATACATCTCTTCTATGGCATTATCCAATATCGGCTTCGTTCTATATAACGTTTTCTCCTGAGAATATAATACAAGCAGTGAGGTGATGATTCATGTAATAAACCCTACGACATCATCTGAGCTATGTAAATGTAAATATTAGGAGAGAGTAACTTGAAGCCTGGAATTGGTGGCATAGCTGGTTTCTCCAGCTCCTCCCACCATGTGAAGGACTTGCTCAACCTTGATGCCCATATCTGTATCTTCTGAGAACTTGTGCTTGATGTGCGCTGAGCTTTGGAGATCCAGTTGTATATATACAGGCGATGAAGGAAGTGATCAGCCTTACCTCATTTCACATCACCATCTTCTAGATGACTGCACGTCACGCACCCCCTTTAAGATGCGATAGATGCGCGAGATATGATTGTTGATGTCTGGTGACGTGGAGTGCTCGCCTTATCTCTCTGCCTGCATTGTTACTTGCTCTTTTCTGGTGTCACGTTCACACCTAGCCATGCAACCATGTCGATGATATCATGCACGAAATTGTCTTCTCTAGCTTTTGGATCTATTCGCAATGACAAGAAATCATCTCTCTGCAAACGTGTATATATTACACTTCCTTCTTCCATCTTCATCCCCACATCTCCATCAGTTTAAGGTCTGAGTCACACCAATGCATATGTCAGCTTGTTTACCGAGTGATGATGCGTGTAACAGGTGCCATTCTTTTAATTCCCAGATCACATGTGAAACTATACCTCATTACAGCGTGCTGCACATGGCCTGTATATCGTCATCTCCGTATCCACCACTTAGCCTGTGCAATAAGTAGGTTGGTGAATTAAAACTCCAAGCTGTGAGTAGCAGTACAATTAGATGAAGTCAAGTCAATGACAAATGTTGCAGTTATGCTTCGTACATCGGAAGGTTTATATTTATGCTTGTAGTACTAGTCCTCCTTCGACGTAAGAAACATCGACCATCAATTGCAGTTGCGTCAGGATGGTTCATATTGAGGTTTACGTTTATGCTTGCAGTCACTGTTTTTATTGCAGGTGTAAAAACATTGACCGGCAGTCGTGTTTACAAGTCATTCGAATCCAACTTAATTAAATGGGTTGCTGACACATCATCATCGACGATCATGGATCGAATTCATTAGCATGAAGACAGCCAATATTTGGTTGATGTTGTTTTCATACCTGCCAACTGGGTGATGAAATGCTGCTGCTCGATCAAAGTGCTCACGCAGCACAGATATGCTATTATATGACCTTCCAGTGGAAGCGAAGTCAAGGAATCAATTGTTATGACATGGCACTTTGACAATTTCCATCTTGGCAAACCCATTCAGATTGGGAAGACATCATCATTAAGATAAGTCACAGGGGAACCCAACTTAGTCCTCCATTTTGATATGTTGAAGTTAATCTTTTTTTTTTTTTTTTTTTTTTTAAAGGATAAGCGATGAAGATAGGATTTGAGTTCACGGTCTTACGATAAACTATCCAAATTTTTACAAGCTAACACCTTTGAAATTGACCTTCTCAACATTAAGTGCTTTGACCAAAGGGTTGGGGTTGTTATTCTTCCTAGTTGCATGAGGCATTAACTTGGCTTTTTAGATTCAACGTGAGTCACTTGTCCAAGCTAGCTCGGATATGTAAGCCCCTTATAGAGGTTTTTGTAGTAAATAAAGATTTCATGAGATCTTCATCTGATGTTAGGATATATTTTTGCAATTCCAAACAAGTATACGCATGGAACTCAAATATTTAATGATTTTATTAGTATTTTACGTTTATTTTAAGATTTCATATATGGTCATCACTCATATCCCTATAGAGTTAGTATTTTTTCCCTCCAAAATCTCATAACCTACTTTTATATTATTATAAAATAACCTTCTTTAACTATCATAAGCAAATTATTAGCTAATACTTTAATTTACATTTATAATATTTAAAAATTCATAATGATGCTAAAAATATTAGGAGCACTATAGATATTGTATTTCTAGGTATAACTCAATAAATTTAATGTTGACCACAACAAAATAGTGAAGAATTTGAAGGATATTAATATTTAGAGATATATGCTATGTTAGAATTTGTAATGGCAAATATACTATTTTCAAACTTTGTAAGAATACATACTTGCATATATATATATATATATATATATATATATATATATATATATATATATATATATATATATATATATATATATATATATATATATATATATATATATATATATATATATATATATATATATATATATATATATCGATCCAAATTCCAAATAAAAAAGATGGAGAATTGCATTAGACTATTAATGACCAATGTAAAATTATACCATATTTTATGAATATGTGTTTTTGTATAAAAAAAGAAAAATCCCTGCAAAATTTACTGCTTGAGTTGGATCAAAATTTTTATTACACATAAATTTACTTAAAATCATGGCTTGGGTTGGAATATAATCAATCAACCCAACCTGCCAGTCTAAAGTCCTATTTCTAAGTTGGATTTTGTTCCTGCAAGTGATTCCCACTGCCCCTCAAACTATGTTAGTGGGGTTGACACATACACCATGGACCCCATTTTCTTGTTCTTATCATTTTGTTTGAAACTGAAAATTAGGTGGATTACCATAATTATTTTCGAAAAAAAATGAATATTATTTTCTCATTTGTTTCACTAAAGATGTCCTGAAGATACCATATGGACTTGGTGACAACCCCTTGCATTTGATGCTGAGGTGCTCCTCAAATGCAAAACAGTGTTGTCCTTGATGTAACTATTCACATTCCAAGCATTATGCCCTACAATTAAACCCTAAATGATGATGATGATATATATATATATATATATATATATATATATATATATATATATATAACTCACCTGTCACTAGCCAACCCTCCATCACAAACTCTACAATGGATCCAAATCCTGCCCCCGTTGCCCACTTGAAGTCAAAACCAACAGCTCAAGAACACTGGTACCATAAAAGTTACTTTGTGATTGATAACTAATATTGAGTTTACTTTTGATGCAGACTCTTGTCCCATGAGTCCAAATGTATCATATTACTATGATTGCAAATTACAAGGTCTCTTGGCCAATGTGGGGTTCACCTTGCCGACAACCTTGGATTCTGATAACAGTATTCCATGCTTAGAGTTAATGTTGATATGCAAATGATTATATATCACAAGAGTGGTTGGTGCAAAGTACATTGTAAGGGTAAAAATGATATGTAGATGATGCATCATCTTCTTCTCCATGCCATGAGTTGCTGAAATGATCTGAGTTCAGCATCTTAACAGTAGATTCTTGTTCACAAAATTATTAGACCAAAGAAGAATTCTTGTGTAAGAATTAGTTTGCTATTTTTCCATCCATCTCTTCACTCAATTAAATGATATAAGATGTGTAAAGGGAGTGGAGATAAGTCAAGAATTTACTGATGACTAACAATATCAAAACTATCTAACTCTACTTGCACTTCCTCCAAGAAGAAGAAGAGCTACATCAAGAGATAGATATATATACACTGGAATGCATTCGAGTTCTATTGCAATTATTTCCATCTACCTTAAATTTCCGGAGGCAGGCCTTTCCATCTCCTAACGAGAAACGAGAGAGAGAGGAAGAAATACTAGCAGGAGCAGAAGTGAAATGCCTGGCTCTCCCATGTACGCCATCGACTACTGTTGGAGTCTTCACCAGAATTCCCTACCTTGTTCGTGAACTTAATTGTCGCTGAGAACCGAAGAGAGAGTTCTGTACCACCTCGAGGGGAAGCGTGTTGCGGGATGGAGCTTCCACCTCCACCTGCATATTTGGGGTGAGGGTGAAAGGAGAGGGAGGAGGAGAGGAGGAGGGCGGCAAAGGGAGTCAGGAAAGAGAATGGTAGTACTTACTTTCGATGGCCCTCAAATGAGTGCTAGTTTCTTTCATGTTGACAAGGACCGTAAGGCAGTAAGAACATTACGGTAGTAATTTACAAAGAGAGAGAGAGAGAGAGAGAGAGAGAGAGAGAAGGAGCGAGGACGGTGTTCCCTCCAACTTTAGGGAGATTTCTCTTCTGACAAGATGATGTGCTACCCAGATATAGGAGATATTTGGTTTTCTATAAATGTTATAACAATTAATGCTATTATAGTACACTTAATATTGTAAAAATAACCCGGTAAAATTGACAAAAAAATAATAAAATATTAAATTTAAAAAAAATATATAAGGTTGTCTTGGAAGGAAACCAAGCAATTCATGAATAGATGCAGTTCCAGTCAAAATCTTTTTATTGACCTCTGAAACATCTTCTTGCAACTGAAGTATGTTTTCTAGGGTTTCATCGAGAGCTTTTGACCATCATAGAGGGGGAAAAAAAATTATGAATGGCCTCATGCACATGCATTTCCCCTCAAAATCTTTTATGGAACTTAAAAGCATGCATCTGCTTGCAATTGAACTGTACTTTTTGGGGCTGCAGATATCTTTCTTCTCTTGTTTTAAGTTTCTTTTTTCATGGATTATTTGCTGGCTTGTTGCCATCTGAAGAAAGCAAACACATGAAACCCAAGAACAACAAGGAGAGAGGAGAGAGAGGCGAAACCAAGTCTTGTTTTTTCCATTGGCAAATCTTGGACATGACTAACAATTCTATCCAACGATTTGATCTTTTTTACCTCGGCAAATCTTGGTAGAGCTTCTATTTGCTCATACTAATTCTCCACGTTATACGTTCGTGATGTGTTTATGAAGACGGAGGAGGATATTGTATTCCGTTACTGGATCGTTTCGAGCAACCCGGGCCTCGCTCTCACCGACCTGTGATACTAGACACTCCACTCCTATATATTCTCCTCTGTCCTCGTCATCATATTTCTTGAAACGTCTCGTTTGTTCTGTGTCTTCGCTCTCTTGGAGCTATGCAGTTGCTTCCGAGTTGTTGTTGGTGATGTGATCCGTATCTTTACGCCAGGTGGCGCCCTTCGTGAGGTGAGCGGCACGCGAGTCGAACATTTGCGCGAGGTAATACGTTCTTCGACCTTTCACATCTCGTCGGTTCCGACCGGCTTCCCCCGCGTGATTGGGTTCCACTGCGTCTCTCGAGTGACGAAGGTAATCGGCGTAGCAACGGGTGATACAAGGACAGGTGGTAGACTTTTGGACACTGCCACGTGGACCTTTCACAAGGTATTGGGCATCGGTGCTTTGATGAGATCCGACGGTAAGCGTATCATGTCGCATAAATTTTTATTTACGGAACTTTGTATGCACCCTAAGAGAAAATAGGAATCAGTGCCATTTAAAACGCGAGAGGACCTCTCTCAGCCACACATTGTCGCCTCCTCTACGCATTGTCTCCGAAAAAAGAGGGAGCGGCTTCGGAAGGGTAAAACCTTAATCTCATGTGAATTCTTCCTTGATTTCTGGAGATTTTTTGTCTATTTTCATGTTTTCTTCGTTTATCTGGTTGCTGATCGTGTATCTGACCGGATCGATCGGGTCCTGTGTCTTCCATTTTGGTATTTTCGAGTCGCTTTAAAGATATTTTCAAGTGTGTTCCCAGTTAGCCTCATCCCTGTTCCCTTAGTTTCTCCCAAATCGAAGACAAGAGGGAAGGAGAGATCAAGAAGGGCAAGAAAAAGATCGAACAAGAGGAGATCGCGAGGGGTTCTTGGAGGACGAGATGGCGTTGAAATTTCTGAACAAGAAGGGATGGCACACCGGGAGCCTCCGGAACATCGAGAACGTGTGGAAGGCGGAGCAGAAGCATGAGGCCGAGCAGCGCAAGCTCGAGGAGCTCCGCAAGCAGATCCAGGACGAGCGCGAGAAGTCCGAGTTCCACCTCCTCCAGGAACAGGCCGGCCTCGTCCCGTAAGCCCCGATCCCCAAGTTTCCTTCTTTAGTTTCTTGATTTTAGGGTAAGGGTTAGGGTTCTGTTTGATTGTTTGAGGAAAAAAAATGTTTCGTTGATTGTTTCTTAGCGCCATGCTTTCCTGACGTTGTGCTATTGTCTGGGATTGATCCGATTAGGAGGCAAGAAAGGTTGGATTTTCTCTACGAGTCAGGATTGGCGGTGGGAAAGGGGAGCTCAGATGGGTTCAAGGCTCTTCAAGCACCACCAGCGGCGGCTTCCACTACCTCAACATCCGAGGCTAGTTCCTCCAAGGTACAATTCTTTTAGGATTATTATGTACTTTTATCATGATTTTCATTTTTGTGAATCATCATGATTGGGTATAAAGATATGGCGTATATCGTGATGGCGATGTTGTTAGGCATCAATTGAACGTCCAATTTTCTACATCTTGAACGGGGCTTCAGAATACAGTCATGTACTTGAACAATAACTTTATAGAAGGTTGCATCAAAGAAATATCACAATCCCGAATGAGATATTTAAGCATATGGAGACTTAACAATACTTTTTCCAAGTGTGGAGAGCGGAGACAACAATAAATTTAATCATATGGAGACTTAATAATATTTATTGGTTTCTATCCCTCTGGTTTATCATCTCTTTGCTCTATTACTATTTACACGTTATTGTTTCTGAAGCAAGGAAAAGCCATACATGCTTTCTCAAAGTATCTTTAATTGCCCAGTCAGACAGTTCCTAGCAAGAAAGTCCTGAAGCACAGGATATTTGGAGATTGTTTCATCATTGCTAGTTAAACCTAATAATCGGTACTAGGGAAAAAAATCCAAATAAGCATTACTAGAAATAAAAGCTTTCTTTCACGATTTTGAGTACGTT
The DNA here is from genome assembly GCF_036884655.1 of Musa acuminata AAA Group. NCBI lineage: Eukaryota > Viridiplantae > Streptophyta > Magnoliopsida > Zingiberales > Musaceae > Musa > Musa acuminata. The sequence continues at coordinate 33,715,478 of NC_088358.1, forward strand.
AAGTTATGTTTAATAATGAATGCCATTCTAATAGCTGGTTAATAAATGCATCATGAACTTTTCTACTAAATTGATTTAAGGGATTTTTCTTTGGCTATCTTACATTAGAGTTTTTTTATAAAATTAGTATTATATTAAAGAGATTTCTCTTTGGCATCAATCTACAACTTTATCGGATGAGCATGAGAAGCTTTGTCTGTTTGCTACAAGTTATTACTTTATCATACCACAATATGAAAAGTTTGTAACCATGATTTGCTGACCTCTAGTATCACTGGATGATAATCATAATCATGTATATCTTTCTCTTTTGTTTCTTATTTTATGGAACCTTTATTTTTAGGGCTACAACTGTGTACATTACCCTTCCCTACACCTCATATTGCTGGGAGCTTCAGGCACCAGATGCACTTCTTATTTCATGGAACTTCTTTTTGTGTTGAATTTTGTCAATAGGAAAACCCATTTTCAGAGTATTCAGTAACATCTAAGAATTTCCATCACTTTGGCTACGAACGACATCAGTCATACATGTCTCTTACGAATTATTTATTAGTAATAGTTTAGTTATTTTAGAACTCCAGTAGATATGGAATTTCGGGCAACACCTGCATTAATTTTAAGGTGGCCAAAATTCTTTAACCCAATTATATATTAATGACTATCTTGATAAGTTGCCTTAGGGATTTCATGTTCAAAGATGGACTTGGAATAGCGGAGGCTTTTTTGTTTTTGTCTACTTTTTCATAAAAGAACTAATGTGAAACATAGAAGAATTTTTATCACAAACTTGAGCACGCTCAAGTTTTTTTTTTCTCTTAATTATTTTAAGCTACACTATGATATGTCTGACCCTCGATCATGTTCACCATACCTTTTTCTCTTAATTATTTTAAGTTTCACTACGATTTGTCTGACCCTTGATCATGTTCACCGTTCCCAAAAATCTTCGGAAACTGCCACTTCAGCTGTCATCAATGATCAAACCTGATAAATATATGTGATTATACAAAAAATGCATATGTCAATTTACCATGAGTAGATAGTTGATTCATCATGGCTGGTACATGATTGTAAGTGCATTATCAAGGTGATAATAAATAAAATATTTGACAGTCACATTTAATAGTTTAACAGTAAATATTTTACCTTTTTGCAGTGGTAAGCAGGATACTCGACATATCATTTAAAGCTCCGACACCTATATGTGACTTGAGCATTGTGCTCCTATACTGTGGCTTCATGGATTGACATTTTCTAGATGCATGAAGTGTCCCAGAGTTTGAGTGCTTAAAATTTTAGAGATATGCTGTTCTTATAAACTTTTTTCATTTTATGTAAAGAGATAAAGTAATTTTCAACCTATACTCCTGACCACATGGGCAAAAAATGGCTAGGACAGATAGCTAGAAACCATTTTTTTGCTAGTGCTTCATGAACTTTTTCCTTTTAAAACAACATATTTTGATTGTTTGCAAGCTCTACAACTACACTAAACTAGGAAAATTATGAACTAAATACACCTCAAGAGTAGCATCAGAATGCTAATTTTTCTTCTTACAGTAGAAATTCATCATTATGCTACATTTCTCTTTCTTTTTCTCTGTGCTTGTGTCCTTCCTCTTCTTTCTTTCTTCTTTTTTTGTTGCTTTCCTTCACTTCTATCTTTGAAATCTCAACCCATATAGCATGTTGTTCTGTCTTGTGCAGTAGCAGCTAGCTTTTGCTATTTGTGGTGTTACCAAATCCCGGTTCTCTAGTTTCTTACCTGGAGATAAGTCCTCATAAGCCATATTGGCTATTGGTATATCAGTGGAATGTTTCTAGTTTATGTAAAACATAACAATAATCCACCTGAGAATGAGGATAGGGGTGAGGTTAGTTGAGGTGAGGAGTAGCAAAAAGAGCACTCCCCGTCTCTTTCCTTGCTATCTGTGGTGTTACCAAGTCCCAACTCTTCACCTCATTAAGAATAAAATTATTGATCCATTGTAGCTATGCTGCTTTAGCTATCGGTACATCAGCAGACAATTTCTGTTATATGGAAAACACAACAATGATCCTCCGGCGGATCAGAATAGGGGTGTGTGACTATAGGAAGTTTCTCTTGTGAAAAATCATATATTAATATATGCAAGATATATTTAAAAATGTTGTATGCCATTGTGGATACTGTAATTGTACACCCACCTTTATACTCTTCTTTCTGGAGCCTGTTTTATTTTTCCTTTTGTTTACTACATCTTTCACAAATAAACATTTGTATTTGTGGATGAAATGGACTGAGTACTGTTACAATGTTGGCTTTTACCGTAGATTTAGGTGAGTAAAATAAGTATTTACTAAATATGTCTGATTGAGGCTTTTGCATGCTGTCTTTTTGATATGCTAGCTGTTGGACGCAGTGTAATACTGTGCCACCATGTTATACATGTGGAAAGTTTCTTTGCTATATCATGAGACATGCACAATATCAAGTGTTCATTATTCCTGTAGATCCATTGTTGCCTTTTATTATAGTTCATTTTTGTTTGTTTGCTTGCTTGCATCACTTCTTGATTGAAAAGTTGGAATGTGCTTTATGCATTTCTTAAAACTAGCCGTCTTATATGTTGGTATATTAATGTTTAATGTTGTCATCTTGTTTCTCAATTTAACTACTCGTATGTTGTACTGTCGTTACATCTTTTTATCAATACTTTTTGGTTTTCATTATGCACCTTCCTCATTGTTCCTATGATGTAATATAACATGTGATAAGTTCTTAATGTATGTCAGGCTGCCGTTCCTGGAGCTCTATTTGAGGATAAGCCTCAGTCTGCAAATGATACTTGGAGGAAACTTCACTCTGACCCTTTGCTCCTTATCCGTCAGCGTGAGCAGGAAGCACTTGCTCGAATAAAGAATAATCCCATAAAGATGGCAATGATTAAGAAATCTGTAAGTGGTTTTGTCTGTTTTCCTTTTATGGATGCTAGAATGTCCATAAACATGTTTCTTCTCTAAATAATCTGCATAGTTACAATTATCAGATCTCAAAATTTTGTTGGACTCTTTTATTAAATTACACCTTCCTGTGCTTGGTTTTGTGCTAATTCGTTTGCCAAAATCACCACAGTTTGCTCAAATGATGGCAAGCTGTGGCCAAAAACCCTTTCATCCTTTTAGTTCCATGCCATTATTTGATAGATTAACTTTTTTCATGAATCACTGTTCTTTGTTTCCGTATCAGGCTGTCAGCAAACTGAACCTCCCAAGTCAGAGAATCAATATTTTATAAGTTTCTTACTATTAAAAATTATTTTTTCTTTCCTGTGTCTCTCAAATGATTATGTGGCTTAAGAATACAAACGAAGAATTGTTGTTCGAATTATAAGCATACCACATCTTCAATTGAATCACTAATCTTTTCAATTTTACAGGTAGAAGATGAGAAAAAGAAGAAGCAAGATAAGAAAGAAAAGAAAAGGCATTCGAGATACACTCACGAGAAAGATGGTACAAGGTCTAATTATTCTGCATCTGAACAACATCATACTGATTCTGAGCTTGGCATGGAAGACAAGAACAGGGAAACCAACAGGCAAAGAGAACAACCTGGATATAACCGTCGTCGGGGTGTACCAAAGATGTCGGAGGAAGAGAGAGCAGCTCGGCTAAGAGAGATGCAACTGGATGCAGAACTCCACGAGGAGCAAAGGATGAAGCGGTTGAAGAGAGCAACGGAGGCTGATGCCCAAGAAGCAATGAGGGCAAGCTTTTCAAGAGGCAAGAATTTTTTGGTTGCTGCCGAAAATAGCATATATGGAGCTGAAAAGGGAGGGAGTGCTACGATAGAAGAGAGTGTCCGTCGTCGTGCTTACTACTCGCAGGGAAGCTCAGCAGCCCATGAGAGCAATGCATTTCGACGGTGAGCATGTTCCTGTCATATGTCATCGTGTTGAATCTGCATATGCACAATTATTCTGTTTTGATCAGATTCTTTATGGATTTAATATTGCCCAAAGGCATCTCTGTATGCAAGATAGCACGCCCGACTAGCAACATCTCAAGCAGTGAACACACCAACGTCAAATACTACTAGTCAGAGATCAGTTTGACTTGTTGGAGGGCTTTTATCATAAATTATATGAAAGGTCCAGCTAGTAGCAGTGTATGCATCTGTATTTTGGTCGGTGTTTGTGTCGTCGCTATGAAGCAAAGCTCTTAAACCAACAGTTCATTGGAGCGGTGGGCTTAAGGAAACAATGCAAAGCTCAGAGTAGTGATACTATCTAGCTTTTCTAGTAAAAGTCTGTTTGTGCGCACGGTTGCTTTCTTAGATGATATTTTCTCACAAATACATACTGACTTTGCAGAGTACTAAGAATCCATTTTATGTGATTGTATCTTCATAACCCATTACCTGTCTAATTCACATCACTGCTGTATCATCATAACTATGGTCTCAGAGTTGTTTTCCTCAAATTGCAAACAGAAAAATTAATTACTTTTAATTTAATTAAAATATTATGTTCTACAGAAATAGAAGATTCATATTAATTACTTTCCCACTCAGGTAGACTTATATGTGGTTGTGTTACATATTTATGCAATTTAACCCCAAACATTTGTCAATATAAAAATTACCATAAAGGTGCATAGAACTGGTGAATTTAAGTTTGCATCTGCTTCTTAAAGTGTCTGGTCAACGAGGTCGGCCAGCTCGTCTGCCGAGTCGGGGGACTCCTCAGCCGGCTCGCCTCCTGCCGAATCCCAAAGCCGCGCCCTGGCTGTCTCGTCCAGCGAGGAGGGAAAAGTCGAGAATCGTTCAAGAGGGAACACTTCACCTGTAGCGTCACATACAATTGCATCACTGTATCAGCTATAAATATCACGGTGAAAGGCTTCGGAGGAAAACAACTGGTGGGAGAACAAGCACAGTCGCGTTCAAGAACGTGATACTTGCAGTGGTGTTTCAACAGAATGACCATACCTCCACACAAGAGGTACAATCTGAAGGTTAAACACTAATTGTATGAGGAAATGGATCTGTCTTGATCAATTCCCCAAAACACCACCGCAAGCCGCTATATAGTCTTTTGTTTCACATTGTTTGCATAAAAATATACGACTCCTGGCGACAACTAACTTTTGTTTTGTTTCACATATCTAATTATCCAGCTCCCAATATCATAACAAACTGCAGTGTAGACAAATAACAAGATGTAGAAAAGTGACAGATTAGTTATCTCTTAACAAGGAAAAGCTTTGCAGAGTACAGACATCATCACTCCGCCGTCATCGCAACTTCACGAAAGCAGTATCTAATAATCATAATAGGCTAATCAAGGTTTCGGAGAACAGAACTCCACCCGAAAATTGTAGGGAGGATCTCCCACTACCAAAAATTATTGACGTCCAAGAATTTCTCGCACGGAGATGCATGTATACTGAAATAAAAATCGTCATCATATGAGAAAAAATGACGATGCATCCTTAAGCACCACCAGAGCCGTATTTCTTCCCAAAGACAATCAGCTGCAGCTTGTCGTAGCCAGCAAGCACACCGGCACCAGCTATAGCACGGAGGATGTTTGCACCAGCACCCTTGAACAGGGACTTGGCTCCCTCGTTCTTCAGAATTTGGGAGAAAGCGTCCAGAGAGCTCTTGTACTTGACAGCTTCTCCGGAGGTCATCATCATTCTTCTCCTTACCGTGTCAATAGGATAAGATGCAAGGCCAGCTCCGTTGGTGATCAACCAACCCAAGGCAAAGCTCGCAAAGAAACTATCCTGCAATCAGTTTGATAAATAGTTAAAAAGTAAAAAATCCATTGCAACAGAGAATAACATATCTTAAAGTAAAAAAAGTCTACTCCAACTGCTATATCTACATTTCTGAAAAGTAAGGCCGTGTATTACCTGTATTAAAGATTATCTTATAAAATTTAGGAACCAAGTTTCGAAAAAAAGGTACATCTAATATTTCACCGAAAGATAGAATATGAAGCAAGTAGAATTTGCACACAAGGCCAAGATTTACCTGCAGGCTTCCAGTGAGGAGTACTGGCTTCAAAGAGTCGTACATTCCAAAGTAAAGACCACGATACACTATAATCCCAACGCATGAAATATTAAATCCTCTGTAGAGTCCAGCAATGCCATCGGACTTCAGGGTCTTCCGGTAAACATCAACAAGACCATTAAATTGCCTTCCCCCACCCTTCTTCGCGGCCTTTGCATCATTTGCCAAACGCGTACGAGCATAGTCTAGAGAGTATACAAAAAGCAAGGAACAAGCACCAGCAGCACCACCTGAAGCAAGATTGCCACCAAACCATTTCCAGTATCCATCCTTGTCTTTCTTAAAATTAAACATCCTCTTGAAGTAATCCTTAAAGGCAAAGTTCAGAGCCTGGAAGCAATAAACCCTTTGGTAAGTAGAACTAAAGCGATAGAAAAGCACAATACACATGATGGTAAGAAAGATAATTTTTATACCAGAAAGTGAAACAATAAATCAATTTCTACATATTGCCATTTGTTTCATAGATTATAATCTGACTAGACAAATTATACATTCTCTTATGTACAAATTATAACTGACTAATTCAACTGACTGATGTTCCAATGACACATTGTAACAACTGGTTGAGGAGGTAGGACTTGCATCAAAAGCCATAACCAAGCAGCATGAAGTTTGATGGTTACACACAGATTCAGCAATTTTAGTCACCACCGCTATGCTGACAAACTTACAGATCAATATGTAAGGCAGTTACATTGAAATCACAGTTAATGAAGACTTATGCTTGCTATATCATCTTTTTGATACTTCAGACAAATATCAACTACAGTGACAAGAATGTTAGAAGAGAAATGCATAATGACACAGCAAGAAGAAATTCTGAGAGAAAAAAAGCAATAACAAAGTAGTTACAAGGCCATAAAAAACCGAGCCAAAACCAGCCTGCTAATGACCAGACACCTTAAGAAGCAGATGCAAACTTAAATTCACCAGTTGTATGCACCTTTATGGTAATTTTTATATGAACAAATGTTTGGGGTTAAATTGCGTAAATATGTAACACAACCACATATAAGTCTACCTGAGTGGGAAAGTAACGAATGACATTGGCTGTGTTCCCTCTCCACAGAGACAAAACACCTTCATCTTTAATTGTTCGGGAAAAGCAGTCTGATATTCCTTTGTAAGGCTCAGAGAGGCGCCCAGCCTTGATCATCTCATCCTGATTTTGTATCAGAAGTTTCACACGCTCAATAGGAGCAGCAGCTGTCTTGGAGACCGCAGCAGAAACCCCCCCCATGAGGAAATCAATAGCAAAGCCTGCAAAGCCTTTCTCCGCAGGAGCATGGGCAAAAACAGGTGAGACAGATGTTACAATGGGTAGCTCATAGGTACCACTGTAAACTGCCATTGACGGATTCTGAAATCCCCCATTTGTGCAGTTTACTGTTGTGAAGCATCTCTGATACAAAGAGGGGCTATACAGGCTGCAGTTCAAAGCTTGTGGATCTCGAGAAAAGCTGGACCTCAGATGCAGTTGGCCAGCAACTTTCTGCATTACTGTTGGGTGATTAACTTGATCTGCCATGGTGTGCCGATAAAATAACCTACACAACAATAACTATTAAGCTCTGGAAAAGATTTCCAAGATTCAAGCAACATTACTAAGATAAATATAACATAGTCACTGCCATATGAACTCAAAGCATAAGCAATAACCAACTTGTGATATTCCTTCAAAGAATCAACACGTCTAAAGTAGTGAGTTAGAGAGAAGTCAGATGAACAAACAATGTACATTAGAGGACATAAAAAATGTAATAATTAGATATCCCGGTATTTGATTGAATCAAATATATCAAAAAGACAAGGAATAGTGAACTCTTAAATCCTACTCTTTAAACACCTCCTCAAGTAGCACTAGATATTCTGGTGCCACCAGAATAAGACAATGAAATTGGAAAAAGTGAATCAACAATCTGAACAAATATATTTGCAGGCTGATTTAACTTATGGTCCTCAATTTTTGTCAAACAAGAGAAAATTAATTCCTTCAGTACACTTAGTCATTCTGTTCCAACTATTAGCTTACGTTTACCCAAGAAATGCATAATATTGTTATGCATGCATATGCATCAAATTGATACCACATATATGCATGCAAATAAATAGATGGATGCATCACTAGTATGCTGCAACAATTCAGCAAGCTGACTTGCTAAATTAATTATCCATGATGTTTCAGTGATAAAAAAAAGGATGATCTTAAAAAACCATGGGATTACACAATGCAAACCAGAATAGGAACTTGCTTTTTTAAGAAAAAACTATACATCATGATTAGCCTCTCAAAGTGACAATCGGTGTGAGCCGAAATACTAACTGATTCTAATTATGTCCAGGTTGCATCAAGAAGTGTTAGGCTTAAATTTTCTGAATTTGCTGTATTTTCTAAATACAATATGGGTTAAATTTTGAGTCATAGGTTTTTTCTATTTTCTAAGTGTTCACGATGTTATTTTATTAGAATACAAGGAAATGATTTTTTTTATCAGATTTGTATAAATTTTAGTTAGATCAGGATACTGATGTTTCCTACGTAAAATATTAAGGGATTGTAATAACAATACAAGAACCAAGTTACATAATGGCGACAACAGAGAATCAAATTAGAATTTATATGATAGAATATTAACATTATATGACTAGGAAAAGGAAGGAAGAGAAAATGTAACAAAATTAAATGATTGTTACTTTTATTTTCTTTCTTTTGCTATATAAGTATTTTTGTTAGCATAACATAATAAATGGAAGCCTAATAACAGTAGTCAATACAGTATGGGATTATGATCTTCTTCTTTATGAAAATTTGAATTTCTCCATGGCATACGGCCATTATTTTGAGTTTCCTTGAGACCATATGGCCTTTGTTATCTGTAATTGCATCAAGTAGGATCATAGCAATCAATTGTCATGCATCACAATTAAAACAAAATTATAGATAGACAATCTCATCTATTGAAACCTATGTTAGTTGACATGTTCAAAGTTCAAACCATTGGTATGCTAGCATGCTGACATGTTCAAACCAATGGTATACTAGCACAAAGGCATATACACAATTTAAGCCTTTGTGCTAGTAGAGTTCACTTGGAACTCTACTGTTAGTTCCAAGTGAACTTCATGATAACGTTAACATTATGAGACATGAAGGCTATTTACTAATTCATCCTTTACAAAACTCTGATGCAACTAGTGCTGCAGCTTTGCTATCTTTGTATTCTTCAACTCAATGGGTCATTGAAGATGCAGCTGACAATTTTTGTGTAGGCTTCATGCATCTCTATTAATTTATAACTCATATGGATAAAAAGGTAGATATCTTTAGAGGTCTGAACAAATGAAGCTAAAAAGCAACAATGAATACCCAACAGGGATCATCGACAAGGTAATATACATAATATCATCCCCAACAAAAAAATAGTGACAGAATAATAAAAGATGTAACAAGGTACATGCCACAAAGATTTGAAGCACTCCAATTAATTATATCCTGGTAATGTTTGTTAAATCCAAGGACTGCAATTTCATGCTGACTGACAGTGCTGGTCTTTAGCCAGTCCGGAATGTACCGATCTGTGCTGACATAACGATACACGTTACATCAGGACATGTTGACAGTTCCACAAAGTGCCCAAAAAATCTCAGAAAATATATACAAATCAGGAAAAAACCTAATTGAGGATATTTAAGTTAGAACTAAATGCAAATTTAGTTCTATTTAAATAAAAAATATCCTAACAAGGCAGGGATAATGGATTTATCTTTTCTGAACGTTGATTAGCAGCTTTGCAGCATGTTCCGAACGATTTTCATTGATATTGATCAAGAGAATTTGTGAGAAAGAGTGTTAGAAGATGTGAGATTGAAATATATATATATATATATATATATATATATATATATATATATATATATATATATATATATATATATATATATACATTAATCCTTAAAACACTAAACAACAGTTGATTTTGGAACTTCATTAACCACAATGACAAATTAAGTGTTCCTTTATCCTGAATAATACTTCAACATTAGATGTTGTATCCTTTTACCTCATGGAAACCATATTAATAGAAAGCTTAACATATCTTTGTGCCTCCTTTTCATCCTCCCAACCTTTTCCAAATCCCTAATCTAAATTTAATCCTAACTGTAAAGTAGTACTTTTTCTATAATATTAGCATTGTGTGAAAGCATGGCCATACTTTCATTTCAAGTAATTAATGCTCTTTTTGTCAATTTTAAAGGTTTGAACTAACACATTTTGTTAGATTTTAAACATTCATTTAGAGGTTGAATTTAATATATCTGAACTCTATTTTCCAATTTTATAGGCTTAAAATAACATGTGATGATAGATTTTGGACATTCAAACAGAGGTTGAAGATCTAACAAATGGATTGTCGGAGGATAGGAAACAATCAGAAAAAGAAAAAACCCTGAAAATATATTTTTCCTCTTATACTGAAGTTTTAACTGTATACAAGTAGTTTTGTCTGACCATACCATAATTAACTAAAAATAGACTAAAAAAGAGGCATTAATGTTTAAGATTATGAGATTGAAAAAAATGTGATAATTGGGATATTGTCATGAGAATTGCAAAACTGAACAATTTTTATGAACAACCTACAAGGCTGGTACTTTTATATAAAGGAAATGTGCAGACATTTGTGCTATAAAGAATCACATAAAATACAGTAAACAATCAATACACGAAGAGAAGAAAGCAAACAGCCACAAACAAATGAAACGTTTACCAAATTAAATACCTCATCATGAAGAATTGCAGATGACCAAGAATATAAAATACAACAGTTAACAATTTCAACGGTAAAAATTAACCTTAAAGTTTCATCACACAAAATACAGAGCTTCATAGATCATAAAATTGACCACCATGGGTTTCTATAAATAAAATGGACGATCTCCAATGGAATAGTTTAAATAACTCTGTAAAAGAGAGCAAATATATATATAAACCACGCTACTCCACATCAAAACAAATACTTGATTTTAGAAGTAAATAACTACAGCATTATCGGTGCCAAGTCTATGTACTATAAATTTAGCCACATAAAAAACTGCAAGTCATAGATCAATAAACGTATCATAATTAGAGAAGCTACAAGCTCCAAGTTCTAAAATCCCCAAGCAAATCTGAGATGTCTACCACCTCAAAAGCTATCAGGGACCAAATTTGCAAACCAGAACCCTGAAACAGCCTACAATCCTTATAAAAAAGGAGATCAGATGCGATTAATATACTAAATCAAGCGTAAAGAACAAGGCCGCCCCTAAAACCATTGCAGATCTACCTGATCTAACGGTTTCCACTACAAACAACCAACGCTTATACCCACCATATCCGTCTCTAAAACAAGATTCCCAGCGCTAGATCGATCAAAAAATAAACACCAAAAAGAAGAGAATGATACCGATCTGGAAACAAGAACAGATATCTGTCTAACGGATTGCTTGATCAAAGATCACACCGATCCATAATTTAGTAGAGAAAACACATGTAAATGTCTTCAAATCGACTCGAAAATAGCAAAATGGTAGACACAGGACTCGATCGATCCGCTCAGGTACAACCAGATAAACGAAGGAAACATGAAAATAGACAAAGATCTCCAGAAATCAAGGAAGAATTCACATGAGATTAAGGTTTTACCCTTCCGAAGCGGCACCCACCCTCTTTTTTCGGAGACAAAGGAGAGAGGCGACAGAAACGCAAAAACGGGATGAAATTAAATGGCAGTGATTCCTCTTTTTTCTTAGGGTGCATACAACGGTCAGTAAAGAAAATCAAGCATATAGAACAAGGCCACCCGTAAAACCGTTGCAGATCTACCTGATCTAAACAACCAACCCTTATACCCACCATATCCGTCTCTAAAACAAGATTCCCAGCGCTAGATCGATAAAAAAATGAACACGAAAAAGACGAGAATGATACCGATCTGGAAACAAGGACAGATGTCTGTCTAACAGATTGCTTAATCAAAGATCACACCGATCCATAATTTAGTAGAGAAAACACTTGAAAATATCTTTAAAGCGACTCGAAAATACCAAAATGGAAGACACAGGACCCGATCGATCCGGTCAGATACACGATCAGCAACCAGATAAACGAAGAAAACATGAAAATAGACAAAAATCTCCAGAAATCAAGGAAGAATTCACATGAGATTAAGGTTTTACCCTTCCGAAGCCGCTCCCTCTTTTTTCGGAGACAATGCGTAGAGGAGGCGACAATGCGTGGCTGAGAGAGGTCCTCTCGCGTATTAAATGGCACTGATTCCTATTTTCTCTTAGGGTGCATACAAAGTTCCGTAAAGAAAAATTTATGCGACATGATACGCTTACCGTCGGATCTCACCAAAGCACCGATGACCAATACCTTGTGAAAGGTCCACGTGGCAGTGTCCAAAAGTCTACCACCTGTCCTTGTATCACCCGTTGCTACGCCGATTACCTTCGTCACTCGAGAGACGCAGTGGAACCCAATCACGCGGGGGAAGCCGGTCGGAACCGACGAGATGTGAAAGGTCGAAGAACGTATTACCTCGCGCAAATGTTCGACTCGCGTGCCGCTCACCTCACGAAGGACGCCACCTGGCGTAAAGATACGGATCACATCACCAACAACAACTCGGAAGCAACTGCATAGCTCCAAGAGAGCGAAGACACAGAACAAACGAGACGTTTCAAGAAATATGATGACGAGGACAGAGGAGAATATATAGGAGTGGAGTGTCTAGTATCACAGGTCGGTGAGAGCGAGGCCCTGGTTGCTCGAAACGATCCAGTAACGGAATCATCATTGGACAACGTGGCATAACGGTATCGTCATGAATTGATCGTGCTACCCTCTATAACAACATATAATATATGGGATGACCTTAACTGAATTCTCTCTATAACGTGGAGAATCAGTATGAGCACGTGCAACCGTTACAAAGAACGATAACAACTGTCACATTCCAATTATATGTATATTTATAACGATAATTCATGTCATCGTTTATCTTTAAATATATATATATATATAATATAAATTAAAAAAATAAAAATTTCAAAAATATTCACCTATAAATTATTTTATATCTAAATTTTAAAATAAAATAATATTATTATGAAATTGATAAAAGGTATATGTGTAAAAACAAAAAAAAATCATCACCTTAGCACGGTGGAAATGGAGTGCGAAAAGATATGACAAGTGCATGAATTGTCACATATCCATTTAGTCGATGCCCGATGGCGATACTTCGTCGTTTGATAGTGTCGACACAGTAAAAATACAATAGAGTTGGTTATGTTATGTTTAGTCTTCACTTGGTTAAATTATTATTATTTTTCCCTACATAAGTCGTTGTTTCTTCCTGGGTGAGCTAGGTGACTGCACATCAATAGAGTCGCTCTAGGGATAGCACATCCTACATTGGCCCAACTCGAGACCTGATATTAATAGAAGCCCGTGCACTTAATAGAGTTTTTTTTATTGACTCATCTAGAGATCTAAGCATTAGATGCATTTACTGATTGGAATGTGATGTCAATTCTTAGATAGTAAATCAACCAGTCAAAACCAGGAAAAAAGATTATGCCAGCTGACATCGTGCAGTCTTGGAATACTATATTGAGCAGAAATTGTTTGGGTTCATTCCCAAAAGGATTACTAACAAGTAAAAGAAATAAGGATGTATCTTGGTTTATTTATCGGAGCATCGGGTCTTAACTCTCATCTATATCATTGCCCTACGATGTTTCTTTCTTACTCTAATTTTTCCTATCTTTCTAACACAAAAATCACAGCAGCATTCCCATTTGGAACTCTATTCAACCTTGTGAAATTATCATTCTTATATCATTTGACAGTCTAATGTGTGTGAATTCAGAAAGTGCACCAAATGTGGCCACTTTATGTTGATGAGTGGAACAATGATAAAATATTTTGGAGACAGTCTGGAAGATATCCAAGTCCCAAATTCCTTTCCTTACCTAGTTAGCCTTCAATGTTTAAATGTTATTCTCACGTTTCAATTACTTTCCCACCGAGATATATTTTCTTAGATAAACAATATATTTGATTTGTCTAGACAACCAACAAACCCATATTCCATCCATGATAAAAAATGAACTTGCACCCATGCCAGTGTCATCAATATCCACTTCCTCCAACAGCTTGTGTCTATTAGACAAAAAAAAAAAGGGTACCCTTTTCTATATAACCAACTATCTATACTTATGATTAACTTGGGAAGAACAACCTAACATAATTAATGTTCCTTGTTTCGCATGGCTGGCAGATCGTATCTTTCGACATCCCTAAAGGATATCAAAGAAATTTTTCATCGATTTCTATTTAATTTACTAAATCTCAATATAATTTTGCAAATCAAATGTATCAACTATCTTATAGTGATCCTCAAATAATGCTCTGATACCACCTCTGTCATGCTCCCCGATTTATCACATTCAGGAGGTTTGACCCTGTTTTAAAATCCATAATATTAAAATTTAATCAACAATCTAATACAAAATCCAAACTAAATTTAAGGACACTAAAAATCATTCAAGTCATAATTCACACCCATAATCCACAATTCATAAGACTTTGTAGTTATAATCATACGATACAACGCTCAAAGATTCATAAAATCCAAAGCCAACTCATCTAAACGAAACCACATCATAAAATCCATAAGTGTGGGAATTTATACAATCACAAAACTAACATTGATCACAAGGTCGTATCTTTTAAAACCTCCACAAAACACATAAGTTCATATTTACCATCGACATTTAATTAGGTACAAAGTGTACTTATACAACAAAAACATTTAACACTAGCCTCAGAAACATTTGAATCACAAATATGAGGATTTGATCCGAAACATTAAGCCAAAGCAAAACTTCTTCTACTTCAATTCCTCTTCTCTTCTTTTATCAAGCCTACGTCGGTTGTAGCAAGTTTCTGCTTTGATTTGCCGACAAGTCAAACACTTTGAAACATACATCGCAATCACCTTCTACAAACCTTCTCACTAATAATGACTTTGGAGAACCCTATACATCTTAGTGCTACCAGAATGCATGATGCATTTTGAATTATGACCTTGCTTCAAGATTTGGTTATTGATAATTGGGTCATTTATAACACATACTCTATCCCAAAACTCCAAAGGCCATCCTCTAAAATTTAAAAACTCGGCTTCGATCATTTTTCTAATTCATTCCTCAAGCAGATTAAATGTGGATCTCATAGTTATCCTTTTTAAATTTGTGAATAAGATCAGATTGCACATAGATAGATACCATCAATATCATCGAGTCCTGCCCATTTCTTATAACAATCAAATCATAATTTTCATCTAATAATCATAATTAATATAATTGATGACATTTTTATTATTAGGGTTTGCATGAACGTGATCAGAATGTAATTACACGAGGACACGTAACGAGAGCATGGAGGTGACAATAGGACCCACGAGAAGATGAAGCAAGAAGACCAAATGTCGATGTCATCCTAGATTCCGAGAAGACATCAAATAAAATTTCATCGATCTCTATATAATTTACTAAACATCAATATAATTATGCACATCAAATGAATCAAATATCTTAATAATCCTTAAATCATGCTCCGATACCACCTTTGTCACTCCCGCCAAATTATCACATACAAAAGGTGTGACCTTGTCTTAAAATCCATAAAATTAAAATGCAATCAACAATCTAATCCAAATTATCACATACTTTGAAATATTACCTAGTTTCAGGATTTAGTTATTGATAATTGGGTCATTTAGAACACATACTCTATCCCGAAACTCAAAAGGCCATCCTCCAAAATTTAAAAATTCGACTTCAATCCCTTTTATACTTCATTCCTCAAGTAGATTAAATGTGGATCTCAGAGTTGCCCTTCCTAAATTGGTTGAATGAGATCAGATTGCACAAAGATACAGGCCATCAATATCATTGAGTCCAGCCCATTTCTCATAATTTTCAAATCATAATATGGGTCATTTCGAACACACACCCTATCCCAAATGTCAATAAGCCATCCTCTAAAATTTAAAAATTTAACTTCACTGCCATTCGTACTTCATTCCTCAAGACGACCAGATGCATCCTTGATCCCTAAAAGATATCAAAGAAATTTTTCATCGATTTCTATTTAATTTACTAAATCTCAATATAATTTTGCAAATCAAATGTATCAACTATCTTATAGTTATCCTCAAATAATGCTCTGATACCACCTCTGTCACGCTCCCCGATTTATCACATTCAAGAGGTGTGACCCTGTCTTAAAATCCATAATATTAAAATTTAATCAACAATCTAATACAAAATCCAAACTAAATTTGAGGACACTAAAAATCATTCAAGTCATAATTCACACCCATAATCCACAATTCATAAGACTTTGTAGTTATAATCATACAACACAACGCTCAAAGATTCATAAAATCCAAAGCCAACTCATCTAAACGAAACCACATCATAAAATCCATAAGTGTAGGAATTTATACAATCACAAAACTAACATTGATCACAAGGTCGTATCTTTTAAAACCTCCACAAAACACATAAGTTCATATTTACCATCGACATTTAATTAGGCACAAAGTGTACTTATACAACAAAAACATTTAACACTAGCCTCAGAAACATTTGAATCACAAATATGAGGATTTGATCCGAAACTTTAAGCCAAAGCAAAACTTCTTCTACTTCAATTCCTCTTCTCCTCTTATTAAGCCTACGTCGGTTGTAGCAAGTTTCTGCTTTGATTTGCCGAAAAGTCAAAACACTTTGAAACATACATCGCAATCACCTTCTTCAAACCTTCTCACTAATAATTACTTTGGAGAACCCTAACAATCTTAGTGCTACCAGAATTCATGATGTATTTTGAATTATGACCTTGCTTCAGGATTTGGTTATTGATAATTGGGTCATTTAGAATACATACTCTATCCCAAAACTCCAAAGGCCATCCTCTAAAATTTGAAAACTCGGCTTCGATCATTTTTCTAATTCATTCCTCAAACAGATTAAATGTGGATCTCATAGTTATCCTTTTTAAATTTGTGAATGAGATCAGATTGCACATAGATAGAGACCATCAATATCATCGAGTCCTGCCCATTTCTTATAACAATCAAATCGTAATTTTCACCCAATAATCATAATTAATATCATTGATGACATTTTTATTATTAGGGTTTGCATGAATGTGATCATGATGTAATTACATGAGAACACGCAACGAGAGAATGGAGGTGACAATAGGACCTACGAGAAGATGAAGCAAGAAGACCAAATGTCGATGTTATCGTAAATTCCTAGAAGACATCAAATAAAATTTTCATCGATCTCTATATAATTTACTAAACCACAATATAATTATGCACATCAAATTAATCAAATATCTTAATAATCCTTAAATCATGCTCCGATACCACCTTTGTCACTCCCGCAAAATTATCACATACAAAAGGTGTGACCTTGTCTTAAAATCCATAAAATTAAAATGTAATCAACAATCTAATCTAAATTATCACATAATTTGAAATATTACCGAGCCTTAGGATTTGGTTATTGATAATTAGATCATTTAGAACACATACTCTATCTCGAAACTCAAAAAGCCATCTTCCAAAATTTAAAAATTCGACTTCAATCCCTTTTATACTTCATATCTCAAGTAGATTAAATGTGGATCTTAGAGTTCCCCTTCCTAAATTTGTTGAATGAGATCAGATTGCACATAGATAGAGGCAATCAATATTATTTGAGTCCAGCCAATTTCTCATAATTTTCAAATCATAATATGTCATTTCGAACACACCCTCTACCCCAAATGTCAATAAGTCATCCTCTAACATTTAAAAATTCGACTTCACTACCATTTGTACTTCATTCCTCAAGACGACCAAATGTCCTTGGCATCCTAGATTCCTAAAAGATATCAAAGAAATCTTTTATCGATTTCTACTTTATTCCTCAAGTAGACTAAACGTGGATCTTGTAATTGTCATTCTTTAATTTGTCGAATGAGATAAGATAGAACCTGGATAGAGGCTAACAAAATCGAGTCTTGTACTATCCTCAAAACCTCCGGGTCATAATTTTTTCCATTGATTTTCGTTGCTTAATCATTAGATTAGCCATAAAACTAGTACATTTTCTACTACCTGTATAAACTACAATATTGGCCTTACCTAAGTGATAACAGAAGGTACAATCATAATCCTTTAAAATTTCTATATGTCACCATGATCTCGTATTTGACTCTTTCTAGGTAAAAATATATTTTATACTCTTGTGATCAGTAAATATTTCAAATGTTCGCCAATGTAAATAATATATCTAAATCTTTATAGCAAAAGTAATTACACCTAATTTCAAATCATGAGTCGAATAATTTTATTCAAAATATTTCAATTGTTTAGAAAAATAAACAATCACTTTCCAATCTTGCATCAAAATACAATAAAGGTTTCTTTCTCGAAACATCTGTACAAACTACATATCCCTCGCTATCATAAGAAATAGAGATAATAGGGGCACTAGTCAATCTTCTTTATAACTCTTGAAAACTTCGCTCAAAATCTTCACCCAATTCAAATGTCACATTCCCTTGGATTAGTTTGGTGAGAGGAGTAGCAATTCGAAAGAATCGCTCCTTCAATCCCTTGTAATAACCTGCCATGCCCAAGACACATCTAAGTTCTATCTTAGCCATTGATATTTTCCATTTAACCACGACTTCCACTTTCTTTGGATCAACAGAGATACCTTTCGTTGAAATCACATGACCTAAGAAGACAACTTCGTTCAACAAAAATTCACATTTGATGGACTTTGCATACAACGCTTTTCCTCTTAGTATTCTCAATAAATTTCTCAGGTGTTCTTTATGCACCTTGTTACCCCTCGCATACAGTAACATATCATCAACGAATACAATTATACAGTGATCCAAGAATAACTGAAATATCCTATCCATTAGATATACAAAAGCCGCAAGGGCATTGGTCAAGCCGAAGGGCATTATTAAGAATTAGTAACGACAATATCAAGTGCTAAAAGCTATATTTGAGGTATCCTCTTACTTAGTCTTCAATTGATAATAACCAAACCTCATACCAATCTTCGAAAAGACTTGTGCACCATACAATCGATCAAATCAATCATCCATTCTGGGTAGAGGATACTTATTCTTAATATGCACTTAATTCAACTATCTATAATCGACACAAGACCTCAATGGTTCATCCTTTTCTTAACTAAAGACATCGGAGCACCCCATGATGAGACATTAAACCGAATGAAACTCTTATCTAACAGTTCTTATAGTTGCTTGTTGAATTCCATAAACATTAGTGGTGCCACTCTATTGGGAGGCTTAGATATTGGGGTTGTACCCAGGGACGAAAACATTAGCAAATTCACCTACTCCATTTTGTGGTAATCCGAGCAAGTCATCCGAGAATATAATAGGGAACTCTCTGAACTCAAGAGTTTTATTTAAATTTGGTTCTTGATCTGAAATATTGTAAAACAAAAGATAGATTGTAACCCGGGTCAAATAAAACATTTGCATTTCAATTAGAAACTTGAATAATACATTCGATTACTGGTTTAGAAGCACTGAAATCCTGTACAATGATAGCATACACTCTAACATGGGCCGATGATCTAGGAGGCAGTAAATATTTCTTCTTATTCGAAGGCCAATACTTTACTTTACGATACAACTTTCCATAGGAAAAACAGGCTCAAATAAACTGAAAACATTAACTTTTTCATGATTTAATATGTATTTTGCACAAGATTGAGCCTTTGTGATGGCTTCTCTTTCCCAATCTAGATGTCTTTAACCCTCATGTTGCCACTTTCTGAATTATTTTTTCTATTATTTTTGTTGTGAAGCTAATCCTTGCAATTCATGCCCTTGATCTCTTGAATATCCTCAATGTTTTTTTCGATTATTATAGCTTTTTCTACATCATCGACATATGCTCAGAGCTTTAAATCTTATATCTGATTATGAAGAGAAGTATAGGAATCTATGGACACGAAAATCAAGTTTAGCACTCCTTATCACCCTCAAATCGATGATCAATGCTTTGAAAGTATATATCGGATCCCTCTCATATAATTAAGTATGAGCTATCAAGAAGCATGCTGTACTTAGAATTATAACATTCCTCCTAGATTTGTTTCTAGATATTAGGATTATTAAGAACGAATAATCTATCCCGAAATCTCAATAGGATATCCTCGAAAACACAAAAATCTGATTTCAATCAATTTTCTACTTCATTCCTCGAGTAGACTAAACGTGAATCTTGTAATTGTCATTCTTTAATTTGTCGAATGAGATAAGATAGAACCTGGATATAGGCTATCAAAATCATCGAGTCTCGTACTATCCTCAAAACCTCCGAGTCATTATTTTTTCCATTGATTTCCGTTGCTTAACCATTAGATTAGCCATAAAACTAATACATTTTATACTACCTATATAAACTACAATATTGGCCTTACCTAAGTGATAACAGAAGGTACAATCATAATCCTTTAAAATTTCTATATGTCACCATGATCTCGTATTTGACTCTTTCTAGGTAAAAATATACTTTATACTCTTGTGATCAGTAAATATTTCAAATGTTCGCCAATGTAAATAATATATCTAAATCTTTATAGCAAAAGTAATTGCACTTAATTTCAAATCATGAGTCGAATAATTTTATTCAAAACATTTCAATTGTCTAGAAGTATAAACAATCACTTTCCCATCTTTCATCAAAATACAATAGGGGCACTAGTCAATCTTCTTTATAACTCTTGAAAACTTCGCTCAAAATCGTCACCCAATTCAAATGTCATATTCCCTTGGGTTAGTTTGGTGAGAGTAGTAGCAATTCGAGAGAATCCCTCCTGCAATCCCTTGTAATAACCTGTCATTTCCAAGAAACTTCTAAGTTCTATCATAGTCATTGATATTTCCCATTTAACCACGACTTCCACTTTCTTTGGATCAACAGAGATACCTTTCGTTGAAATCACATGACCTACGAAGACAACTTCGTTCAACAAAAATTCACATTTGATGGACTTTGCATACAACTTTTTTTCTCTTAGTATTCACAACAAATTTCTTAAATGTTCTTTATGCACATTGTTATCCCTCGCATACAGTAACATATCATCAACGAATACAATTAATTATACAGTGATCCAAGAGTGACTGAACTATTCTATCCATTAGATACATAAAAGCTGCAAGGGCATTGATCAAGCCGAATGACATTATTAAAAATTCACAACGACCATATCAAGTGCTAAAAGCTACAAATGAGGTGTCCTCTTTCTTAATTTTCAATTGATAGTAACCAAACCTCATATCAATCTCCGAAAAGACTTGTGTACCATACAATCAATCAAACCATTCATCAATTTTGGGCAGAGGATACTTATTCTTAATGTGCTCCTGATTCAACTATCTATAATCGATACAAGACCTCAATGGTTCTTTTTTCTAAACTAACGATATCGGAGCAACCAATGATGAGACATTAGACCGAGCAAGTCATTGAAGGCTTAGATATTGGGGTTATCCCTAGGGACGAAATCATTAGCAAATTCACCTACTCCATTGGAAGTAATCCGAGCAAGTCATCCGAGAATATAATAGGGAACTCACTGAACACAGGAGTTGTATTTAAATTAGTTTCTTTATCTGAATACTCTTTTACAAATATAACATAGCAACAAAAACCCTTTTGTACAAGTCGATGAGCTTGAAGTAACGATATAAGGCAAGGAGGTGAATCAAACCTAACGCCCTTAACATAAAGAATTGGCTGAGTTGGTATGCAAAAATTGGCCGAGTCTAGCAATTTCCTAAAAACATTCAGGTCATAATTTTTTTTCAATGACTTACGTTGCATCACCACCAAAATTATCCATCAAACTTATACATATTCTTCTAAGTGTATCAGCTAAAACATTTGTTTTACCAAAGTGATAACGGTTGGTGCATTCAGAAATGATTTCAAATGTTCGCCAATAATAATAATGTTTTAAATATTTAGAGCAAAAGTAATTTCAACTAATTTTAAATTATTAGTTGGAAGAACTATAAGATCCACGTTTTGTCTATTTAAGGAATAAAGTAGATAATGGATTGAAGTCCGATTTTAGAGTTTCCGAGCATAGCCTTTTGAGATTTCGCGATAAAATATTCGACACTAATAATTCATATATCAGGAAACAAATTTTGGAGGAATATCATAATTCCAAGTATACTATGCATCATGATTGTTCAAAATTAATAATATGAGCGGGATCCGCTATATACTTTCAAATCATTGATCATCGATTTGAGGGTCGATAAAATAAACTTGATTTTAGCATCCATAGATTTATATAATCATCTTCGTAATCTTGAAAGGATAAGAGATTTAAAAGGAGACAAAAGCTAAAAATCAAAAGTGGCTGAATTATCCTATCTATTTGATACATAAAAGCTGTAAGGACATATCAAATCGAACGACATTATTAAGAATTCGCACTGACCATATCAAGTTCTAAATGTTATTTTTAAGAAATCCCCTTTCTTAATCATTAATTGATAGTAAACAAACCTCATACAAATCTTCGAAAACACTTGTGCACCATACAATCGATAAAATCAATCATCAACTGTGGGTAGAGGATACTTATACTTAAGTGCCCCAAATTCAACTATTTATAATCAATCCAAGTCCTTAATGTTTCATCCTTTTTCTTAACTAACAACATCGGAGCATCTCATGATGAGACATTAGACATAATAAAACTCTTATCAAACAGTTCTTGTAGTTGCTTTTTCAATTCCATAAACTCGATTGGTGTAACTCTGTAGGGAGGCTTAGATATTGGGGTTGTCCCCGAGGACGAATCAATAGCAAATTCACCTTCTCCATTTAGAGGTAATCCGAGCAAGTCATTTAAGAATAGAATAGGGAACTCTCCGAATATAGGAGTTTTATTTAAATTAGTTTCTTGATTGAATGCTCTTTTACAAATACAAGATAGCAACAACAGTCCTTTTGAATAAGTCGATGAGCTTAAAGTAACAATATAAGGATAAGAGGAAAATCAAGCCAAATATCCTTAAAATAAAGAATTTGCTAAGTTGGCATGCAAAATGCAGAATCTCATAATCAAGCTTATTGACAAATACAAATATAGTCAATCCATGCCTAGTGTAATATCAAAATACAGAATCTCTAAGAGAATCAAATCAGCAAAAAGTGTGTTCTCCAATAAAAATCAAATAAGATGGATAGATCAAGTTTATTGTCAATGAATCCCTAACAATCGTAGTCACAAATAGCAACCTAATTCATTAGTTTAGGTTGAACACCAAGTGATAAGAAAAATATTATAAAACAAAAGATAGATTGGAACCAAGGTCAAACAAAATTTTTGCATTTATATAAGAAACTTGAATAATACATTGGACTACCGAGTTTGCTACGAAATACTATACAATGATAGTATACACTTTCACATGGAACGATGATCTAAGAGGTAGTGGCTCTTTCTTCTTATTCAGAGGGCAATATTTTACTTTGCGATCCAACTTTCGACATGCAAAAATGGCTCCAATGAACTGAAAACACCAACTTTTTATGGTTTAATATGCATTTTACACATGATTGAGTCCTTTATGATATCTTCTCTTTCCCAATCTAGATATCTTTAACCCTCATGTTACCAGTTTATGATTTTTTTTCTCTATTATTTTTGTTGTGAAGCTTATCCTTGTCTTTCTTGCCCCTGATCTATAAAATATTCTTAATGTTTTTTTCGATTATCATAGATTTGTCTACCACATCAGCATATGCTCAGAGCTATAAATATGATATCTGATTTTTGATTGTTGGCCTTTGTCTCCTTTCAAATCCCTTTGCCTTTCTAGATTATGGAGAAAAGTATAAGAACCTCTGGGCACTAAAATCAAGTTTAGAACTACTTATCACCCCCAAAGTATAGGAATCGATGATCAATGATTTGAAAATATATACCGGATCTCTCTCGAATAAGTAAGTATGAGCTATCAGGAAGTATGGTGTACTTGGAATTATAACATTCCCCCGAGATTTGTTTCCTGATATCTGAATTATTATGGATGAATACTTTATACTCAATAGGCTATTCTCGGAAACTCAAAAAGATGATTTCAAATACTTTTCTACATCATTCCTCAAATAAACTAAATGTGGAACTTGTAATTGACATTCTTTAATTTGTCGAATGAGACCAGATTGAACCTATCCTCAAAACATTCTCAAACTCGCACTATCCTCAAAACATTCAAGTCAATTTTTATCCAATGACTTCTATTATTTTTTCTTTATAATAGCCTTAAAACTTATAAATTTTCAACAAATTATATCAACTACAAGATTGGCGTTACCTAAGTGATAACCGATGGTGCAATGATAATCCTTTAGAATTTCTATCTATCTCCGTTGTCTCATATATAACTCTTTCTAGGCATAAATATACTTTAAACTCTTGTGATCAGTAAAGATTTTAAATGTTCGCCCATATAAAAAATATCTCCAAATCTTTATAGTAAAAGTAATTGCACCAAATTTTAAATCATGAGTTGATAATTTTGCCTATAAATTTTCAATGGTCTAGAAGTATAAGCAATCACTTTCCTATCTCGCATCAAAATACAATCAAAGTCCATTCTCGAAGCATCTGTATAAACAACAAATCCCTCATTAACATTTGAAAAAATAATAATAGGGGCACTAGTCAATCTTCTTTGTAACTCTTGAAAACTTCTCTCAAAATCTTCACCCAATTCAAATGTCACATTCGTTTGGGTTAGTTTGGTGAGAGGAATAGCAATTAGAGAGAATCCCTCCAGTAATCTGTTGTAATAAAATGTTGCAATCACTTCTAAGTGCACCCGATTCAACTGTCTATAATCGATACGGGACCTTAATGGTTCAACCTTTTTCTTAACTAACAATATCGGAGCGCCCCATGATGAGACATTAGATCGAATGAAACTCTTATCTAATAGTTCTTGTAGTTGCTTCTTCAATTCCATAAACATGAGTGATGCCACTCTATAAGGAGGCTTTGATATTGGGCTTGTCCTCGGGCATCAAATCAATAGCAAATTCACCTACTCCATTCGGAGGTAATCCGAGCAAGTCATCCGTGAATAGAATAGGGAACTTTCTAAACACAGGAGTTTCATTTAAATTAGTTTCTTGATCTGAATACTTCTTTACAAATAAAAGATAACAACAAAAGCCCTTTTGTATAAGTCAATGAGCTTGAAGTAGCGATATAAGGCAAGGAGATGAATCAAGCCTAATGCCCTTAAAACAAAGAATTGTCCGAGTTGGTATGCAAAATGTGATTACCATTGTATAAAAATCTATACTGGCATGATAGAAAGATAGTCAATCCACGCTAAGTATAATATCAAAACCCTGAATCTCTAGGAGAATCAAATCAGTAAGAAGTTTTTGTTCTCCAATAGAAATCAAATAAGATGGATAGATCAAGTTTGTTGTGAAAGAATCCCCAACAATCGTAGTTACATATAGCAGACAATTCATTAATCTAGGTTGAACAAAATATTATGTAATAGCCTGCCATGCCCAAGAAACTTCTAAGTTCTGTCATAGTCATTGATATTTCCCATTTAACTACCACTTCCACTTTATTTGGATCAACATAGATATAATTACTTGAAATCACTTGCCCTATAGAGACAATTTCATTCAACCAAAATTCACATTTGCTAGACTTTGCATAAAACTTTTTTCTTAGTATTGACAATACATTTTTTATGTGTTCTTTATGCACCTGGTTACTCCTTGCATACAATAATATATCATAAATAAATAAAATTATACAATCATCCCAGAGTGGCTGTAATATCTTATCTATTAGATCCATAAAAGCTACAGAGGCATTTGTCAAGCCAAAAGGTATTATTAAGAATTCATAATGAAACTCCTATTTAACCATTCTTATTGTTGCTTCTTTAATTCCACTAACTCGAGAGGTGTCATTCTATAGGGAGGCTTAGATATTGGGGTAGTCCCCAGAGACCAAATCAATAACAAATTCACCTTCTCCATTTGGAGGTAATCCGAGCAAGTCATCCAAGAATACATCAGGGAACTCTCTGAACACAGAAGTATCATTTAAATTAGTTTCTTGATCTGAATACTCCCTTACCAATACAAGATAATAACAATAACCCTTTTGTATATGACGATAGCATGAAGTAACGATATATGGCAAGTTGGTGAATCCAGCCTAATACCCTTAAAATAAAGAATTGGCTGATTTGATATGCAAAAAGTAATCACTTTTGTATAACAATCTATAATGGTATAATATGAAGATAGTCAATCCATGCCGAGTATAATATCAATTATTTATAATTAATACAATACCTCAATTATTCATCCTTTTTCTTAACTAACAACATCGGAGTACCTGGATAGAGGCTTATCTAACAGTTTTTGTAGTTGCTTCTTCAATTCCTCTAGCTCGAGTGGTGCCACTTTATAGGAGGGCTTAGATATTGGGATTGTCCTCGGAGACTAAATAAATAACAAATTCACTTTCTTCATTTAGAGGTAATCCGAGTAAGTCATCCGAGAAAACATCAGGGAACTCTCCAAACACATAAATTTTATTTAGATTAATTTTTTGATCTGCATACTACTTCACCCATACAAGATAGCAACAACAACCCTTTTGTTTATGACTATAAACTTGACGTAATGATATAAGACAAGGATGTGAATCATGCCTAATACCCTTAAAATAAAGAATTGGCTGATTTCGTATGCATAAAGTGATCACTTTTGTATAACAATCTATGTTGGTATAATATGAAGATAATCAATCCATGCTAGGTATTACGATAAATAATATCTTGATTGACAATAATTTCACATTTATCATCAAAATCTATATTAGTGACATCGCATGTTTTGCCACTAATTTATATATTTATTTTTCTATATATATATGATTATAAATATTAAATTAAACACACCAAAGCTGAGAATCCCTAAATAAGAAATGATTTGTCCAACCAACGAATTGGCTTACCCTCCGTGCAACTCTCCTTGCATTCAATAGTGATGTGATTGGCGATTGGCAATTGATAACCAACAATTGACAACCCCTCTTCCTTTGGTGGCAACCCCCCTCTCTTTCTTCCCTCTTCTCCCTTTTCTAAAAGCCATTACACTTTCTCCTTTACAGCAATTGTTGCCACACCCACTATCGTTGGCAACATATCCCCTTTCCTCTTCTCCCTTTCTTTGCCTTAGCATGTTTCAGCCAAGATCAAACATCTCCAAATTCTATGGTTAAATATTTGCACTGTAAGATCATCAAATCATATGGTTAACTATTAAACATCTAAAATTCATCTCACCCCTAGCAAACCCTAAGGAAGCAATCAAATATTGGTTGCTTCCTCCAGCTTCTTAAAGATGTGACCTTTAGTGATTGCTAGTGACACTCCACCATAGAGTATGGACCACCAGTAATACTTTCATATATGAGCTGAGTATTAAGTAGTGATTACAATAGATGCTCGGGAGAGGAGAGGCGAGGCGAGGTCCAAGTGCCTCGCTTCATTTCCAGAAGGAGCACTTCAAAGAGGCGCCGGTCGATTCGGACGAGTGCCTTGGTTAAACCAGGCGACCGAACCAAATTTTTAGGTCTGGTCGGTCTCCAGTGCATTAGTTGGTTCAATCGAGCCAACTAAATCATAGATATCATGCTCCCTCCCGTGATTTCCCCGACTTCCCCAACCCTAGCACTCGCGATTTTACCACCGAGATTTCTTCTCTGCTGCCGCTTCCATTATCGTTGCTTGCCGCTACTGTTGCTACTTGTCGCTACCACAATCATTGCTCGCCGACTGCTCGCCGTTGCCACAATCGTCGCTTGCCGCTGCTATCACGACCACTGTCGCCATTCCCGCTGTCGCTACCGTCTGCTAATGTTGCTATTGCCTCAATAGCCTCGATCTTCTCAAACTCTTCTCACTATACTGTTAACAGTATATTAACAGTATACTACTAACAGTATACTACTAACTATATACTAATAACATTATCTTTATTTATTAGATCAATAATATATTATTTTAATTTTAATATTATTAATTTTTATTTATTTAAAATTATGGTTAGGTTTCAGAATAAATGATAAATGTACAGAGCAACTCTATAGATTTGATGTAAAATTTTATTGTTTTGATTTTTTAGACTTTTTGTTAACGTGACATTGTGATTTTGTACCCAATTTTCGTAATTTAATAATATATTTTTTATTTAAATAATTTTTTTATTAATTATATTATATATTTTTATATTTTAGCGTCTCGCTTCGCTCGAGCAAGCGCCTAGCGTCTCAGGTGTTTTTAGACCTTAGCGCCTAGCGCTTTTTAAATCACTGGTTGTAAGTATAGTTTCATATGTGAGTACTCAACAAAGAACTTTTAAATTGATTTAAGAGCACTTGGAATGCCTAAGGAAAAATCACATGTTCTAGACTAAAATATTATGCACATAAGGAATACAATAAGGAGAATAAATCATAATGCCTAGTGGACAAATGTTTAAAGTTTAAGGACATAACAAAAAAAAATGGTAACCAACACGAATGTCCTTTTGGCCAGCATGAAAAGAGATAATAAAGGATCATGTTTATAAGACAAATGCAGGTTTAAATTGCAGATTCATGAGATGAAGTAGTTTTCCAGTAAAGGATCTACTTCCTACAAAAAAAACTACACAAAAATAATTCTAGGAAGGATCTAGATGTCATGTTCAATAAATTCTTGCTGAAAATCTCACATGAATAGGACTTCTGTGCAAAAAACTCTAAAATTTCCCATGTGAAGGCACTTATGTTATACCAGTTTAATTACCATACAAAAACATGGTTGTAGACTCATGGAGTATTAAAAGGTAGACTACAACAAATTTGGAAAAATAACAGACAAAAATCAGAAAGGAGAATATAAATTATGGATACGAAGTTAAAATAGCAACAAATTTTGTACATAATTAAACATGAGTGAAGTTCTAAAAGAACATAAAGACCAGCTTTTGATAAAATTACCAAATTATTCACCTTTGCAAAAATATCTAAAAATATATAAGCTAAAAAGACATTATTCAGGAAGAACTAATCCAATTTGGAGAGGACAAGATATTTTGTCGATAACAGAGCTGGCTTACTGCATATTGTAATAAAAGATGCCACCTCCTTCCACAACATTGATGCTAATTAATACCAGAGCTCATCCTTGTCATTTGATCCTACAATAGAACCAAAAGAGGAGGATCTTTTAATTCAATCCAAATTTCATAGCTATAAACCTGTGTAAACTTTTATTTCGAGCTTTTGATTAAGGCACGAACCAACAACTATCTAACATCAAACCAATCTATATTTTTGGGAATTTTTAGGCCATCTGCGGCTGCTTTAAAGCCAGCTAATGTGTTCTGAACTTTGATCTTATTATACATTTTAATCAAAAAAATCTTGATAATTAATAGATGAAACAATTATTATTTCGTCAAATTATTGTTATCCCAATCATAAATATAAATTGAGCATCAATGAAAAGCCCAGTAATTGTTGTCTATATTAAGAAGTCAATCTTGTGTAGACTATGTCATCTTCTGGCTTAAACATAATTATATTAAATATCATTTGTCTACCCTTTTTGACCTTTTAATAAAAAGAATTATACTGGGTGACCACAGACATCATAAACCTAAAAGGACGGATACGAACATAATGAAATAAACAAAAGAGGAAAAGAAATTATACCATATTTTAAAGAGGAGATTATCTTACAGGCCCTACTACACTATATAACTTTTTTTTCCTCAAGAAAGCAGAGCAGAAGAGAAATAAGCAATCGGGCAAATATTTTATAACAAAATGCAAGCATGTGAGAAATTAAAATTGATGGTGCTTTTCAACATCAATTGCCAACACCGCATACAACAAAACAATCATCAAAATCAAACAAGATCTATAGATAAGGTTCTAAGAAACTCCTACAGGGCTCAACGAATGTGAACTTCAGATTTTGTATTAAATAAATAATTAAATAATTCCACATATCAACAATGTCACCAACGATGACATAGAAAGAAAGCAAATCCTTAAAGATGGGAAAATACCATCTCCTTCCTTGTTCAAGAGAAATTAGGCCTTGTTGGTTCATCCGATAACTGCTCTTCCATAGATTTCCCGAGATACAAAGGTGATGACAGACATTCTTTATCTCGAGGAAGGATAGAAAAGAGATAAATGAGGCAATCATGAAAATGTCTATGGATTGAATAGAGGAGGCTCAAGAAGGTAGTTGTGGGGAGTTAGGATGCGAGGGGAGGGAGCTACGTAGAGCAATGGAGACGAAGGGATTTATCACATTAACATGAAGAGTTTATTGTATTAACATCAAGATTTGATAAAACATATAAATATTACTAAAATATATGAATTATAACTACGCCACGTTGGCGATAGTAAATGACTAGCCTATTACTGTGTAGAGGCAGGCCATTACTACTCACAATAGGCCCATTATTGTTCATTAATGGGAAAAAAGTAATACTAATTGAAAAATTAGAAAAAAATAATAATCATAAGTACAGTAATGCAGAAGAAATTTATTAAAAATTATTAAAATTATATACAAAATTATTTAAATATTAATAACATAATATATTAATTCGAAAAATAAAAAATTTCAACATTTCAAACTGGATTCCCACTTTTTGGCACAAAAATAAAATTTTAACAAAATAAATACTAGCTTAATTATTAAAATTACAAAAAAGAGGGTAATAGCAAAAAGTTCAAGAAAATTTGAAAACTCAGACGGAAAAATAGGGTAATTCAGAATTTGATAATTTTAGGGTTTAGGGGAAAATATAGATGTTAGATTCATGAATCCATATTCGTCAAGCCAACCAAAAATCTTATATATGATGACGTATTGACATGTATAACATATCATATGACAGAAGTAACAGAATTAGTAATGAAAATGCATTATGGAAAGAAAATGTAAATCAATTATAGCTTCTATTAAAAAGAGATTACTAAAATAATATCATGTGATAAAAACCTATGTATAACATTCCATATAAAAAAATGAAAGGAGACTAAACTAAATTGCATAAGAATATTCACTCAAGCATTAGAACTACGAAAGTCCAATAAGCTTCAATCAAAACAATGCTTACCTGAATAAATATTACATTCATTTACTGGCTGTGGTCGGTGCCCTCCTTAGCTTGCCATAAAGAACTTCCCACACTCACTAAGCTGATCATAGTATTACAAACAGATTAGCTGGATTTATCAAACACTGATGAATAAACTTTCTCAGCCACTTATCGGCACCCAATCCAATTATCTCTTCTTCATCAATAAGAAGCACAAACAGCACGATCATAGCAACACACTATGACCAAATAATCTACTCCACCTTAGGCTCCTTTATCAATGCAATTATGCCATTGACAGAAGGTTTCCTTGCCAATGGGCAGAAATCCATCATATGGCAAATGAACACTCCATATCCCAAAGAACCAACCTACTGACTCTTCTCCTCTGGACCAAGAGATCAAGAATCTGTGATCAAACAGCAATGATAGGGCTGGAAGAAAGACAAAGCATCACCGGCCTAATGAGAGAAAAAACCTCCTCATCAATTGCCATCTTCATTGTAAGCTAGGCAGCAGCAGAGCTTGCTATGAAAATCTGTGACCAAAAGAATCGATTCAAAAGAATCCTTGTACCGACACTTCTCTGCACCAAGGATCAAGAATTTGCGATAGAATGGCCACCGTAGGGTAGGAAACAAGCGAAAGCAAGAGATCACCATCGATGCAACTATAGAAAACCCTCCTTGTTGATCGCCACCTTCAATTTTAGCCTCTGCCAAGGAAGCTAAGCTGATGATGGTGTCTACGGCTAGGTTTTCGCCACCATCGAGGAAGGGGTGGTCATGAAATAGACCATAAGAATCTTTCACAAAGAATCCCTGTACCGAACCATCTTTGGACCAAGGATCAAGGACTTATGATGGAACGATGACAATAAGGATGGAAGCAAGCAAAAGCATGCCATTGTCATCGAAGACCGATGCAACAAGAGAAAACCCACCTCCGACCCATCCATGAAAAATAGATTAAAAATAGACTAAAAAAGAGGCATTAATGTTTTGTCTAACCAACAGACTAAAAATAGACTAAAAAATAGATTAACTGTATACAAGTAGTTTTGTCTGACCATACCATAATTACCTAAAAATAGACTAATAAGAGGCATTAATGTTTAAGATTATGAGAATTAAAAAATATGATAATTGGGATATTGTCATGAGAATTGCAAAACTGAACAATTTTTATGAACAACCTACAAGGCTGGTACTTTTATACAAAGAAAATGTGCAGACATTTGTGCTATAAAGAATCACATAAAATACAGTAAATAATCAATACAAGAAAAGATGAAAGCAAACAGCCACAAACAAATGAAACATTTACCAAATTGAATACCTCATCATGAAGAATTCCAGATGACCAAGAATATAAAATACAATAGTTAACAATTTCAACGGTCAAAATAACCTTAAAGCTTCATCACACAAAATACAGAGCTTAATAGATCATAAACGTTACCACCATGGGTTTCTATAAATAAAACAGACGATCTCCAATGGAATAGTTTAAATAACTCCATAAAAGAGAGCAAACATATATATAAACCATGCTACTCCACGTCAAAACCAATACTTTATTTTAGAAGTAAATAACCAAGTGTTATCGGTGCCAAGTCTATGTACTATAAATTTAGCCACATAAAAAACTGCAAGTCATAGATCAATAAACGTATCATGATTAGAGAAGCTACAAGCTCCAAGGTCTAAAATCCCCAAGCTAATCTGAGATGTCTACCACCTCGAAAGCTATCAGGGACCAAATTTGCAAACAAGAACCATGAAACAGCCTACAGTCCTTGTAAAAAAGGAGATCAGATGCGATTAATGTACTAAATCAAGCGTCAAGAACAAGGCCGCCCCTAAAACCATTGCAGATCTACCTGATCAAACGGTTTCCACTACAAACAACCAATGCTTATACCCACCATATCCATCTCTAAAACAAGATTCCCAGCGCTAGACCAATTAAAAAAAAACAAAAAAGAAGAGAATGATACCGATCTGAAAACAAGAACAGATATCTGTCTAACGGATTGCTTGATCAAAGACACACCGATCCATAATTTAGTAGAGAACACACTTGTAAATAACGAAATGATAGACACAAGACTCAAATAACGAACAGATATCTTCAAATCGACTCGAAAATAACGAAAATAACGAACAGATATCTTCAAATAACGAACACACTTGTAAATAACGAACAAATATCTTCAAATCGACTCAAAAATAACGAAATGATATCTTCAAATCGACTCGAAAATAACGAAATGATATCTTCAAATCGACTTGTAAATAACGAAAATAAGAGAACACACTTGTAAATAACGAACAGATATCTTCAAATCGACTCGAAAATAACGAAATGATAGACACAGGACTCAATCGATCCGCTCAGGTACACGATCAGCAACCAGATAAACGAAGAAAACATGAAAATAGACAAAGATCTACAGAAATCAAGGAAGAATTCGTATGAGATTAAGGTTTTACCCTTCCGAAGCGGCACCCTCATTTCTCGGAGACAAAGGAGAGAGGCGACAGAAACGCAAGAACGGGATGACAGAGAGGTCCTCTCGCGTATTAAATGGCAGTGATTCCTCTTTTTTCTTAGGGTGCATACAAAGGTCCGTAAAGAAAATCAAGCATATAGAACAAGGCCACCCCTAAAACCATTGCAGATCTACCTGATCTAACAGTTTTCATGACAAACAACCAACCCTTATACCCACCATATCCGTCTCTAAAACAAGATTCCCAACGCTAGATCGATCAAAAAATTAACACGAAAAAGACGAGAATGATACCGATCTGGAAAGAAGAACAGATATCTGTCTAACGAATTGCTTAATCAAAGATCACATCGATCCATAATTTAGTAGAGAACACACTTGAAAATATCTTTAAAGCGACTCGAAAATAGCGAAATGGAAGACACAGGACCCGATCAATCCGGTCAGATACACGATCAGCAACCAGATAAACGAAGAAAACATGAAAATAGACAAAGATCTCGAGAAATCAAGGAAGAATTCACATGATATTAAGGTTTTACCCTTCCGAAGCGGCTCCCTCTTTTCTCGGAGACGACGCAGAGAGGCGACAAGGAGTGGCTGATAGTGGTCCTCTCACGTACTAAATAGCACTGATTCCTATTTTCTTTGAGGGAGCAGACAAAGTTCCGTAAAGAAAATTTCAAGAACTCGGAAGCAACGACAGAGCTCGAAGAGAACGAAGACAGAGAACAAACGAGGCGTTTCAAGAAATATGATGGGGAGGACAGAGGAGAATATATAGGGGTGGAGTGTCTAGTATCATAGGTCGGTGAGAGGGAGGCCCGGGTTGCTAGAAACGATCCGTTAACGGAATACGATCTCCTCCGTCTCCATAACGACATCACGAACACGGAATCACTGTCAGGCAACGTGGCGTAACGGCATCACTATGAATTAACCGCATTACCCTCTACAACGACGTGTAATATACGAGAAGCCTTCAGTACCATTCGCGCGGGCACGTGCAACCGTAAAAAAATAATACCAGTCGTCACATTCATAATAATTACCCTAAAACAAATAAACTACTCATTTAAAATATCAACAAACACTAACAATCTACAAACGATCGATCCTTATAAAAACTATCCCTAAGTAGATGTCAAAAGAGGAGTCTACACACTAACTCAGTCATATAGTTTACATTACTGTCTTCTCCTTTTTGCTAACTTAAGCATCGGAGGGATCATGTCAGACAACCTCCGGTGTCACCCTGCCAAGTAGGATCATCGATCGCTCGAAAACACCTGAATGACCTAGCCCCAGGAAGGAATCTTACAACTAGGAAAATCCCAATCCGCCTATCCGATCATCTCAAACTGAGTCACTAATAAAATGATTTCCAATAAAACAATGTGTGGTCTCACCACATCAAGTCTCCCATGTCAACCAGAGGTACCTAGATAAGCTTGTACTCATCAATCAATGGTATTGAAACGCTGACGATCATCCCGTGTGTTCTCATCGACACTGTGTTCAGCTACCAATTAGCGGTTGCTCGTTTGTTCTTCGTATGATACTACTCCTCTTTGATTTGATGATGAAGACAGACAATCTACATTCCTATGCTCCAGGCACCTGCTGTTTCCTACTGTTTAACACGATTGGGGCCAGATGATTATTTCGACGATCCCACACACGACGTCGTTTCTGCTTGCAAACTGATAAGGTGATGTTCTCATCTTTTCAACGGTTGGCTGAGATAGCATCACAAACCGATACTGTGCTTCGCAACTACGGCATACCCCAATTGAAAATACATATGTAAACCTAAAAAACAACCAAGGATAACAAGAGGAATCACACTATTAATGGTATGATAACCAAACATTTGAGTAGATTTCAGAGTTTCATGAACATCATACAAATGAAATCATTTAACACCATGAGACAGAATATATAAGAAATTATCTCACTGAAGAAAAGTCACCTAAACTTGCCTTGCTAGAAAAGGAAAATGCCCTTTGAAAACATTGCCTCGAACATTTGGGAAACGTGCACTAAAAGCCTCCGCATGTAACATAATCTTATAACTACCATGTGCAAAGTGACATCTAATGCCCTTTTACATTCTCAGTGATTCTTAACATCTCCCACAAATTTACAGAGTACATTCAACATGATACAGATGACTGTACAAATGTTATCATAAAAGAACTACTGATTCCATCTTTCTAAATACTACCTCCACGGATGAAGGATCTATATCAAGGCCTAAATCTTCTCCTGCATAATTCACAAACAAATATTCCTTTTTGGATGATGCGGCAGGAAGCAGCTCAGAAATCCCCGCCAGATCTCGACATGGTGGAAGGATAACATCCCCCTTCTATTCAGGGAATAGTAGACGTCGGCAAGCAGAAGCCAGGTAAGGTCTGAATCAATGCAAGCAAGTCCTGATAATGCCCTTAGAGATGCATCTTTGAGACCTGACATGCTACTGCAAGCAATACCTACGACAATACCACTAACCTTCTTCAGGACTGTCTGTAATGCTGAACTAGTCCTCTTGTCCGAACATATCATGGTAATCATGTCCAATACTGCAGACTGGATTTTTTGGCTGGAGACTTCAGCCATAGGTTCTTCTGAAGTGATAGAATTACTTCGGTAAGGGAGAAGAATTCTTTCCTCAAGTTAGAAGTCCTTTAATGGCTAAATACAGCAAGTTAGAAACATCAGAAGACAATATTTGAACCCTAATAGCATAAATCCTTTAATGGTTACTAAAAGTCCAAAATAACATGGAGCCACATGTCAAGGCTTTTCAACTTGGAAGTACCAACACTCCATATTCATATATGTATCAAATGCTCCAACACCACCGCATAAGACACAATACACAATACACATTGGCATGGCCTATCAGTAGCCCAAATATTTTTATTTTTTATTTTTTTGCAATTGGGCAAAGTTTCAAAACCAAATCAACACCTTCTGACACCAAACTTTCAGAACAACCATTTAATTTCTTAACATTTTTAAAATACTTATAGTTTTTATGAGCATGTATCCTATGATTGTACTAACTTGATTTAATTTCTTGTGACAACAATACAGTGTGATGTGATGTCAACAATCTTCCCATGAAGTGAGTTTGGTAGACTTGAGTGAATCCAAGATATCCACCTAATATCTATCTTATTTCTCCCCCAATTATCCTACCTCTTAACTCTCTCATTACATAAGCCCTAAAGCTCCAAACCCCCCTTTTGTCCTATATGCATAATCATACATAATCCACTAAAGCATCAAACAAAATATGGTGTTATTGGAGCTGTCAAGCATTAACAATTGTTACAACTTCATTATCAAATAAAGCAAGAAGGATTAGATAAAATGTCTATCTCTACACTCAAGACTAGTATGCGTTTGATCATATGGTACTTGAGCTCATTGTTAAATATTATCATTATTCTCCTCTGTCTTTTCTTTTTTAATTTCTTGTAAACCACTCCATTCCCATTCCCAAGACATGAGAAATATATATGAAGCTTCAGCATAAATCAGACAATCGAGCAAAGTACGATGTCGCAGAATAGACTAAATGTTAACGGAAAAAAGACCAAAGAGATTTACTAAATTAGCAAAAAAAAAAATCTATCATACCACTGAAACCTTATTTTTAAGGCAAAGAATCAAATAAGGCCAGATTATGTTCATTGCTGGAAGCACTCTGTTCTCGTCAGCTTCCTCATCTGCAGCCTCCATCCCATCTTTCAGATCATTTAGTGATAGCAACTGAACTGCTTCCCAGATTGCTGCTTTGGTTTGTTTCCCGTGCTTATAAGCTTCCTCCACTTTTGCAAGAGATACAGAAACATCCTACAAAAAAATGCCTTACTCTAAAGTACAAACAACTGAAATCTAAGGAGAATAACAAGAAAGATTTTGTTTTACTATTTTCCAATAAGATATTTACCACTCAAGCCCCTAACAAAAGTATACATCTAATTATTTTATTTAGTTGAACAAAGAAAACATATTATGCAATGGTTCAAAACCAACACACAATTGTCAAACATAACCAATAATAATATGGAGAAGAGGGTTCACATTTCCTACCATATCAACTGATTTTGGCACAGAAACCAAGACTTCCATTAACATTTGCTTTGTTGCAACAGTCTAACCAGTAACACCTTTTTAGGGCAGCAATTTACAGGCAGAATCTGCTAAACTGATAGTCCTAAATGACTTGCTTAAAAGTAATAAGACAATGGACTGAGACCTTGGGAATAAATGTGAAATTTTGTTCTCTGCAAAATACAACATTATTCCAGAAAGAGAAAAGGAGTGTTGAGAAAAAGACACCAACAAGAAGTTGCTGTCTATTTACTTTGATCATACTACTTGAAATTATGATGCAGGTTGTTGATCTGTTTTGCAATACTGTATTTTCCAGGTTGCCATCATACACGACAAGATAAACAAATTAAAAATCCAATCTCAAAGTTTTATTCGGCTTTATAAATAGAGAACATCTAAGCAAAAATGGAATTCATATGATATATTACACTTCAAATCCATTAAAAAAAGGCTTAAATCAACAAAAATTAAGAACCATCAAGTTTTCATGTCTCTTACCTTTTTTTGGGAAAAAAAGCATTTAGTTAAATGCTGTGAAAAGATCAAGATGTCTTACCCCAACTTACTAAGTGAACACGACCGAAAAGCAACAGAACTATCAGGAACTAATCCAAAAAAGTCAACATTATCCCTACCCCCACATACCAAAAACCAAGCAGCATGGCCCATGCTTGGATTGTACCCATGACCCAAAGTATCCTACACCAAGGAAATTATGACAAACTTGAAATCATACTCAGAACAGTTCATTTTCCCAATTAAACCATATAACAACATTCAGAACATGTTCTGACTTTTCATGGTTGCTACCCCAATAAAAGTGGCACTTCTAGAAACTGAAAGCCACAACGAAACACATGATTTAGGGAAATAATACAGTAACATCTCCAAATGGTCGACATCTTAAAATCCTTGACAAGCATATAGTTATATAAAGAACAAAGAGATGGTAAATGCAAGCCTTTCACTTAGCAAAACAATGGCTTCCCTGTTACAATAATCCAGAACAAGTCACAGAATAAACGACTATTATAGCAGAGCCAAATGAACTTTCTTCAAAAATAAACATCTAAAATAACAGATCCAAATGAAAATAAAGCTTTAAAAAACCTTCATTTGGACCTACATAATCGAAAATCTGCATGGCAATGTACATGTTCCTATTGCTTAAATAATTTCTAGTTTGTAATCATTGGATTTTAGGTAAACATAGACTTCAAAATTTGTCCAACTTTATAACCTTGCAAATGACAAGCAAACTACATTATGTAGCCAGTAATCATTCTATCCATCATTAATAGCTTGTCATTCGTAAGAAGAACCATTTGCAAAATACACTCCATGAAAAGCATAAAGCGTATGAATGGTAGTAAAAAATTTTGAATTCACAGACTAAGCACAGATCACTTGTACCAAAAAATTATCTAATGAATAAGGTATCTGATAGGTACATAATGGTAAGCCATCTACCCAAGTATCCTCACGTCAAAAAATTTCAGAAATCCAAGTTGCCGTATATGAATAAGTAATCAATTAATTTTCCACTAAAATTACATAGCCCCATTAGTTTGAAAATACTGCTATCAAACAAAGAAATGCTAAACAAACGAAAAGGGTCATCAACATGAAAAGGTATCCTACTTGTGAGGCAACATGTGCTGTCCTTTGTTCTTTTCTTATTTTCAATCCAGATTTTTTTTTCTTTTAAGTCACTTGTAAGGTTTCACTTTAAACACAGGTAACTAAGAGGTTTCCTCACATCACAATAAATACTGAAATGGCTGAGCTTAATTTGTGTTTTCCCTTTATATAGTAGAAACTTAAATTGAGAAAGACTAAATTTAATTCTCCCTGACTGAAAGAAAGAACTGCATAATTGACCCTTCCCAGACCTGCATTAATGGGTGCCTGTGCATTGAGCTGCCTTCTGACAATTAAACACCAAACAGTATTTGCAACAGCAGAATGAGAATTAGAAAGAGATTCATTTGGCCAAAAATGTTTTATCAACAAACATATCAAGCAAGTACCTCAATAAATGTCCAGAGACACCAGACAAGCTGATTCTTTCTGTGAAGAAACAAGTGGTGATGCAGCTTTTAAGCATGATCCAACAAGAGATCCAACAATTCTTCTGTATCTTTTCATCTCATTAAACTAAAACAATAATTCCTCCCAATATTCCAAGTGAAGACTAACATCATCAAAATTGACAGATCCAATTTCTGGTTGTCAAATTAAAACAAAAAGGCAATGGGAAATTATTCCAAATAGCACTTGCATTGAACAAAGAGAACCTTGAAAGACTACATAAAATATTCAAACACTAGATTAAAAATATCATAATAACAATATACCAATTGAAACAAAGAAATGAGAAAAAAATAGCACTGGAAGCCTGCTAAACCACAGAAGATAACTATTTAATCTGTCTCCACTTTTGCATCTTCAAAGAGAACTAATTCTTTGTTTTTAGAAAAGTGTTCTTTCACTGGGGGGGTGTATAAAATTTTATGATCAAAGTGCTTAGTTTGTTAGTTAAATATGGCAATCATATGTGAAAGCAACTAAACTTCTACACTCTTAGTCATATTTCATCATGATATCAGATATACTAAATAGTACAATTTGAAATATGAGATATCTGTCTGGGCGAAGATCACAGTAATGTAGGAATTTTTAGTACAATTTTACAAATAAAAGCAATATACAGTAAAATCATTGTCTAATCACAAAATTAATACTCACAAAATTCTTAAATTAATACAGTACAATTTTACAAATAAAAGCAATTTCTTAAATTAATACTCAAAAAATTCAATGAAACATAATTTGGCAGATTTCATGGTCATGTGCCAATCATTCAACAGTACTAATCAAAGCTGAAACAGAAGACCAGAATCCTTATAGTACAAATAAGAATTACCTAAGCCTGGGATTCGGTACACATGGAGAAGGAGCTACTATCCACATGATTCTCATTAATCCATTTTTGCATCATAAGAATCTTGGAGCTGACTTGTGAACTAAATATTTCTGTCTGATCTGGCAAAGAAGATGCTTCAGTTTGTGATGCCTTTGCAATTTCACCCACAGCCTAGACACAAGAATGTTAACAATCAGCAAGCTCAAAATACAAATAAGAAAATCTGCTTGTAACATCTTCAAACTTTAGGATTAAGAATGAAATAATAGAACAAGATAAAATAAGAAAGAAGAATATAATAATAGAACAAGATAAAACAAAAAAGATTTTTTTTCTCCAAGCAAAAGAGATTTATATTCAGTATATTAAACATACAACAAAAAGGAAACATAACTCTGATACAAGAAGAGTTAACCACAATTCTAAATACTTTGGAATGCCAACCATAGTTCTTCTTGATATAACAAGGGATAGAATGATATACATTATACAGGTCCAATATATTTTAGTTTGTACAAATATACACCTAAAATCTTTGAACCTGCCAAAATGTTGACATCAGCTTTATGCAGATTGAAATTTTTTTTGTCAAGCAGGATAATCATATATGTTTATGTCAAAGATACAGATACATATCAAATGAATTCCATCATCAGATAAGAACAAGGATATGTGACAGCAAGATGCTGTAGAAACTAGTCTAAAATAAATCAGGACACAATTCATGTAACATGGTCACTCGTTAGTGAGACCTAGAACTTAATTCTATGTCCATGTGTAGAAGAGCTGAAATTTAAAAAGATAAAAAAATGAAGACTGGAAAAGAAATGTTTTTACCTTTAGAAATGGAATAGTTAAATTTGGGTGTTGATGCCTACCAAGGACCTCTAACTCTGAGGATACAGCTCGCATCTGTGGCAATTGACCAAACCAATTTAGAGGAAAAAAAGAGTATTGGCAGTAAATGATAAATAAATTGACTTTTCAAATTACTCATCTTACATATAATTTTAAGAAGAAATACACCTAAAAAGGTTAGAGACACCATTTAAAAACCCCAGCAGTAAATCAAAGGAAAGAATGACACAAAATAAATCAGCAGATATCAAGCAAATAAATCCACCCATGCAGTAGAAAACAGATGAGAACAAATTGCTAAACACGCATGAGAAAAGTTCAAACATATACACCAAATTTTAGGATGTGCAATCTCCAGAATGCATCTGATAGAAAGTTACTGCACTATTAATCTCATTAAACCAAGATTCTTGTATCCACATTTTGCTGTAAAATCCTTGATTACCACACAAGTACAACAATCCACAAGTACAAAAACAAGCCATAATATTCCAACTATTTAGGGTTGGCTTGATATTTTCCGAAGCAATTGTAGTCTGACCATGCTGATTTAAGGTATTGTATCAATGACAGTGATTTAAAAAACGCTAGGTGCCAAAAGGCGCTAAGGTCCAAAAACACCCAAGGCGCTAGGCGCTCGCCCGAGCGAAGCAAGGCACTAAAATATAAAAATATATAATATAATTAAAAAATATAATTATTTAAATAAAAATATGCTATTAAATTAAGAAAATCGAGTACAATATCACAATAAAAAATAAACCATAATAGTATTTTTTTATTTTTTAAATAAAAAATATAGTATTAAATAAATAAAAATTAATAGTATTAAAATCAAAAGAATAATTATTAATCTAATAAATAAAAATACTATTATTAGTATACAATTAGCAATGTACTGTTAATATACTGTTAACAGTATAATGAGAAGAGTGTGAGAAGACCGAGGCTAAGGTAACGATAGTGGTAGTGGTAGCAGTAGCGGTAGCAAGTAACAGTCGTAGCTGAAGCGGGAGCGATGAGCGACGACGATAGGGGGAGTGGAAGCGGGAGCTATGAGCGGCAGCGGGAGTGGCGACAACCGCGACAAGTGACGACAGCAGCAGCAAGCAACGATTGTAGCAACGACGAGCAGTGATTGTGGCAGCAGCGAGCAGGGATAGTGGCATCGACAGTAGAGAGCAACAACAACAGAGAAGAAATCTCAATGACAAAATCGCGAGTGTTAGGGTTGAGGAAGTCGGGGAAATCACGAGAGGGAGCCTGATATCGGTGATTTAGTTGGTTCGATTGAACCAACTAAAGCACCGGAGACCAACCAGACCTAAAAATCTGGTTCGATCGCTTGGTTTAACCTAGGCGCTCTCCCGAAGCGCCCGACGCCTGGGCTCGAGTGAGCGCCCAAGTGGCGCCTCTTTGAAGCGAGGCGCCTGGACATGAAGCGTGGCACTCGGGCCTCGCCTCGTCTCGCCCGAGCTCCTAGGGGAGCGCCCGAGCGCCTATTGAAATCACTGATCAATGGGGACCATTACCAACCTGTACAAGTCGATAACAGTCGGATTTAAACCATTATCGATCAAGGACTAAGATTGGCCTAATTCAAACGATCAAATTGACCGTTTGAAAATAGGCAAAATATTGGGAAGGCTATTGCAAAATGGTTCAACTTCTACAGGATTCTAACAAGCACAACCTAAGGCTCAAAAGTCTGGCACGGGGATCCAGCATCCAACACCGAAACAGATCCACAGTGTGTATTTAGATGAGGAGGTGGCAGAACTGAATGACTGGATCAAATCCTTCAAGAGGCAATGGGACGAATATGGGGTAACATTGATGTATGATAGTTGGACAGGGTCAACAAGAATAAGTGTCATCAATTTTCTTGTTTATTGCAATAGACTAGTGGTTTTTCATAAGTCAGTTAATACTTTCGACAAGTATCATCATAGTAGACGAGATCGAACCATAGTACATTGTTTATATAATCACCGATAATGGAGCCAATTTCAAGAAGATCGATTTATAATAGATAGAAAAAAGAAAAATATTGTTTTGGACTCCATAAGCAGCTCATTGTATGGATTTAATGTTGAAGGATATTGGCGAGCTACCATTAGTCAACAAGCGTGTAGCTCGAGCATAGTCGATCACAAAGTTTATATATATCATCAATGGGTCCACTCTTTAATGCAAAAGTATATAAATGGTGAGATACTCAAACCTGTAGTCACTCGGTTTACAATAAATTTCATTGCTTTAAAGTCAATACAATAAAAGAGGCAGGGCCTAACATGAATGGTCCGATTCCAGGTATTCGAGATCGGGCTATGTAAAAAAGATAGAAAAGACTATTCTTTCTTTTAGATTTTGGGATATCATGAATGAAATCATGAAAGGTGTGGAACCACTTTACACTGTTCTCCGTAAGATAGATATGGACACGCATCCACAAATGTTTTATCTTAGACATATGTTGATTACAACAAGAGAGAAGGTCAAGAAAGCATTCAAAGATGATTTTAAGGCCAACCAATACTTACAGATCATTGATCACAGAACTGAAGTTCACATGGACAAAGATATCCATAATGTAGTTAAATTCATATTCAGTGTAATTTAATTCATTATTTTTTAATATTTAAAAAATTCTCACTAA